>NW_012101565.1:605218-630083 GCF_000951045.1 Mandrillus leucophaeus
AGTTCAAGACCAGCCTGACAAATGTGGTGAAACCCCGTTTCTACTAAAATAAAAATACAAAAATTAGCTGGGCGTGGTGGCACGCACCTGTATTCCCAGCTACTCAGGAGACTGAGGCACAAGAATCACTTGAACCTGGGAGGCAGAGATTGCAGTGAGCCGAGATCGTGTCGCTGCACTCCAGCCTGGGTGATAGACCGAGACTCAGTCTCAAAAAAAAAAAAGATAAATGCATCAAAAACACACTTTCTCACGTGCACAGAAAACACAGACTCTCACTGATACGGGGTAGGTGAGGTCAGGAGGCCACACTGACTTGTCCCTCGTGTGAAGCCCCTTGGGCTCCCCGTCCCTCACCCCTTGTGCTCAGCACCCAGCTCTTTTGCAAGGTCAAGAGCCCTGCCGGACACCAGCAGACGACCAGGTGCTTACAAGTTCCTGATACCTGATATGGCGGGAAAGAGAACAAAAGCCCCTTATTCCCAATGTAGCTTCGCCAGTCTCCAGCTGATCAGCACCAAAAGCTCATGAAGCCGTCAGCGACACAGTCCTGCCTCAGGGGTCCTGCACGCACAGCTACACTCAAGGTTACCTCGTATTCGGTTGATGCAAAAGTAATTGTGGGTTTTGCCATTGAAAGCAATAGTCAAAACAGGCCAGGCGCAGTGGCTCACGGCTGTAATCCCAGCACTTTGGGAGGCCGAGGCAAGTGGATCACAAAGTCAGGAGATCAAGACCATCCTGGCTAACACGGTGAAACCCCGTTTCTACTAAAAAATACAAAAAATTAGCTGGGTGTGGTGGCGGGCGCCTGTAGTCCCAGCTACTCAGGAGGCTGAGGCGGGAGAATGGCGTGAACCCGGGAGGCGGAGTTTACAGTGAGCCGAGATCGCACCGCTGCACTCCAGCCTGGCCGACAGAGCGAGACTCCGTCTCAAAGAAAGAAAGAAAGAAGGAAGGAAGGAAGGGAGGGAGGAAGGGAGGGAGGGAGGGAGGAAGGAAGGAAGGAAGGAAAGAAATAGCCAAAACAGCAGTTACTTTTGCACCAACCTCATAGTAACATTTCCCTCATTTTTGCAGTAAAAAGCACACCCTGGATGGAGATGTTAAATGCTAGTGATCCGTGCAATGCATTCACCAGCCGCAGGTCCACCTTTGCACACCTGACTCCCCAGGATTGTATGAAGATGCAGGTACAGCTCCCACAAAGGGAACTTCCCCTCAAGGCACCAGGGACTGCTCTCCCGCCAAACAGCCACTCTGTCTCTCAGGGTGGACTTTTGCTCTGCAATAAACTCCTGACCAGGAGCGGAGGCTCACACCTGTAATCGCAGCACTATGGAAGGATGAGGCAGGCGGATCACCTGAGGTCGGGAGTTCGAAACCAGCCTGACCAACATGGAGAAACCCCATCTCTATTAAAAATACAAAATTAGCCGGGCATGCCTGTGATCCCAGCTACTCGGGAGGCTGAGGCAGGAGAATCACTTGAACCTGGGAGGCAGAGGTTGTGGTGAGCCAAGATCATGCCATTGCACTCCAGCCTTGGCAACTAGAACAAAGCTCCATCTCAAAAAATAAACAGAAAAAATAAAAAGAAAAAAAAACTCCTTTGCCTGCTCTTTCGGTAGACTCGATCTCAAATTCTTTTGTGCAGAGAAGTCGGGAACCTGACCCGGCCACCCACAGGCGGCATCAGCACAGAAGGTCACAAAGAAGACACCAGGAAACCCCGTAAGCGAGAAACTGGACACCGCGCACTCTGGTCACGATGAAAAGATAATGAGAATTTATCAACAGTATTATTGTAAAGGGCCCTTCCACCTGGACGTTTAAAAACAACTCTTGGGTGAAAGGAGAAGTCCAAACTGAAATTACAGGATGTCTTTTGAAAGTGTGATTGTAATAAAAACTTGCAGTTGCTGCCTGCTTTGCTGACGGTGGCTCATCCCCTGTGGCCAATCTGGGCTCACCCTGGTGGGTGTGCACGGATCTGACACCCCTGGCCCTGGATCGCCCACCAACCTGGGCTGGCCCTAGTGGGTGCTCGGGCCTGACACCACCAGCTCTACACCACCCACCGGCCCCTGCACTGCTGCTTCCTGCCCTGTGGTTACCTCTGACCCCCCAACTCCGTTAGCCTTCATCCATAAAGTCACACGGCGCCCCTCAGAGAGGCTGTCGCTGACCACACCAGAGGGGTAGCCTCAGTCCTTACCATGAAGGCTATTTTTTCTGTCCTTTTCTTTTTTTTTTTTTTTTTGAGATGAAGTTTCACTCTTGTTGCCTAGGCTGGAGTGTAGTGGTGCAATCTCAACTCACTGCAACCTCTGCCTCCCAGGTTCAAACAATACTTGTGCCTCAGCCTCCCAAGTAGCTGGGATTACAGGCGCCCGCCACCACGCCCAGCTAATTTTTTTTATTATTATTTTTAGTAGAGACGGGGATTCACCATGTTTGCCAGGCTGATCTTGAACTCCTGACCTCAGGTGATCCACCTGCCTCAGCCTCCCAAAGTGCTGGGATTACAGGTGTGAGCCACCGCTCCCGGCCTATTCTTTCTTTTATAGCATGTGTTAATTTTTTAAATTGTGGTAAAATACACATAACATAGAATTTACCATTTGAACCATTTGTTAAGTGTACAGTTCAGTGGCCTTAAGCATCTTCACACTGTTACACGACCATCACCACCATCATCTCCAGCTCTCTTCATCTTCCCACACTGAAACCGTCCCCATCAAACACTCATCCCCACACCTCCCTCCCCCAGCCCCAGCAGACACCGTTCTACTCTCTGTCTCTATGGATTTGACTACTTGGCTGGGGTGCAGTGGCTCATGCTTGTAATCCCAGCACTTCGGGAGGCCAAGGCAGGAGGATCGCACGCGTCCAGGAGTCCCAGACCAGCCTGGGCAACATGGCCAGACCCCATCCCTACAAAAACCACAAAAAGTATCCGGGTGTGGTAGTAACTGCCTGTAGTCCCAGCTACTCAGGTGGCTGAGGTGGGAGGATCACCTGAGCCCAGGAGGTTGAGGCTGGAGTGAGCCGTGATTGCACCACTGCTCTCCAGCCTGGGCAACTGAGCAAGACCTTGTCTCAAAAAAAAAAAAAAAAGATCTGACTACTCTAGAGACTCCTCAAGATGCATCCCTGCTGTAGCAGGTGTCAGAATGTCCTTCCTTGTTAAGGCTAAACAGTGTCCCGTTGAATGTACATTCCACATTTCGTGTATTCATCTGTCAGTGGGCACTGGGTCGCTTCCTTCCAGCTCTTGGCTGTTATGAATAATGCTGCTATGACCATGGAGGTACAAAAAGCATGTATTACTTTATTTTATTTTTTTTTTTTTTGAAACGGAGTCTCGCTCTGTCGCCCAGGTTGGAGTGCAGTGGCCGGATCTCAGCTCACTGCAAGCTTCGCCTCCCGGGTTTACGCCATTCTCCTGCCTCAGCCTCCCGAGTAGCTGGGACTACAGGCGCCCGCCACCTCGCCCGGCTAGTTTTTTGTATTTTTGTAGTAGAGATGGGGTTTCACCGTGTTAGCCAGGAAGGTCTCGATCTCCTGACCTTGTGATCCGCCCATCTCAGCCTCCCAAAGTGCTGGGATTACAGGCTTGAGCCACCGCGCCCGGCCATTACTTTATTTTTTTAAGACAGGGTCTCACTCTGCTTTCCAGACCGGAGCACGATCTCGACTCACTGCGGCCTCGACCTCCCCAGCTCCTGCGATCCTCCCGCCTCAGCCTCCCCGCTGTGACCCTGGCTGGCGCCACCTGCAGCAGAAATGAGCCTGCCTGGCTGAACCCGGCTCAATCAACCCGCAGAATGTGAGAAATGATACGACAGTCATTTTAAAGTTACCAAGCTTTAGAGTGGTTCGTTACCGAGCAATACATATCTGAAACAGTGATCAATAAAGATCTGTTGAATAAACATAACCCTCCTGCCGTCGCCAATTCGGAACCGTCCTTTGGTTCCACTGAACTGAAGCCTATACGGCCAAGATGAAGCCTCGCCCACAGCCCCGGGGAAGTCGGGTTCACAAAAACATTTTTTAATTTTTTCTCTTTTGAGACAGAGTCTCGCTCTATTGCTCAGGCTGGGTGTGGTGGTATAATCATAGCTCATGGCAGCCCCAACCTCCAGGGCTCAAGCAATCCTTCCACCTCAGCCTCCCATGTGCTGTGACCACAGGTGCACACCACCATGCCCGGCTTATTTATTTATTTATTTGTCATAGAAACGGGCCTCGCCATGTTGTCCAGGCTAGTCTCAAACTTCTGGGCTTAAGAGATCCTCCTGCCTTGGCCTCCCAAGTAGCTGGGACCACAGGAGCCCATCACCACACCCAGATAATTTACTTATTTATTTTTTTGTAGAGACAGGGATCTCACTATGTTGCCCAGGCTGATCTCAAACTCTGGGGCTCACGTGATCCGCCTGCCTCAGCCTCTTGGAGTGCTGGGATTGTAGGCATGAGCCACCACACCCGGCCCTAAAATCTTGATCCATAGCAGTGTTTTACCTAAGCCAAAAACATTGCAAAACCCCTAAAACTGAACCTGGTTCTGCTCACTTCTTTCTCGTGCCACAAAAACCAGGGTTGATCATCAACAGTCTCTGAGTATTTCAAAAGCTTCTTATGGTATCTCAAGACACTGGCCTTGGAGTGAGTGACCTTCCCCATCCCTGGGATGGAACAAGTTCACAGCAGACAGAGACGCAGCGCCATCACCATCACTGCCCACGTGCCAGGGGAAGTGCAGCTGGCAGGGCAGGGCCCACAGGTCCTGAGAGCTACTTTCCTGAATTTTCCTGATGTCTCCTGAGCCTCTGGTTGCCCATTTCTTCTCTTTGTTGTTGCAGCGTTGAGAGAGAAGAGCAGAGCCTCTCCCATGGTGACCGCAAGCCAGGCTCCAGATGGGCACTGAGTGTTTTCCAGCTTCCTTGTAGGATAAACTTGTGATTTCACAGCACACGTTTTAGTCAGAGCTGCAGCTTTGATTTGGCTAATAGGGTTAAAACAGTGGAAAGCATACACAACACAATTGTAAGTGATTTGGTTTTATTTATGTGATACCAGCCTGTGCCCGTCAGCGGCCCTTGATTTGAAAGCCTGTAATTCACATTACGGACTTCCTCTGTAGGCCACGAAAATTCAACTTCAAAATCAATTATCTAGATTTTTTTTAAACTGGCTGTTTATTGCTTAACTCTCACCAATCAGTAACATTGATGAGCTCGCTCACGCGGCACCTCACGGGGAGGCAAAGAGGCCAGGATGGGGCAAGGGTTCCTGGCCTGCTCTAAAACGAACACGCCGTTCAAGTAACACTTTCCCCAACTCGGCAGGGAGGGTGCACCCGTTCCCTGCTCCACACGCATTGTAGGGAAACTGCTTTGTCCGCACAGCAGAAGCATAGCAACAGTCAGCAGTGCCGCCTTCCAGTTCCTACACAGCAGGTCCACAGTCTCCAGCCTCCGCAACACCTTCCCCGTTAGTGACTGTCGACATAAAAACATACAGCAAAACATCTAAGTGAAAAACGGTTTTATCTGAGAGTAATATACAAGTAGAGTTGCCATTCGGGACATACATACAGGTTGGGGGGTGCCCTCCGGTGTGGACAGAGAACGAAGGAGAAGTTTCGGGTTTTATGAAGGAAAGAGAAGGCTATGCAAGTCGTTTTAAAAGGAAGCACCGGCACCGGCAGTGACTTACAGGAGCGGACTAGTGAGCGTGCAGAGTTACTGAGTGCGACTTGTGACCCTGGAATGCGTTACCTTGACAGGTGCACCCGAGGCCATGAGACCAGGGGGAAGTGGCTGGCTGTTCTGCCACTGGCTGTCCTGCCACTGGCTGTCCTGTGTGACTCGTGGAGTGAGCTGCGGTGTGGGAACTTTTCTTAAGATAGTTCCTGTCATCGGTCAAATCGTGGGTGAGAGAGCTCCCCCTTCATGGTCTTCCCGGCTTTGCCAGGGTTTGACACAAGCGACTCCTTTTTTTTTGAGTGCAGTGGCCCGGCCTTGGCTCACTGCAAGCTCCACCTCCCAGGTTCACGCCATTCTCCTGCCTCAGCCTCCCGAGTAGCTGGGACTACAGGCGCCCGCCACCACGCCCGGCTAATTTTTGTATTTTTAGTAGAGACGGGGATTTCTCCATGTTGGCCAGGCTGGTCTGGAACTCCCGACCTCAGGCAATCCACCCACCTCAGGCTCCCAAAGTGCTGGGATTCCAGGCGTGGGGCACTGCGCCCCGCTCCATTTTGAATCTGACAACGTTCACATGACCAAAGAAATGAACTCGAGCCCCGCCTTCTGCAGCTACAGAAACCTCCAATGCTCCCGAGGCTTCCCGTGGACCTTCGCTTCTCCCAGTGGCCGCCTGTCCACGTGGGCTCCAAATGCCTGCCCCAGTCCTCACTGCCCTCTGCCGCTGACCCGCCCTCTGGTCCCCACACAGCACACAGCCCTCCCTTGACCCACTGGGCAGAGCACGTGGTGTGGCCAATTTTCAGGGTCAGGGTCAGGCTCAGACTTAGGGCTGCCTGATTCTCAGTGCAAAGGTGAGTGAAGCTCTGCAGGAGACTGAGCAGGGAGGGGCCAGGGTGAAGGGAAGGCAGGTGTGAGGGGGACACAGCACTGGGGTGAGCAGGGTCCCCAAAGCTCACACCTACCCAGAGCCTCAGGAGGAGACCACTAAGGTAAGAATTGACGTAAGACCGTGCCAGATGGTCCAGGGGCCCCTAAATGCAATGACGTGTCATTATGAGAGACAGAAGAGAAGAGGAAGGCATGTGGAGACAGAGGCAGAGACTGCAGCTTCATGGCCACAGGAACGCCCGGACCCCTGAGGCTGGAAGAGGTGGCGGGAGCCTCCCCTGGAGCCTTCACAGGAAGCATGACCCTCCCACCCCTCACACTTCGATTTCACACTGCTGGCCTCCAGGGCTGCGGGAGAGTACGTTTCTGTTGTTTAATGCCACTGGCAGATGGTGACGTGCCACAGCTTACACAGGGGACCCACACAATGGGCAGCACCTGCCGCTGGATCTCAGTCCCTGTCCCTCCCTCCCCGGGAGGCCAGCTCACCTCGCATGGGGGACCTGAGACCCAATTCCTCCTCCCTCCCAAAGAGGTTCTCACACGAGACACCTGAGACCCTGTCCCTCCCTCCCCAGAGGTCCTCACAGGAGGGAACCTGAGACCCTGTCCCTCTCCCCGGGAGGTCAGCTCGCCCTCACACAGGGGGACCTGAGACCCTGCCCCTCCCTCCCTGGAAGGCCCTCACACCTCACACTGCTGCCAAGGGCCCCTTCTCCCATCTCCAGCTCTGCAGGTCCAGGCGCCTCAAATCCCTGCTCCCCTCCTCCCGGGGGAAATGTTCTTTCTTCTCACATTCCAAATCTCCCCCTTGCAGAAATACATTCATCCTGCCAACACTGACGGGCCCTGGTGGGAGGTCAGCCACGCCACTTAGGAAGTGGGGGCTTGTCTCCCCAGAGACGGCATTTTCGGCACTGAACACAGCACTGGTCCCCCAGGACGATGACTCGTGTGTGAGGGGAGGACAGGCCTCAGGGAAGGAGCTCTCCACGAAGGGGCCTCCTGAGGACCGTCCTGCAGCGGTGCCCAGAGCCAGAGGAGGGGCCTGTCAGCTTCTGTTCCCAGGCCCCAGTTTTCCGCAATGCCGAGGGGCCTGACACGAACACAGCACTGGGGGCTCAGCTTTGTTTTGTCTTCACGCGAGGGCATTTCTCACAGCTCGGGCCATGATCTTTGGTCTGGGACACCCTCATCACCGGGTTTCTTCCTCCTTAGAAGAACGTGTAACAACCGTCCATGAACTCTCACCAACGTAAACCCTAGGCTTTTACTAGAACGTGCTGCTGCCCGTGGGGTGTCAGACCCCAAGCCTCTAGCCTCCCCTCCTAGGGTCCAAACACCAGGCTCCAGAATCTTGAGTCGATAGTTCTTGGTCTCCTCTGATAGGTAAGTAGGCAGGTAGGTAGGTAGGCAGGTAGGTAGGTAGGCAGGCAGGTAGGTAGGCAGGTAGGCAGGTAGGTAGGTAGGTAGGTAGGTAGGTAGGTAGGTAGGTAGGCAGGCAGGTGGGTGGGCAGGGGGGTAGGTGGGCAGGCAGGCAGACGGATGGATGAATGGATGGATGGACAGACAGACAGACAGACAGACAGATAAATAGATAGATAGATAGATAGATGATAGCTGGATAGAGATTGAAGGAAATAATGCATACAGTGGTTCATTTCCAAGACAATATGCCTTAAATCAGCTTAGGTCAGCAGACTACAGAAGAAACAGGATACACTAGGCCCCTGCTTGGACAGCCAGCACTTACTTGTTGCCCTCACCCCCACTTAGTTGCCCTCATCCAAACCAAATAAGTTTGGTCTAAGATGAAAGTTTACTAGCCTGCAAAATAGCTCGGTTTTTCTGTTCTTATCAGCCTGCCCAGCTACTTAGGTCATAAGTCAAATACTTGAAAAGCCCCCGAGCTGACTAGGATTGCAGTGCATTGTGGGCTGCAACAAAATGCAACAAGATAACCCTAAAGAAAACACCTACAGCCCCTGTCCAACAACCAACAGGTAACGTCCAGGAAGACTGTGACCCCCACAGTACTCAGCCTATGAGGAACTGGGGGAGGGACCTGTGCACTAGGGGATAAATTGCTTGTTGAAATCATGCTAGGTGTGCCTGTGCATCAGACACTCGACCTTGCAAGATCGTCATTAAAAGTCTCACTTTCACTGTTCTCCAAGTTTCTAAGTCCATTCTTTGGGTTGGGATGGGTAAGTTTGTGTCTCACAAGATGATAGATAGAAAGATAGATAGATAATAGATGGACAGATGATAGATAGATAGATAATAGATAGATAGATAGATAGATAGATAGATAGATAGATAGATAGATAGATAGATAGATAGACAGAGACATACATACATAGATGACAGAGAGATAGAAGAGAAAAATAAGAGGGATAAAGAGACAGAAAGATGGAGATGTGGACAGATGATGGAGAGGTAGCTAAGTAGATGACTAAAGAGTTTCATTAAGCCTGTGAAGCTGTAGTTTTCCTGTCGCATTTCTATAAAGCATGGTAAAGTGACTTACTTCAGAGCATTGGCTCGATGTGATCTTCTGGGACCCCCTTGTCTACTTTGCTTAGCGCTGCCAGCACGCGGCCACACTGCTCCGTGCTGTGGCTCGCTCACCGCTGTGTGCAATGTTCCTTTGCATGACCACAGCACTTCCTTAACCCATTCTCTGCTGAAGACCATTTTGGCTGTTTCAAGACTTTTGGACTTGTGAACAGTGCAACTGTTCACAGTAACATTCACACCCACGTCTCCTGATATTCACATGCAAGACGGTTTTCTGGGTGATGTGCCAGAAGGCAATTGCTCGGGTATGAGGGACATAAACATTCACCTCCACAGAATCCGCCCCGCTGTCTCCCCACATGGCTGTGCCAATTTATCTCCAACTTGCAGAGTCCACGAGATCCCAGCAGAGAACAGTCTCTACCGCACGTGGCATCACCAGATGCTAAACGTTTGCTCATCTGCATCTGTCGCTCCCTGGGAGCTACTGACACAGAGCGTTTCTCCCGTGCTCAGGTCCGTGCTCTCGGCCCCGATATTGCCTGTCCTCTTTGTGACTCTGGGTGTCATTAATCTATTCTGGTACCAACCCTTCATCAGGTATGTTTGTTGCACGTCTCTTTTTCCAGTTTGTAACTCAACCTTTTGTTTTAAGATATGTTTTAACAAACAAAAATTTTTAATTTTCTTGTCAAATTTATCAATTTTTTTGTTATGAGGTTTTCTATTTGTGTCTTAAGAAATTCTCCAAATCACACAGAAATTCATTTTTATTTTCTTGTAAAAGTTTTTCAGGGACCTGGTGAGGTGGCTCACTCTATAATCCCAGCACTTTGGGAGGCCAAGGTGGGAGGATCCCTTGAGGCCAAGAGTTTGAGACCGGCCTGGGCAACCTATTCAGACCTTGTCTCTACAGAAAGATTTTTTTTTTCAATTAGCTGGACAAGGTGGCTCACATTTGTAATCTCAGCACCTTGGAAGGCTGAGAGGCAGGAGGATCACTTGAGCCCAGGAGTTCAAGACCAGCCTGGGCAACACAGGGATTCTCGATCTACCAAAAAAAATGGTTTTTTTAATTGGCTGGACACGGTGGTGTGTACCTATGGTCCCAGCTACTCAGGAGGCTGAGGCAGGAAGATTGCTAGAGCCTGGGAGATCAAGGCTGCAGTGAGTCATAGTTGAGCCACTGCACTCCAGCCTGGGCAACAGAGCAAGACTCTAGCTCAAAACCAAAAAACAAAAAAAGATTTTCAAGTTTTGCTCCTGACGTTCATGCCCTTGATTGATCCTGGATTTATTTCGTGGATGGTGTGCGGTGGGTACCCAGTGGGACTTCCCATGCAGACAGCTCCCATCTCAGCTCTGTGTATTGAAGAGGCCCTCGCAACCCTGATCTGGCCCGGCCCTCCTGCGTTGGTGAGCAGGCCTATTTCTGGGTGCGTGGTTCTGCCTCGCCAGGCAACTGTGGATCCCGGTAAGGACGCTGCACTCTCTTAACTGCCACAGCTTCAGCAGGACGTGTGGTGTCTGCTGGCCCAGGTCTGCCTCCTCCATGAGCTTTTGCCTGGCTGTGATTCTCAGCCCCCTCCCCTTTCCAGCTGCGGAACCTGGAGCAAGTCAGCCCTCTCCCCCAGCCCATTTCTCCCTGGGAAACAGGGACCACGTGGCGGCCTCCACCCAGGGTAGAGCTGCAGCTGGAGAGGAAACGCATGCGTGGTGATGTCCCCACAAATGCCTCTGGTGTGTTCGGTCCCTAAATACTCCTTCTCTCACAAGAGTGTATGGCCATCTGGGGTAAACACCAAGCTCCCTGAAGGCCCAGTGTCTGAAGGCAGCAGGTCTCCATTGCCAGAAACACACTGAGGCACAGAGGCTGGCAGCTGACAGCCTGCAGGGAAGCTGTTTCCGACATCCTCAAACTCCGGGATGCCTCGCAACGAGGCCCCTCCCCCCAGGAGTGAGGGAAGGAACCTGCAGGCAGAGCAGGGGCCAGAGTGTAAGCCCGGCCCCCACACACACAGCTCGGAGGGGCACCCGGGGAAAGGTGCCTGCCCAGGGCCCCAGGGAGAGGCAGGCGACGGCAGCCGCTTCAGCCTGAGCCCTGGACCACAGTTCTGGAGACATGGCCGGGGTCGAGGGGCTGAGGACGCACCCTGGCCCCGTGAAACCTGCGCGACCCCCCACCTCCATCAGGCCGAGACGGAGGCCCAGCTAGAGCAGCGAGCGGCCCCTCCGGAGAGCTCCGGAAGACACAGGGGACTTGAAGCCGTGGTAACCATGGCGACTACTGTGGGAGCACCGGGGACATTTAACAAAGGACGACTTGGTTTTCTGATTTTAGCTCTGCTTCCCAGTCGTACCCTCCGATGAACGGCCCACCCCTTCTAAGACCTCCCCCAGATCAAGGTCACTAGTCCTGTGGTGCTGGGGGGCCCGGTGCGGAGGTTCCAGTGCCCCCAGTGGCCACATGTGCTCAGCCCCTCAGGTAGCAGACGAGGCCCAGCACCCAGGAGGGATTGGAGTAGGGACCCCAGGTCGACTTGGGGAGGTGGGTGTTTGGAGAGAAGGGGGATGGATGTGTTTGGAGAGAAGGGGGATGGATGTGTTTGGAGAGAAGGGGGATGGATGTGTTTGGAGAGAAGGGGGAGGGATAGGACCTGCTGACACAGGGAGGGGGGTCCAGCCAGGGAGAGAGGTTCTTCCGCCATCACCATCCACCGCTCATGGACCACCCACTGGGCACGTGCCCCTGCTATCCAGTCCCGCTCATTAAACACATGAATTCACGATTTATGGCGGATTCAATAATCATTCTTTATCTCTCACCATTTCTTTTAACTTTATTCATTCATTCAACAAAATTACCGATCGTCTGCTGAGGTACTGGCTGGACAGACCTGAATTCCAGGGATCCCTGCTCCCGAGAACGACCTGCCAACACCCATCTCACCTGGGAGTGTGGGGACAGGGGAGGGAAGGCCAGAGTCAGCCGCCTGGGGAGGAAGGGTGCGAACCTGGCCCCAGCACCCACAGCCAAGCCATGTGCCTCCGAGCCGTGGGCTACAGAAGTCTGGGGCCTGGCCTCACCACTGCCTCAAAACCCTCCCTCACCCACCCGGAGAGTTCCCAGCGGGACACTCAGCCGTTTTCCCAGAGCATCTCATTCTCCATTGCTGAGCCAGTGACGCATGGCTGCCCCCAGCCAGCCCCCATTGCCGAGAGAAGGAGCCCCCATGACATTAGGGGAACCTGGGGACAGGTGGGGAGGCCAGAGAGGCTCTGCTATAGCCTGGGGATTCTGAAGCTTCAGCCAGGAGGGCCGCTGTCAGGGGAGGGGCCATGGGGAGGCCCCCAGCCCCAGACTCTCCCAATCCTTGAGGGCCTGACTCTCAGCCACTCCCACCTTCCAGTTCTCCAGGACACCCCTGCGGTGCCCATCTCAGCCCAGTCAGCCTCGGGGGACCCTGCCCCATCCATACCTCACCTATGCCCTCGCTGGGTGGCCCAGGCCCACCTTCCCCAGGCCAGATCCTGGGCCTCCTGGGCACCTCCATCCACCCCATGCCTGTCAGGCCTCAACTCCCGCCTCCCACCGGCGCCTCCCAGATGGGCACCCACCTCCATCACGGACTGCAGACTACAGCTGGCCAGCCTTTCTAAGATCCCAGACCTGAGCCCATAGCTGGGGCTCAAAGGCATTAAGGCCGGCCTGGTCTTCCTGGATTCAAACTTCTTGGGCCACCAGATTTTGTTCATCCCTGTCCTCTCTGTCCCCTAATAACATTCACTGCTAGAAATGACCACCCAAACCACCCTCCCCACGCTCAGGACCCGGGGCACAGGCCTCGCCCGTAAGAGCTTACATGGGAGGGGAATGAGCTCTGCAGCTCAGGCGCCAAGACTGCAGGGAGCAGCAGGAGCCCCCATCCCAGCTCTGCAGCCCCTCTCTCCTGCTCAGGGCCTCTTGGTTCTGACCTACTCCCCTCTGTGTGTCTTTGCTGTGCCGAGGGGGCACAGACAGATGCATTTCAAACTCACGTCAGCAAGCATGGACAGGTGCAGAAACCAACAACAGACAGAATGAGCCACCGAGTGGAGGGAATCAATGAACAAGTTTAGCCCCCTCCCCTCCAATTCACCCACACCCGCCAGGCGGGCTAAAGCCTTACAGTGGAAAGGGGCTCAGGGCCGGAGCATCAGGGTGGACCGCAGAGCCCAGGAGGAGCAGAGGCCACCAGCCACCCATGTGTGCAGGCCTTCCCTGGCCATCGAGGGGACAGAAGACCAGGCCTGGGTCTCCCGGGCACCCAGGATGGAACAGCACAGGGGGGGCCTCAGAAACGCTCCAGGGCTGAGGGACAAACGCCAGGGAGGGGCGATCCCTGGAACCACCCTCGTGTGTGCCCTTCCAGGGATGGGAGACGTCCCCCACAGCTGTGAGCTTAGGTCTGGGTCAGCATGTTCTGTGTCCCTGCGGGAAACACAGGGAGCAGGGTTGGGGGGCCTGGGACCCCCTGGGGGCGAGGCGTGGTCCATAGGCCCGTAGGCTGCAGGGGCCACAGGTTCCTGCCCCCAGTGGAGGGAGGACTCACTGGAGGCTGGGTGTGGGAACACAGCACCCCTATCCTGCTGAGTCCTAAATCCCCCAGCCCACAGCGCCAACACAGCTCCGGGGCACACGGGCCTCGAAGTGCAGGGCTGAGCCCCAGGCCTGGGCACCACGCAGCTTCCAACCGGGCTCCTCCATCGGGCGCCGGGTAATCGCCAGCCCTGCCCCGCCCAAGAAGAAAGCAGGAGAGGTTCCCTTTAAGCATTGGAGGAGGGAAGATTTTTCTATGACTCAAATCCTGAAGCTATAAAAAATAATGGTAATAGGGTCTCCATAAAAATTCAAGGAAAAGAAGGTTCCATGTGGCCAAAAAAATAAAACTAAAAAACCCACAAAACACCATAAGCAAAATAAGGGGGGAAATGTGTGCCACTCACATTATATATGAAGGGCTTATTTCCCAGCTATGCAGAAGGCTCCCGGAAAAGAGTAAGGAGACCAACCATCCCACAGCAAAGGGACCGAGGTTATGGGCAGAGAGGCCAGAGAAATGGAAACCGTCCCCAGCCCCCAACAAAAGACAAAGAAATCAAAATGCCCAGAAAGAAAAGACGGGAGTGCCACAAACCAATAAGGGCACGTGCCAGGAGCCAAGGTTGACGGCGCCTCCAGGTCCCTACACCTGTGGTCCAACCTCCAAAATTCAGAACACAGCTGCAATGCCGTCGTTCAGTGCTGACCAGATCCGCGGAAGTCCAACGGCTACAGAGAAGCTGTGGTCTCAGGCATCGCTACTGGAAGTGTGAAAGTGTGCGGCCCAGGGCAACGACGCTCACTCATCAGTTACAGGCCCAGCAAGGCTGACTCTGGGGACGTGTCCCCACACACAGCTGCTAGCTGACATGTCTGAGGCTATGCATTACAGCCTTGTAACAGGAGCATGAGTGAGACCATCTAAATATGCAGAACCAGGCCAGGCGTAGTGGCTCACGCATGTAATCCCAGCACTTTGGGAGGCCGAGGCTGGCAGATCACTTGAGGTCGGTCGGGAGTTGGAGATCAGCCTGGCCAACATGGTGAAACCCTGTCTCTACTGAAGATACAAAAATTAGCCAGGCGTGGTGGCACGCACCTGTAATCCCAGCTACTTGGGAGGCTGAAGTACAAGGATCACTTGAACCCGGGAGGCAGAGGTTGCAGAGAGCCGAGATCGCGCCACTGCACTCCAGCCTGGGCAACAGAGTGAGACTCTGTCTCTAAATAGATAAGCAGGCACAGGAGTGCGTGTGCCGCGCGATGCCGCCCCGCAGGGGTGCGTGTGCCGAGCGATGCTGCCCCGCAGGGGTGCGTGTGCTGCGCGATGCTGCTGTAAGAACGAGTGGGGAGCTGGCTCCGCACCGTCACAGAAGGATCTCCAGGCTGCATGGAGAGGCAGAAGAGTAAACGACCTCAGCTGTAAAGGACTAGCGATTCGCACTTTCTTGTACTTATATAAAGACATCCTGAATGGATACACAGGAAACTGGGCAGATAATGACAGGGCAGGAGACACACCTCTCAAGATAGACTTATTTTTTTAATCGATGCAAGCATTCTTACCTGTTTTTTAAAAAGAACCCCACCAGAGGAGCCCTTGAACCTCCTTGCCCATTCCTGCTCCACACCTGTCCCCAGCAGCCTCCCTCCCAGGTGGCCTCGGCAGCAAGTGCTGGAGCTGGCCCTGCAGTGGGCCCCAGCCTGACCTGAAAGACCCACTGCTTCAGCCTCATGAGGCCCACTGGCTCGACTCCCTGTGAGCCGTGAATAGCAGCTCAGGTTGCCTGTGCAGCTCGTGGGCTCTGCCCTTCGCCTTCTCCCCTTCCCTGGACAGGGCTCTTCTCAGCAGCCATCGCTTTCCCAAATTATCCCATCGAAGCGGTCGTGTGCCTGTTTACCATCTGCACCGCCCCTCCAAGCACAGGCCTGCGCACGCACACGCGTGCTCCCTAGAGGACAGCCATCTCCTCTGACTCATCCACTGCTCTGTCCCCAGGACACAGAGCCCAGCACTCAGCTCCCAGAAAGCAGAAAACTGAGCCTGTCCGCATATAAAACTGTGCTCCCCCCACTCCGACGCTGGCACCCTCTGCTTCTTAGGGGTAAGGCTGGTACTGACTCCTGGAGCCAATGCTGGGCCCTTTACATCAGGGCTTCTAGGCGCAAGCCCTGTGCATCTGCCTTTGAACCCGCCTCCGAGGAGATCCTGATGCCCTGGAGTTTGGGAGCGGACGGCCCGAGGGGGGCGTGCAGGGAGGAGACCCTGATGCCCTGGAGTCTGGGAGCGGACAGCCCGAGGGGAGCGTGCAGGGAGGAGACCCTGATGCCCTGGAGTCTGGAAGCGGACGGCCCGAGGGGGGCGTGCAGGGAGGAGGTCCTGATGCCCTGGAGTCTGGGCGGCCCGAGGGGGGCGTGCAGGGAGGAGGTCCTGATGCCCTGGAGTCTGGGAGCGGACGGCCCGAGGGGGGCGTGCAGGGAGGAGACCCTGATGCCCTGGAGTCTGGGAGCGGACGGCCCGAGGGGGGCGTGCAGGGAGGAGACCGCCTTCCTGCACCCACCTGCTTCCCTGCCTCCCTCAAGGGAAGGGCCGTTTTCCTCCCCCACTTCACGAAACTCAGGGAATTTCCAGTCTCCAGTGTGCGGATGTCACAGGGAGGCCTGGGGATGTCTGAAAACCACACACGTAAACGTCTGTCTTATACAGCACGAAGTAGCTGGGGCAGTTTGGAGAAAGCTACAGGCCCCAGGAATAAAGCTGAGGAGGGAGGAGTGTTCATTCTCCCACTCCCCGCCACCTTCCGTCCACCCTGCCTGGACCAGCGTTCTGCCAGCCTGGAACAGAGGGCCAGAGGTGGGCTCCAGGATCAGCCCCGCCCCCACACCCAGAGCACCCCCATGAGCTGGGTGTGTCTTGCCTCACAGACACGGGACCAGGCCCAGAGAGGCTGCAGAACTTGGCCAGGGTCACACGACCAGAAGGCGCTAGAAGAGCAATTGGAATCCAGGCAGCCTGATGTCCTCTGCGAATCCACTGAAGGTTTTGGAGTGTCAGTGTCTGACCTCTTATCTGTTTCCCAAGATAAAGTGGGCACAGTTAGGCCTCAATCCAGCTGGAGGTCCAACACAAGGGAAGGAGGAAATGGCCTAGACAGGCCCTGGCCCCATACACGGGGGCCCAGCACCCACTGATACAGCAGCTTCCCTGGCCCAGCTACCTCCCCAGCTCCCGAAGAGGGGAGGCAGGAGGTCTGCAGAGGCCCCACTGGGGAAGGTGAACCCCACAGACCCCCAGGCAGCAAGACTGCTGCAGAGCATGGGAGGCGGGAAATGGCTGTCTGTGCTCTGATAAAGATATCAAAAGAAAAGCTACAGACACACATCTCAGCCTGACTGTGATGCAGGTGTCTGCGATGCAAACATCCTAACCAAATATTGGCTATCTGAGTCTGGCAGTGGTTTAAATGAGTAACACATCACAAATGGCAGGGCAGCTCACCACGAGGAAATCTAGCAATGGAGCTCGCCGCACTAACTATTCATTAAATAGGAAAATATGGACTTAGAGCCATAGATAATGAAAGGGCATTTGTTTTTAAGTTCATCAGCCACTCCTAAGAAAAAGCTAAATGAAATATGAATAAGTAAAGAGTCTAGATTGAATAAAGACTGGTTTTGAAATCCAACAGCAAACACTAATTTGTGGCATAACATGAAAGGCCTCCCGTTGGCACAGACACCCTGGTCACTGTTATTCTTCAGCCATGCTTTGGAGGGCTCAGCTCAGGCAATAGAAACAAAAGCTGAACAGGCAATGTAAGTACTGGGAAAGAAGCAACCAAATTACCTTTATTTGCCGATTATATGGTTATATCCCTTGAAGATCTAAGAGATTCTGCTCATCATGGAATTCAGGAAGATATGCATTCAGAAGTAAGCAGCCCTCACTTACTGTACCTGGGGTGTCATCTGTGGCTGCCTCAAGTCATCTGAACACGCTCTGAACATTCTGAAAGTTCTGCATCGTCAATCTCACTTTCCCGTTACAGAATTCAGGAACTACATCGTGCCACCTCCCAGGCCCTAGGGTGTAGCTATGCGACTTCATCTCTGCCGGGGAGACACATCCAGGCAGAACTCCTAAGGAGAGCTATGGAGGTGGGGTGCAGGCCTCCTTCCCTGGACAGGGGCAGGGGCAGGGGCAGCATGCTGCTCCAGGGCCAGTGGCCGTACCAGCCAGGCCAGCTCTGGGTCTTTCCCAGAGGCCATGCCTGCAGCCAGAGGCCCCAGCCCTCCCTGCAAACCCCCTGCGAAGCCCTCTGCTTAAACTCACTCTGGTGGATGCTGGCCTGGGCGGCCAGGGGACACTTGGGTAGTGGAGCACAGCCCACAAACAGCTGAACGAGAAACACGACTTTACTATTCCTACAATTTCTATTCCTAGACCTCTCCACCCTACTGGCTGGCAGGGACGTAGTTGTAGTGACTGCAACCCCCCATGCCTTCTTGCCCAGGGCTGTGTCTGTGTGGGGCTGTGGGCAGCAGGATGGCAAATCTGTCCACACAGGGTGTTTGTGGAGACACCCCTGGGCCCTGGGCCTTCAGCCCTTGGCTAATGCCCGATGCACACCGGCTGCCACCAAATGGCTTCTCCCTTGTCTGCATCCTAACCCCATCCTCTGTTGGTTCTGAAGCTGCCAGGGACCCACCTGCCCTGACCACCTTCACCCGGGGCCACTCTGAGGTCTTGGTGCTCTGGGATTGCTGCCCAGGATGCCAGTGCCACCTCTCTGGGACTCATCCCAGCCTCAGCCCTCAGCAGCTCCCCTTCCCCTGCTTGGGCCAGGGGGTCTCTCATCCTGGTTGGAGGGTAGTGCCTCCCTCCCGCTCTGTGTTGTGAGACAAAGTAGGAAATGTAGGAAGCTGTGTGTGCATCCTGCCTGTAGGCAGGATTTCCCGAGCCCCTGACTCGGGACTGGGTGCAGCTTGTGGAAGGGTGCCCCGGAGGCCATGAGCGGGCTGCGGACTGGGTCCCTATTCTCCTGCCTGAGTCACGGCGTTTTTAGAAAGACGAATTCAATGATCCTGACTCTTGCTTCTTCCCGCATGAAAGACAATGTTGACAGGATTTTCTATTATGCCCCTAGGATCCGTGGCCAGATGCAGCCTCACACCCAGCCCTGAGGCTCTGCCCCACTGTCACGCCTGGGCACGTGCAGAGCCGCTGCCCACACGCGGATTGTGGGCTGGAACAGCTCTGGAGCAGCCTCCTAGAAACGCTAGGAAAGACCCCTGGGTTGCAAACTTCAGCAAGGCTTCTGAATAAAACTAACTTCCATCCTTTAAAGCGTGATTTTTCTTAACTTGGGAGAGTCTTGAGATGTTCTGAAAGGTTCCTCCTCAGACTCCTCCCTCTATCTCACTGTCTGTCTCCGAGAGGCCCACAGCCAGGTGGGTCAGGCTTCTGGAAGTACCAGGCCAGGGGTACGGGGGACCTCGGTGTTCTGTCCTATCAGCCCCTCCTGTCAGGCAGCAAGCAGGCCCAGTTCACCTGCTTCAACAGAGTGGAAGACTTTCAAAGAGAAATCACGAGAAAATAAAAAGCATCCACTCATCACACCAACAATGGCGGGTTAAATGTAAAGGTAAGAAGGGAAATCCCATTTGCAACATCGAAAAACCATAAATTACCCAGTAATAAGTACATCAAGGAAGGAGCACAGCCCATCACTCAGTCCCACTCAGTGGGGCATCGCTCAGGAGGCCGAGTGAAGAGGCCGGACACCGAGCGGCCGAGCGGGAGACTTGAAGCAGCCAAGACCGCAGCTCCCCCAGCCACACATGCAAGAGACAGTCCCGCTGAAGTGCTAACAGTGTTAGCATTTTCTGCAACCGGAAAAATGGATCCCAAAACCCATCTGTAAGGATACGATGTGAGAAGTAGCAGTAAGTGTTTAAAAAGAATAACGTGGGACCCTTGCCTTAGCAAGTGTCAAACACGCCGTCCAGCTACCATCATTGAAGCGGCATCACATCGAAATGACCCGTGACGAACCAGCCAGTGCAATCCCAGTGGGCAGCGGCTCGGAAACAGCCTGCCACATGTGGGAAGGCATTCTATTATAAAGGTGGTATCTCAGATCAACAGGCGAAAGCCGGGTTATTTAATAAATGACATGGAGGAAAAGTGGCCATTTGGAAGAACCTCCTACCTCCTGCTACACTGTAATGAACTCCAGATGCACTGGCTGTCTGCGCACAGTAACCAAATCTGTAAACATATTAGAAGAAAATAAGGAACTCTTTTCATAAGATAAAGGTAGAGGAAATTCTCCTAAGACATGAAGCCCCCACACCACAAAAGAACAATTAGACAGATTTGACTGCATCCAACGTTAAAACATCCATAAATGCACACTGCAAACACCACAAACGAGACACAAGCAACAGACAGCAAGGAAATATCCACAGGACGTATAACGCAGGGAAGATTCGTGTCCACAGAATATACAAAAGGGCGGTGAGAGTCAGTAGGACAAAGACAAGCAACAAAGACAAGGAGCATAGGCAAAGGGTGTGATCAGGCAAGAGAGGAGAAGCACACGTGGCTGCCACAGAGGACGTGGAGAGTCTCTTTGTCCACGAGGTGGGCAAAACGTTCCTGAAGCTGAAGAACGCTCATTGCTAGTAAGTGTGTCTGGAACCTTCAGAAGCGGCAACTTCATCAGATTTCCGCTCCCTTCTCGGCATCCATCCCACACCCATCACCACTTGAGCCCACGGAGGTTTGAGGACAAGGGCGGTCACTTCAGTGTTGCTGACAATAGACATTTGAGAACAAACCCCTACACCCACCGATAAGGGACGGTTACAAATGCACGGCTCCCTCATCCGGGGGACCCCAAGCAGACGTTAAAGCCGGTCAACCTGGACACGGGGCCCTGGGGTGACGTCGCCGGTGAATTGCTCAGTAGAAAGGGCTGGTAGCAGATCGATGTCTCAGCACCGTCCACGTGCCCCGCCAGACCAAGGGCTTCATGCCGACGGAGAAGTTCAGCCCTTCGAAGACAGCTCGTCAGGTGGGGACCACACACTTGAACTCCTTCCGAGATGGGGAGACCGACTTAGCCAGTGCCGGCGGCAGCTTGGGAGCCGGCCGGCTTCCTGCCTGTCCCGCCCTGGCAGCCCCTCAGGGTGGGAAGCGGGGGAGAGGTGAGGGCGTGCCCTTCTGATTGTATATGATTATTTAAGGAGGTGGGAGCATTTCACTCCTTTTTGTGCCTTTAAATATCTCTTTCAAATAATAAATTCAGCATACAAAGATGTATATGAAAACTGGCTTGCCGGGCACGGTGGCTCACGCCTGTAATCCCAGCACTTTGGGAGGCCGAGGCGGGCGGATCACAAGGTCAGAAAATCAAGACCATGGTGAAACCTTGTCTCTACTAAAAATACAAAAAAAATTAGCCGGGTGCGGTGGCAGGCGCCTGTAGTCCCAGCTACTCAGGAGGCTGAGGCAGGAGAATGGTGTGATCCTGGGAGGCGGAGCTTGCAGTGAGCCGAGATCCCGCCACTACACTCCAGCCTGGGGGACAGAGCAAGACTCCGTCTCAAAAAAAAAAAAAAAAAGAAAACTGGCTCAAGCCTCACCCCTGTGGGAGGCCTGTCCACGGCCTCCCTAGCTGGCTAAGGCTTCCCTGGGGGGTTCCATTGCTTCAGGGCTTCCTACCTGCTGGGAATTCTCAGCTTCTCTGCAGTCCCCCAGCCCCCAAAACACCAGGCACAAGCAACAGCAGCACACTTTACTGAGGGGTGGGGCAGGGGCGAGGGTGCATCACAGAGCAGACAGCCTTCTACAGAAAAGCCCCTCGGCCGTGTCCAGCAGGGAATCGGCGCCAATGCCCAGGACCTCAGGCCTCCTCTCTCTCTTTCTGGCTCACTAGCCCTGGACCCAATTTCTCGCCATCCCTCATGCAAGGCCAGCCCTTATAGGAACCACCGCTTTCCCTAAGGAGTCCAGGACCCATCAGTGGCCAGGAGACTCGGTCAGCCACAGGTGGCATGAAGCAGCAGTGGCCAGAGCCCAGGCCTCAGAGAAACCCTGTGTTGCCTGCCAAGCGCTGTGTGTTGAGCCTGGGCCGTGAGACGAGCTGCTGGTGGAGCATCCAGTGTGGTGGCCGGTGGGTGTGGGAGGCTGGGCTGGATGCGGGGGTGCAGGGCTGAAACTGGAGCGGGAAGGATCAGGACATCACTCCAACATTTCCCAGGCCGAGTCCTCCCTGCCCCCTCACCCCACGGCATCCAGTCCCTCTGGACCAGCCCAGAGAGATGGGTGGGCTTCCTCAACCCCTGGTCACAGGGACTGACCTCAGGAGCCCAACTCAGAGCCAGGAGTGGCCGGAGTGGATGTGCAGCAAAGAGGCAGGGTGATGGAACAGGTGGGCTCCACTCGGCCTGAAGCAGCCCCCAGGGGCAGAGACAGCCGAGGTGGGGGGCAAGAGAAGCCCAGCATGCATGGTCTCATCCGTGAGTCTGCGAGGGCCCCATGTGCACTGCACGCTGAGTGTACGAGGGTGGGTGTGCACAGACATGGGCATTTGCATGTGGGCATGCACACGTGCACCAGGACACACCAATTTGTGCCAGTTACGTGCATGCCCCAGCACATGTGCGCAGGACACCTGGGGTTTGCTTGTGTGAAGGAGTGAGCAGGCCGGGCATGGGTGTGTGTGCACATGCTGGCTGCGTGGGCACCACCGTTTGTGGGCGTGTCTGGTGTCTGTGGTGTGCTCACAGGATTCCGGCATCTTCCCCCAAGCCCACCCTGTGATCTTGCTCATCTCAGCTCTCACCCCATCACCCCAAGGGCTCCTGAACCTCACCAGGACCAAGCAGCCCCAGCACAAGCACCCACCACCCCAGTGCCCTGAGCCCAAGAGCCCGAGACCATGGCTGAGCGCCCGCCCTGTCCTCAGCCCCTCAGATCCCTCAGCACCTCATTCCCAGCTCTCTGCCAGGACCCCTTTCCCGCCCCCGACACCCAGGCTCAGACCCGGGTCTCAGGACTCAAAAGTGACTTTATTTCTCTGTAGAAGACGCCCTTCCAGCTGGGCTGTTGCTTCACTTCCCCTCTGGGACCTGGGGGTCCCCCCACCCTCATCCCCAGGCCTCCCGCCCAGATGGCCTGGTTTCCTGGAGATGTCCAGCTGCCCGGGACTCAGAGCTGGCAGAGAGACAGGGAGGCTTCATGTTGGGGGAGGAATGAGAGCCACAGGCCACAGCCACGGAGCTGGGCCAAGGCTGCCCCCAGCCCCAGCCATGCCAGGCTGGGGAGGGGGCAGCCACAGGCTCAGGGGAGCAAGCTCAGAAGCCCCGTGGGAAGGAGGAGACCTCAGGGCCCAGCCCAGAGGAGGGCGGGCCCCAGGCTGAGCAGGAGCCCCCCGGCCAGGGCCCAGGGGCTATGCCCTGCCCCGGCCACCCCATTGCACAAATCCTTCTCGCAGCAGTCCACGTCGACTTTTAAGATTCCAGAGTTAATAAACCCCATCAGATAGTCTGAGAAAAAGTGTCGCTTAACGAAGTCGCAGGAGGAGGCACACATCTTGTTCACCGAGTGATCCTTCCTGCCTGGGAAGAGAAAGCACGGCCTGCGACGGGGGCTCCTCCTGGGCCCTCTCTGCCTTCTCCCGAGGACCCAGCCCAGGCCCCTCCGGGTCAGCTCGGGGCCCCAGATAGGCAGAGTCGAGTCCCTCCACCCTCCCACGCTGGCCCCAACTAGATGGAAAAGGCCACCAAGGAGCCAGGGAGCGACAGCGGGGCAGTATCCCGCCCGTAGCCCCATGCTCTCGCTCTTGTCCCAGGCCAAAGGGGCTCAGAGGACACCTCTGACCTCTCCCAAGAGCCTGGCTTTCAGCACATTCCCCACTACCCTAAGTCCCAACTTACTGCTGCTGGGATCAGTGATTCGGACACTGGCACACACCGTGTCGGACGGCTGGCACTGCTTTGGGGTGCAATGGCTGGAGTTGGTGGTCAGGGTGCAGTCCTGGCACCACAGGCCATGAGCTGGGCAGGGCATGGGGAGGAGGGTGACCAGAGGCACTTGGCCCAAACCCAGGCAACCCCCTGAGTCCCTCACCCATCCCCCTGCTGCAGGCACTCCTGGGAGAGCCCTACCCCACAGGAGTGAGCAGGCCCTCATGACCCCTGGAGGGGGAGCAGAGGCCCTGGAACAACTGTGCCCCATCCTAGCAGTTTGAGGGGAGCCCCTATGGCCCCTCCCTGGCACCCATGCACGTGCGTACACACACACACACACGGGCTATACAGACCCCACACCGACCGTGCCACCCTCCCACTCCCACCCTGCTTCACATATCCCCCAGGAGTTCTGTGGGCTCCAAGCTGTGAAGGACCAAACTGGATTTGAAAGGAGGTCCGGGAGGCTCTCAGAGGTGACGGATGACCAGGGGCTTCCGTGCGGGGCCAGCCGCCCACCAGTTCCAGGCCCTGGAGGAAGAGCACTGGAGAGAGCCCAGTGCCAGGACAGAGGGGCCGAGGGCCGGGCTGGGGTCCCTGGGGTCCCGGAGGGGGCGTGGGCTCTATGGGAAGTGCGGTGGGAACCGTCAGAGGGTGACGGCCCCACACCCGGCTCTCCCGCGGCGCCTCGGGCTCTCCCACGCACCTGACCCAGCCCGCGGGCCCCCTACTCACCGGGCGCGGAGCACAGCAGGACGGCCAGCAGCGCCAGACCGAGGCCCTTCATGGCTGCAGGCAGCATGCTCCGGGCGGGCCTAGGGGCGGCGCGGGGGCTTGGGGCACGGGTCCTTTGGGGCGCAAACCTGGAGCGGAGAAGCATCGGTCAGGAGACCCAAAGACCCTCCCCTTTCCCAGCCTCTGGATGCAACCTTCTCCCCGGAATCCAAGGCCAGGGTCCGCCCGGAGCTCGCAGAGCCCCACCCCCAGCTCCTTCCCAGAGTGTCCGCCGTCACAGCATCCCCGCCGGGAGAGGTCTGGCCTCTGGGGCGAGGTGACAGCTCAAGACGCCCCCGCCCCGCGCCGGCACCTGTGTGGGGGAGCGGAGGGGGGGCGTCCTCTTCTCCCCGGGGAGCTGCAGGTGCGTCCGGACAGGAATGAGCGGCAGGGGCGGGAACGG
>NW_012101565.1:630748-650388 GCF_000951045.1 Mandrillus leucophaeus
TGCGGTGGCAGGCGCCTGTAGTCCCAGCTACTCAGGAGGCTGAGGCAGGAGAATGGTGTGATCCTGGGAGGCGGAGCTTGCAGTGAGCCGAGATCGCGCCACTGCACTCCAGCCTGGGGGACAGCTGTCTCTTATACACATCTAGATGTGTCTTCCCCACCTTCCCAACCTCATCCCCGTTTCCCCGTTTTCCAGTGGCTCCAGGCCGTTCTCCTCCCCTGAGCATCCATGAAGACCCCCACCAGAAGCCGCAGCCCCAGGGGCTTCTGTCGTCAAACACTCCCACACTCGGAGGTAAAGGCATAAATCCTGGCCAGAGCATCCCAGCCTTGGACCTGTTTCTCGGCTTCCTTGGCCTTCCCACCCTGCCCTCCAGCTCCCGAAAAGCTGTACCTTTGCACGTGTCCCTGTGCCTGAAATCCGCCTCCCCGGGGCACTGGGGAAGCCCCGATCTTTGGTCCTGCTCCCTTTCATTTGACCTGAAAATATTTACTGCGTGCTCCCTGCTGGCCTAGCCCTGCCTTGGGCCCTGGGAAAGGGCATGAAGAGAGAGACCTAGTTTCTGCCCTCCTGACTCTCACCTTCGATAAATGGTGATCCCTACTGCAGCATATCTTTGCAGGATGTGACAGTCAGAGCTAACATTTATTGAGCATGTACTATGGATTCCACCTGTTCGAGACACTTCGTATTTATTATCTCGTTACAGTCTCACCACAGCCCTGATGTGCAGATAGTATCATTTACATCTCACAGATGAGGAGACTCACACAGAAAAGTGGAGCTCCCTGCTCAGGGTCACACGGTGACGCAGGTGACAGGTGACACAGCTGAGCTGGGAACCCAAGCAACTTGGGCTACAGGGACTGCACACCTCCTCTCCATGTGTGGCTGTAGAGGGGTGGAGGCAAGGACGAGACAGACAAGAGACCACCACAGGAGCGCGCTTTGCCTCAGGGTTAGGGAAAGCTTCTCCCAGGACCTGACATTTTAACCGAGACCTGAATGAGGAGTTGAGATTCATAAGGTGCAGAGGGCAAGAGCTAGATCAAGGCTCAAACACAGTTCTTTTCAAAACATACAGAGCTCTCAAGAAAGTAAAAGAAATCTGAGTCCATAAAGAAAGAAGTAAATAGAATAATGGACCCCCAAAGCTGGCCACTGAGCAGAAGGCAGATGTGAAAGCCACAACGGTCCTGGGCAGACCTGGACCCCCACTGGGTCTGAGGTCCTGGAAGCAGAGCCTGAGGCAGGGATTCCAGAGCAAGCCACTTCGCCATTTCGCTGGAGGTGCAGGTAGCAGCCCTGGGCAGTGGGGAAGTGGTCCAGGGTGGGGAAGGAGGCTGGCAAGCATGTGGCACTCAGTGAACCCACGTGGTGGGGAACTGGAGCCTGACCCCAGAGAGGGACTCTGGGAAGTGGTGCAAACTGTGAGCCTCCGGTGAGCTCACCCAAGGGATGAGGGAACAGGTATTTTCACAGTGATGCCC
Source organism: Mandrillus leucophaeus (assembly GCF_000951045.1). NCBI lineage: Eukaryota > Metazoa > Chordata > Mammalia > Primates > Cercopithecidae > Mandrillus > Mandrillus leucophaeus. The sequence goes on from NW_012101565.1 coordinate 632,239, forward strand.
AAGAATCGTTGATTGAGGGCTGCCCCGAGGGATGTCTTCTCCTACACCCTCCACTTGGCACTCACACAGAGCCCTCTGGGGAGCCAGGGTGGTCCCAGGTCAGCAGCATCCCTGCTTGCAAAAGCAAAACCAACAATGAATCCTCTCCGGAGAAAGCAAGCCCCAACTTAGGGAATGGGGTTCCCACAGATTTAACTGAATCAAATATAAGTTCAAAATGAAAAATCAGCACATATCTAAAGAAAGCAAGCCTCCAAGTAAGATTCAGCTGACAGTGACAAGCAACAGATTTAAATCACCACAAACTTTCTAAGTGGAAAATATCAATATAGGATATAAAATTAACCTATTTCTTATGCTTAAGATAAAATAAGAAACAAAGCACTATGAAACCGATCACCATGCTTATCAGAAAAAAAACAGAACCTCTAGAAATGAAAAACTTTTCATTGAAATGAAAAGGTCAGCAGAAACCTTGAAAGAATTATGGTAACAAGAAAACACACTGTGTGGTTTTCTTTTTATGAAATGTCCGGAATAAACAATCCAAGAGAGACAGAGGTAGCTTAGTGGTTGCCTGGTGGTAGAAGGGTGGGATAGGGGAATCAGTTCCTCCTTAGGAACTGCCAATGGGCACTACTAATAAATAAAGTGATAAAATCACTCATTTGGGAGTGATGAAAATATTCTAAAAATAGTGATTATGGTCACGCAACTCTATGAATATACTACAAACCCCTGGCTTGTATATATAAAAGGGTAAATGTTACGGTATGTGAATGATATCTCAATAAAGGTGTTTTTAAAAATACTCAGCAAACAGATTATACATCAAATTAGACACAACTGAAGAGGGAATTCATAAACTAGAAGATAAATCTTTAAACAATTACCAAGAATATAGCACCAAGGATAAGGAAATAGAAAACAGGAAAAATAAGAAACATAAAAGATGATGTTTTTCTGATGGCCACTTGAATCTGAGCAAGAAAAGAAGAAAAGAAAAAACTAAAACAAAACAGAAAGATGGTGTGCAGAGAGCTTGTGGAAGTGTGGTTGATACCTCAAAGGAAAGAGAGTCAATCGTTGAAGTTACACCTGAGAATATTTCAGAACGGATAAAAAATAAGTATGCACAGAGAGGCACAACATGGACTAAATAGAATAAAGAAAAATAAAGTTTAGATGACATAGTGAAATTGCAGAAGATCTTTAAGCCAAAAAGAAAAGGAAGACCAGCTCCCAGGAAACAGCAATAAGACTGACAGCAGAATTCCAGCAGCTCCAGTGACAGCCAAAGCAGAGGAAAATCAGAGCTGTAAAGGGCTCAGAGGGAAATAACTGTCACTAAGAACTTGACGGATCTTCCAAAAATAAGTGTAAAACAGAATTTTCAGAAAATTAAAAGTTTAGAAAACAACTCAATGGCAAGAAAACAAATAGGCCAATTTAAAAATGACCCAGAAGTGGAATAAAGCTTTCTCAAGAGAGGACATACAATGCCATCAGGTGTATGAAAAAAATCTTCAGCATTGTAATCAGCAGGGAAATGCAAATTAAAATCGCAAGGAGAGATCACCTCCTGCCTGTTAGAATACCTGTCATCAAAGATACAGGGATAACAATTTTTGGTGAGGATGTGGAGAAAGGGGAATACTTGTGCACTGTTGGGGGAAAGGTAAATTAGTACAGCCGTTAGGGAAAGCAGTATGGAAGTTCCTGAAACAATTAAACATTGAGCTACCTTACCACCCAGCACTTCCAGTTCTGGATATATAGCTAGAGAAATAGAAATCAGTATCTTGAAGAGAGGCCTGCACTGCCATGTCCATTGCAGCATTGTTCTTAACACCCAAGACATGGAATCCACTTGGGTCCAACAGCAGATGAATGGAAAAAAGAAAAAGTGAGAGGGAGAAAGAGAGATAGACTAGATAGATATAAGCCAGACTCGGTGGCTCACACCTGTAATCCCAGCACTTTGTGAGGCTGAGGCGGGGGATCACCTGAGGTCAGGAGTTCAAGACCAGCCTGGCCAACATGGCAAAACCCTGTCTCTACTAAAAATACAAAAATTAGCCAGGTGTGGTGGCATGTGCACCTGTAATCCCAGCTACTAGGGAGGCTAAGGTAGAAGAATCGCTTGAACCCAGAAGGCAGAGGTTGCAGTGAGCCAAGATCACGCCACTGTACTCCAGCCTGGGCGACAGAGTGAGACTATCTCAAAAATAAGTAAATAAATAAATAAAAATATTAGAGAGATGTAGATCTATAAAGTGTTAAAATAAAGATTATGAAACTGACGGGATGCACTCTTTGTGGCAATAATACTCCAAATTATAAATAAGACCTAAGGCTGTGACAGGCAGGAATTAAGTCACACACCCCTAAACTTAAAGAATAAACTATGTTCTAACCACAAGGATTTTTATTTTTCTCTAACAGCTAAACAACCACTGGCCACAAAAAAATGATATGTGTGTGAGGTGACGAATATGTTAATTAGCTTAATTTAATCATTATATAATGTGTACATATATCAAAACATCACGGTGTACCCCATAAATATGTATAATTATTATGTGTCAAACTTTTTTAACTTTAGATACATTTTTTCAGATGAATAAAAATCGGAGACATTTAGAGAGTTTACCACTAACAGCACTTCCCTAAAGACATTTTTAAAGAATGTACTTCAAGAAGAAAATTTGTCACAGAGAGAAGGTTAGGACCATGTGTGGTGGCTCACACCTGTAATCCCAGCACTTTGGGAGGCCTAGGTGAAAGGATCACTTGAGGCCAGGAGTTTGAGACCAGCCTGGGAAACAAAGGGAGACTCCATCTCTACTAAAATTTTAAAAATTAGCTGGGTGTGGTGGTGCACACCTGTAGTCTCAGCTACTCAGGAGGTTGAGATGGGAAGACGGCTTGAGCCTAGAAGGTTGAGGATGCAGTGAGCTGTGATCGTACCACTGCACTCCAGCCTGAGGAACAGAGCAAGACCCTGTCTCAAAAAAAAGTACCTGGCCGGGCACAGTGGCTCACACCTGTAATCCCAGCACTTTGGGAGGCCGAGGCGGGTGGATCACTTGAGGTCAGGAGTTTGAGACCAGCCTGGCCAACATGGTGAAATCCCATCTCTACTAAAAATACAAAAATTACCCGGGCATGGTGGTGGGCACCTGTAAGCCCAGCTACTCAGAAGGCTGAGGCAGGAGAATCGCTTGAACCCGGGAGGTGGAGGTTGCAGTGAGCTGAGATTGCACCATTGCCATCCAGCCTGGGTGACAGAGCGAGACTCCATCTCACACACACACAAAAAAAAAAAAAAAAAATTACTTGGGTGGACTTTGGAGAAGGCAGGCTGCCTTCCGTCATGGTGGGCTTCATCCGTTCAGCAGAAGGCCTGGATAGAATGAAAGACTGGCCTCCCTGCAGCAGAGTCCTTGGACTCACACGGCACGTCGGCTCTTCCCGGGTCTCCAGCCTGCCAGCCCTGCAGGTTTTAGACTTACCAGCCTCCTTCATCCTGGAAGCCAATTTTCAAAAACCTCTCTGCACATGTGCGTCCCGTTGGTTCTGTTCTCTGACCAATGCAAGGAGGGTCCTACAGCAGAGGGCTTGCCAGTCACTCACGGAGTCGCGGCTCGGGGCCCCTTTCCTTCCATCCTCCTCGTCCTGCCCCCCATATCAAAAGACGACTGACCAGAGAGAAAAGCTTGGGAATGGCTTTGAGGTACACGATCAAAGAAGTCTGCAGAAATGGGAAACGCAAAGGGTTGAAGAGAGGGACAGACGCTATTGATCGACATCTCAGAAGATCCTCTGACTGCCTTATGGAGAATGGACTGGAAGGTTCTAGAACAGAACAGGGAAGCTGGTGAGGAGGACATGGCTCAGACCAGGGCAGTGGCCGTGGAAATGGAGTAAGTGGGCGGGTTTGCAAGGCTTCCCAATGTCTCTGAGCAGGAGCCGGGCCGGGAGCTGGGGATGCAGATGGGCCGAGGGTGTAGGGCCAGGAGGAATGGTCAGCAGAGAGGCGAGATGCCTGGGAGGCCTCCGGCAGGAGAACTCAAGGACATCAGGGTTGCAGAAGAGAAGCCCTGGCTGGTGACAAAGACGTGGGCATTGCTAGCACAAGGAAGAGAGCAGACACGGTTGTCTAGGGAGGAAGTGGAGAGGGGAAGGAAGATCATCTAGGGAGGAAGTGGAGAGGGGAAGAAAGGGGTCCCCAGGCGCACTCCTGGAGGCCATGGGGTCCTGCCTTGAGTAGCAGACGGCGCGGGCACTTCTTGCCAAGGGCACAGCACAACCCAGGCCCTGATATGGGCACCTGACACCTACCACAGTTCTGAGCCTGCCCCGTGTGACACCGACCACGCAGGGCTGAGTCTCAGGGCTGCTCTCAGGCTGGGGTGTTCTCTGTCATCCACAGAGTTTGGCTGGAATCCTAGCAAGGGTTCACGCTCTGGGCCCTTCCCACCTCCGCTCCTCTTGTTCCTGCCAAGCCACCTCCCTCCCCTTTAGCCCAGCCGCTCCCGAGGGTCCCAGAGCCACATCTTCCCAGGCAGGGCCCACAGGTGTCCTCCAGCAAAGCCCTGCTGAGCCTCCTTTTTCCAAAGCACTCCCTCTTCCCTTCCCCAGCCCCACCTCACCCTGCACCCCTCTAACTCCTTCTCAGCTTCCCCTCTCAGCCTGACTGTTCCCTCTGACCCTCGGATCAGGTGTGTGGAGGGCACAGGGGCTCTGGGGAGCACAGGGGCATGGCGGGGACACAGGGGCTCTGGGAGGCTGCAGGGGTGCAGCCCCTTTATGTGGATCTTGTCCCACCGGGGAATGTCGGTTCCTTGCAGGTGGGTATCTTGTGGACGTTGCTGCCATCGGCATCCAGGGCAGGTCCTGACGCAGAGCCCCTGGCTGCACTGACACCTCTCCCGGTTCCATTCCCGCCTGCCATCCTCCTGCTCACCCTCACTGGGTCCAGGGTCAAGGCCATAAAAGAAGAGGCCTGAAGAGTAAGTTTTACCAGGACCAGCCACAGTCTCACACGTGCTCCCACAACTGCCACTGCCTCCTGTATCTCCACCACCCCCTACCCCACGCCTTCCTCCCTCTCAGCCCTAGCTCAGGCAGCTCCTCCCTCCGCAACATCCTTCCCTCCAGAGTCAGGACACAGGGAACTCCTCCCAGCCTGTCCTTTCCTTCCACACTGAACAGTCCCGAGCACACCCTCCGGCGGCCTGGGCACGCAGTGAGGGTCAGATCTCAGGTCCCTGCATCCTCCCCGAATGTCCCATCCCTCTCAGAACCTCTCACACTTGGACAGTCAGCCTAACCGTGGACCTCTCCCTGCCACCTGACCGTGAGCCAGCACCAGGCACCTGGCTCCATCCCCTGGAAAGGGGCTGCGGGGATGGGTGAGGCAGTGAGAGACCTGGGCGGTCAGAGAAGGGCCCCTCCTGGGGGACACTGAGCCAGGCCTGAGGAGTCTGTGGGTCCTGGAGGGATGAGAGAGCAGGAGATGGAACCAAGTGAGGGCAGGGTAAGGGGGACAGAGGACGGGGTCCAGCTGAGGTCACAGCAGTGGCAGGGATGGCTCAGGCTGTGTGCTGGAAAAGGGGCAGGATTTTATACTAAAGGCCACAGGGACCAGGGAAGTGTTTGAGGCAGGGTGGTATTCGGGTCCAGCCACGCTCGCCTGTGTTTGATGTGTCCGTTTCAAATTTCACACTGCCTTTGCCATGGGGCAGCGGACAAGCACAGTCTGTCCCCAGTGCCCTGGCACAAGGCTGGCCTCTGCCTCTCTTAGCTGGACCCAGAGTCCCTGTGTAAGAGTGGGGGACTGTGGGTGGCACTCAGTAGAGGTCCCTGTACAAGAGTTGGGGGGAGACTGTGGGTGGCACTCAGTGGTGGTCCCTGCTGACCACAGCCAGTCCACTCCTAGAATAGGAATCTCTGCCAGATTTCCCTTCAGAGACTTGAAAGGTCCCTGGCCAGGCCTAGAGCAAGGCAGGCCCCACCTTCCAGTGTCTAGGCCTGTGGGATGGTGGACAGGCTCCAGGGGGCCCCCAGTGTTCCACGCCCCTGCAGCTCTCACCCTCAGGGACTCCCCTCCCCTTACACACAGGCTGCACCTGCCAACATGCTTCTGATGAAGCTAGCACAGCAGAGTGGCGGGATGTGGTTCCCGAGATCCGGTTACAAAGCCTGTGGCTCTGTCTTGGCTGTGGTCTCTGGCTCTCTCTTGCATCCTGGGGGTGCCGGCTGCTGTGCTGGGAGGAAGCCCTGTGGACAAGCCCAGGTGACAGTGATGAGGGGCTGAGTCAACAGCCGTGCAAGGGAGCTGGGGAGCAGATCCCCCAAGCTGAGCCTTCAGATGAGCCTGCAGCTCCAACCTGAAGGCTCAGCACAACCCACGAGAGACGGCAAGCCAGAGCCACCGCAGAGCCTGGATTCCCGCCCCACAGACGCTGAGAGAATCAACTGTGTTGTTTTAAGTCCCTGTGTTTTGGGGCAATTTGCCACACAACAAAAGACAGCACAGGTGGGTAGGACCTGGCTTGTGCATGACCTGGGGTGGGGCAGGGGGTGCCAGCACACCCAAAGAATCATGTCTAAGAAGGGGCAGCCCCTACGAATGTCAGAGGCTGAGACCTGGCTCTGGGCTGCTCTTGGAGCAGAGACCCGGCTCTCCCCACACTGGGCTCGGTTGCCAGGGAGACGGAGATTCCTAACCCGGTTTCCAGGCTACTCTGCCGTCCTCCCCATGCACGTGGGTCGGCTTCACCCTATCAGGATTTTTGCAAACAAGAATAACAACCGTGGTCATGATTAGCAGAAGAAAGGTCTTTAATGACACAGAGCAAACCAATGTCAAGGTGTGGCCCTGGCCCTTTCAGTCTGCACAGCCCTGCACGGACCTGGGGACAGGGGCCACACCTTCCTCCTCCCAGCCTAACCCGGCCCGGATCCCTGTTTCCAGGGCTGTAGGGCAGCGACAGGGTGACGGGGCTGCCTGGACACCCTGTCTGGGGACACTCTAACAAGCACCCTGCAACCGTGGCCCAAGCCTCCTTTCTATGCTCAAGGTCTGGCGGTGATTGGCGCGCCAGCTGTTCACACCCCAGAACCACCTCCCAGAGGCGAGGCAGGGCCAGAACCAGGGGCAGTGTCGGAGGCCGGAGGCCGCTGCTCTTGGGCTATTTGGCTTCGGGCATCTGGGAGCGCTGAGGCCGACAGACGCAGAGGGGACTGGCCGTGGAGGAGGCGTGGGGGCGGGCCCCCAGGAGAGGTGCCGCACGGCACTGTCAGCACCCTCCGCGCTGCTGGAGGTGGGACCTGGGCGAGTCTCAGAGAAGATGCACCTGTCCCAGGGGCTTACACCTGAGGTACAGAGAAGACGGCGTTTCCCAAAAGACAGGCCCTACCCTCCAAGGCGGCCTGCTGGGGTAGGACAGAGACTCTCGTGCACACAGTAAGCATTTCCTGAGGAGCTGCAGTGCTCAGATAAGGAGAAAAGCCCCTGATCCCCAAGGCTTCCAGGACAGCGGGGGAGGCAGTGTGCAGTGCGGGGCCTCGCAGCGACGTCCATGGCCCAGCTCCCAGTACCCGCGAATGCGGCCTTAGGGAAAAAGGGGTCTTTGCAGATATAATTAAGGATCTCAAGATCATCCTGCATTTGGGCTGGGTCCTAAATCCAGTGACAAGGGTCCTTACAAGAGACAGAAGAGGAGAGGAGCACAGAGGAGGAGGCCACGTGACCCCAGAGCAAACTGGAGTCATGGCCACAGGCCAAGGAACCCTTCAAGCCACAGAAGCTGGAAGTCGGGGAGGATCCTGCCCAAGACCCTTCAGAGGAAATGAGGTCCTGCTGAAACCTTGACTTCAAACTTCTGGCCTCCAGAACCACAAAAGAATACATTTCTCATGTTTTAAGCCATGAGGTTTGTGGAGAGCTCTCACGGCAGCCCCAGGGGCCCGAGCCATCACCTCTGGCACTGGGTCCTCTTCAGGCTGACCCCTGTGTCCTCTGACATGACCCCGTGGCTTCCCCCAACACATTATAAACAATTTCAAGAGCACAGGACAAATGGAAAGAAGTTTACAATGAACACCCATATACCTGGCACCTGGATCCTACAATTCATATGTTGTTACATTTGCTTTATCATATATTCATCCCAACCCATCTCCTGTTCTTGATGGACTTCAAAGTAAGCTGTAGCCACCTGCATGCTTCCCACAGAGACTCCAGCTTACACTTCACAACTACTTAACATATCACCCAACCTTATGTTCAGAGGTGAAACCACATTCAGTGAAATGCATGCACCTCAAGGGTGCCATTGCATAGTTTTGACAAATGCATACACCCCTGTAACCCAAACCCCTAACAAAATGTAGACATTACTAACCCCCCCACCCACATCCTCCCCAGCCCAGCTCCGGTAAACCCCATCTTCTCCCTTCTGCAAAGGCAGCAACTGTTCTGACACTTGAAAACCATATAGGTTACTTTGTCCTGCTCTAGAACATCACGTAAGTCACACCATGGGGTCTGTATTCTTTCCTGCGGGTTCTGTGTGATGTGTGCCTCCAGGGTCGTGGCAGTTTGTTCCTTTGCGTGGCTGAGTGGCGTCCCATGCGTGAGCGTTACAACATTTGCTTATTCACTTCCTTGTTGGTGGACCCTGGGCTGTGTGCCATGTTTGGCATGGGTGCATTCCTGAGTCCTCCATTCTCTTGGGTAAATAGCGGGGTACAGAGTTGCTGTGTCCAGAGTTGCTGTGTCCAAAGGTCAAGTAAATCGTTCCTTAAGAAATTGCCAGGCCAGGTGCAGCGGCTCACATCTGTAACCCTAGCACTTTGGGAGGCCGAGGTGGACAGATCACCTGAGGTCAGGAGTTCAAGACCAGCCTGGCCAACACGGTTAAACCTCACCTCTACTAAAAATACCAAACTTAGCCAGGTGTGATGGCACATCTGTAATCCCAACTACTCAGGCAGCTGGGACAGGAGAATCGCTTGAACCTGGGAGGCGGAGGTTGCAGTGAGCAGAGATTGCGCCACTGCACTCCAGCCTGGGTGATGAGAGTGAAACTCCATCTCAAAAAAAGAAAGAAAGAAAGAAATTGCGAGACTTTTTGCAGAGCAGCTGTCCCACCTCATACTCCCACAGCGCATGCACAGACCAGCTGCTGCACGTCACACAGACACGTGGTGCTGAGCTGAACGGCCCTGAGCACTCCCAGGCCGTCCCACACACTTCCTGCTCTGGAGTCTGACGTTCTGTTATTGGATGGGAGGTCTTGACTGTGAGTTGTCCAGGTTCTTGGCATGTTGAACAAAGAATTGAACAAAACACACAAACAAAACAATGAAAGAACGAAGCATCAAAAGAAGCAACGAAAGTGCAGATTCATTGAGGCGAAAGTGCACTCCACAGATGGGAGCTCGGGGCTCAGGCAAGCGGCTCAGGAGCCCGAATGCAGTGTTCTTTAGGGTTCTTATGAGGCTAAAAGAATTTGGTAACACCCCTAGGTGCCCTTTTGAGGCCTCCAGCAGGTTACATCTCACGAAGGATTGGCCTGCGCTGCTGTCGGTCGGTCAGAGGCTGAAGTGGAGATTTCTGTCTCGTCATCCCAGGAGCAGATGTGGCCCGTGTGCTGCCTCGTCTCACCTGGAACTGGCTGCACCTGCTGCTCTTTCACTTCCGCCTTAACCCATGGTGACCCTAATTCCCTATTCTCCTGCCTCATTTCCAACCGAGAGACACCATCCCCAGAAATCTTTTTTTTTTTTCCTGTCCCTGCCTACTGGGGTTCTGGCTGTCTGTCCCTAGGTAGTTAGGTGGGTCTCCGTGGACGCAGCAGCCTTGTACTTGCTTGTAAAGGGTGTAGCTGACTTGACCCGGTCACAATGGTTGGGTATTTTGGCCCAATTTTGGATTTTGTTCCCAAAGTGGCTGAAACCCTTGCACAAGTATCATACAAACATGGAATTGCTGAAAATGAAAGAGCAAAAAAAATCAGTTAACAATTTAAACAAAGTTAGACCAGAAGTTAAGGCCAAAACTATGGCAATAACTGGTACTACCAAAGGAAGTAATGCAGATAGCAACCAGTGTTGCCAAGGTTCTGTGGGAGTTCCCAAAGACTCCGTTTTATTTGCCTGGGAAATTACATTTTTAGTATTTTCTTATACTAAACCAGACTGGCTGATGCAAAAACAACATTCTTCCTTTAAATATAAGCAATTTCCTCCTTGCCAATACAAGCAAGTTCCTCCATCTCAGGCTCTGTGATTTTGTAAGGCGACGGCAGCCAGGAGTCCAGCTGTTGCTGAAGTCTAGTGAGGCCCTCTGCTGTCCGAGCGACATCACAGTCTCCTGAGGCCCCTTATGCCGGATTCCAAGGCTCCTCCTCCTGCAGCTGATCCCGCTAAACCCAACAAGGAGGACACAGGTCTGGCATATCCCAGGCTTTTGGTAGTCATGCAAAGCCAACAAGGTTATGTTTAATAAACCAACAGTATGGTTAAGTATTTCCCTTGCTGCGAGAAACATGCTTACCTGTCAAAATCCAAAGAATGGACTTAGAGGCACGAAGAACAGTGAAAGTGAGAGTGACTCACGCCTGTCATCCCAGCACTTTGGGAGGCTGAGGCGGGCAGATCACGAGGTCAGGAGATCGAGACCATCCTGGCTAACACGGTGAAAACCCGTCTCTACTAAAAATACAAAAAATTAGCCGGGCATGGTGGCGGGCGCCTGTAGTCCCAGCTACTGGGGAGGCTGAGGCAGGAAAATGGCGTGAACCTGGCAGGCGGAGCTTGCAGTGAGCAGTGATTGCGCCACTGCACTCCAGCCTAAGTGACAGAGCCAGACTCCGTCTCAAAAAAAAAAAAAAAAGCAGTCTTGCAAGATTGGGTGTCTGGTAGACAGGCACACTCAGTACAGTTATAACAAGCAATTTGTCCCTAGTGCTTAGGTCCCTCCCACGGTTCCTCATAGACTGAGTACTGTGGGGTCACGAGCTTCCCGGACGTTGCCTATTAGTCGTTGGGTTGGGGCTTTAGGTGTTTTCTTTAAGGTTGTGTTGCTGCATTTTGTTACAGCCCACAATGCATTACAGTCATCTGGGGGGCTCTTCAAGTATTTGAATGATGACCCAGGTAGTCAGGCAAGCTGAAGAGAATAAAGTTAGCTATTTTACAAGCTAGTCTAAACTCAGCTCTTTGGTTCGGGTGAGGGCAGCTAAAGGGCCCCGACCAGCAGCTGCTGGCTATTGAGTCAGGGGCATAGTGTACCTTGTTCTTCTGTAGTTTGCAGACCCAAGCCTATCTGGGGCATTTTATTTTGAAAATGGACCACCGTGTACATCATTTTCTACACTTGCTGACAGGCCAGTGTCCTTGAGAGCCATTAAGGTATGGCAGGCAAATGCCAAAAAGTTAAGATGATGCTGATTTCCCAGACTGGCTTCATTTGGGGTCTTTTGTGGCTTTTTTTAGAACAGAAAACCATTTGTTTTATTATTACAAAGGAAGTGATTCCATCCATTCAGATGAAGGCAATTAAGTTGTAAAATCATAAAAGTGACAACAAGTATCCAGCTTACAGTAACTGTGCAACAAAGGCACCAGGGAGTGTTGGTGAGCATTTACTTATCTTCTGTCTGTCTTTTAAACAGGTACTGCATGTCTTCCACAGGTTCATGGGTGCAGTGGCTGGTGGGAGCCTCAGGTTCCAGGTCCAGAACTCCAGGTGTTGCAGGCTTGACCTTGGAAAGATGGATCCAGCTACTTAATCCCAGTACTTTGACCTCCGAAGGTGTGGCCAACACCACTGAAAACAGTCCCCTCCATTTGGGTTGTAGTTGTTGAGTGGATGACTGTCTTTCCTTGTTTTTTCTTTGTTTGATTGATTGTTTTTGGTTTTGGTTTTTTTTCTGTTTGTTTGTTTTGAGACAGAGTCTCGCTCTCGCCCAGGCTGGAGTGCAGTGGAGCAATCTCAGCTCACCACAACCTCCATCTCCCGGGTTTAAGCAATTCTCCTCTTTCAGCCTCCCAAATAGTTGGGATTACAGGCGTGCACCACCATGCCCAGCTCATTTTTGTATTTTTAGTAGAGACAGGGCTCGCCATGTTGGCCAGGCTGGTCTCAAACTCCTGACATCAGGTGATCTGCCTGCTTCAACCTCCAAAGTGATGGAATGACAGGCGTGAGCCACTGCACCTGGCTGTTTCCATGTTTTAACAGGTACCTTATCTCCTGGCCTGATTTTGGGTTTCTGGCTAGTTCCTGGCATGGGGAGCCTTTGAATTCCAAACTTTCATAATCCCTGCTGAAATTGCACCAGGGTAACGATGTAGTATATTAACCCAGCCGTTCTGGATCGTTAATTAGATTATAAGTTAGAAACAGCCTCCCATATAGCATTTCATATGAGCTCATTTTTTTTTTTTTTTTTTTTTTGCTTTCAGGGAGTTACAGAGTCTTAAGAGGGCTACGGGCAGTAAGCTGACCCGTTTCTGATGTTTCCTGACATAACTAAGCTAACACCTGGTTTAGAGTTTGGTTAGCCCTTTCTACTTCCCTGAAGGATGGAGGCCTCCATGCTGAATGTAAACAGTATTTGATTCCGAGAGCCTTAGCAACCCCTTGGGTTATTTATCACTTTGGAGGCTCTGGGGTAACCGGAACCAGGGGACTATTCCTTTAAGAGACACTTTATAACCTCATAAGAATCGACAGTCTTGGTTAACTCCTTTTTCATTCCTCCAAGGAGTGCGTCAAGAAACTTTGCTGGATCCCAATCAGGGCTGGTGGTGGGCACCACATCTGGGCCCAGGTGATTGCCCTGGGGATTTCAGGCCAGCATATCGTCTGCCTCACGGCGGGCAGCCTCGAAAACCCTGTCCTTTTCCATAGGGGTGCAGCCGGTTGCCAGAACGAATGGACCTTTCTCCATGATCGATCAAAAGCCAGAACCAGCATTTGGAAACCGCCTGCAAAGCTGCCAGGGTCCTCAGAGTCCCTTCCCAGCTTTTCTTTACATTGTCGCCTATCGGTCATGAGAAATGGGATTGCACTCAAGCTGTGGCCCTCCTGCCCCCGTGGCTTCCCTGGGAGGCGAAGCTGGCCCTCCCGCCCCCGTAGCTTCCCTGGGAGGTGAAGCTGGCCGTCCTGTCCCCACGGCTTCCCTGGGAGGGCTGGCCCTCCCGTCCCCGTGGCTTCCCTGGGAGGCGAAGCTGGCCCTCCCGTCCCCGTGGCTTCCCTGGGAGGTGAAGCTGGCCGTCCTGTCCCCACGGCTTCCCTGGGAGGCGAAGCTGGCCCTCCCGTCCCCGTGGCTTCCCTGGGAGGTGAAGCTGGCCCTCCCGTCCCCGTGGCTTCCCTGGGAGGTGAAGCTGGCCCTCCTGTCCCCATGGCTTCCCTGGGAGGTGAAGCTGGCCCTCCCGTCCCCGTGGCTTCCCTGGGAGGCGACAGTGCCGGGGAGCTGCTGAGTCGGGGGTTCCACTGCTGGTGCGTTAGGGGGTTGGTGTAGTTTGTTCCTCTGGCTGGCCTGGCGTAGTTGGAGCGTGTGGCAAAGGGTCATCTGGGGGTGGCCATCGTTCCCTCTGAGAGACAAGGGGCCTTGTAGGAGGGGGTCATCGCCAAGGTCTGGCTCAGTCTTAGGACTTTTCTTCCGAGGGCCAGTGTTAGGAGCTTTACGGATCGAAGGATTCTGATGCAAAGCCACAAAGGCTTCACTGTATGGCATTTCTGACCATCTACCCTGCCTTTTGCAAAATAAGTATAATTGTAGGTTAGTATTACGATGAAACCTTCAGTGTTCTGGCCATTGTGCCTGACTGTCTCGCCGACATTGTGGCCAAACAGTATTACAATAAAAACCTCAAGTATTTTCTTCTCAGATTGTCTGGGTCAAATTGATTCCAATGGTTGAGGGTGCAGCCAGGCAGGGAATCAGGTGGAATAGATGGGGTGGGTCCCACAGTGGTCTGGAAGAGAAACGAGACCCTAAGGAGGGTTTATCTGTGGACCCGAAATTTCTGCCTGGGGCGTCCCCCTGGGGAAGTCTCAGGTTTAGCCTTGGATCCTAGGGGCCCCTGCTTTAGGGTCCAGTCTTACCGTGTCAGACGTCTCTGACCTCAGGTGTGCACCAGTGCCACTTGGGATGTTTTCTCTCCACAGCCAATGGCCCACTGTGATTCGCTTTGTTCCCGGATGTAATCCCTGGCTTTTCACGTCCCACCAATTCAGAAGGACCGTATCTTCCTGCATTCTCCATGGGGTTATGGTAGAGCCCTTTACTTCCAGCTCTTCATTTGTTCCAGGATGAAACTCAAAAATCCTGTTATTAATAACATTAAGGCTGGTGGGGTGTTTCTTGTAGCCAGTGACACCAGAGAGTGGTATGTGAATCCCTGTGGCTGGTAATTTACTTTGCGGTCTGAGCAGGAGAAATAATGTTTAAATAGGAACCACCAAGACATGGGGTTTTCCCTAAGCTCGTCCTTTTCTGTACTCTCTGTGCATAAACAAAAGGGGCACGCAGATGGTAACGGGGGCTCAAATGCAACAATTTTGCAGTCCCTGGTCCCCACAAAGCATTAGCAAGGCAAGGGCAGAAAGTAGAAGATGAAGAATTAAATCATCTCAAAGACATTATTGCTGCACATACACAAATCTGACCGTTGCATGGATTTGTCTTGCTCTCAGCAGGACCTAGGTGTCCTGTTCCATGACCGAGTTATCCGGTTACTACAGACTTCAAGCGGCAGGCACCCTAGTGGCTTTTAACTGCCTAACCCATTCCCGCAAATGTCGGCTTTGACAAAAGAAAGATAAACAAGAAGAAGGAAAGGAAATCTAAACCCCAGACCACGGGGCTTACCTCCTGGCTGGCTCTCCAAAATATGTTACCAGATAGAAACTCTTGACTGTATGCTGTCCAGGTTCTTTGTACAAAGAATTAAACAAAAGGCACAAACAAAGCAGCAAAAGAATGAAGCATCAAAACAAAAACAACAACAACAACAACGAAAAGTGCAGATTCACTGAAGCGAAAGTGCACTCAACAGAGCGGGAGCGGCTCGGGCAAGCGGCTCAAGAGCCCTGACTGCAACGTCCTTTAGGGTTCTTAGGAAGCTGAAAGAATTTGGTAATGAGGAAAGAGACAGACCCTCTCATATTGTTTTATATTGTTTTATACTCAGTACCTGTTTTAAGAAAATAAACAATGAAGTAAAACCAAAGACAGGCAACCCGGCGCCAGGCCCGGAACCAGGCCTGGGTCTGCCTGGCCTAAACCCAGTAGTTAAAAATCAACCCATGACTTGAAAACCAATGTTCCTGACATTGTATAGAAGGACATTGTGAAACTCCCTACCCTGTTCTGTTTCTCTCCAACCACGAGTGCATGAAACCCCTGTCACGTATCCCCTAGATTGCTCAATCAATCACCACCCTTTCACGTGAAATCTTTAGTGTTGTGAGCCCTTAAAAGGGACAGAAACTGTGCACTCGGGGAGCTCGGATTTTAAGGCAGTAGCTTGCCGATGTTCCCAGCTGAATAAAGCCCTTCCTTCTACAACTCGGTGTCTGAGAGGTTTTGTCTGCGGCTCGTCCTACTACAGTAACACCGCTAGGTGCCCTTTAGAGGCCTCCAGCGGGTTACAGCGTATGAAGGATTGGCCTGTGACCAGTCAGAGGCTGGAGACTTGACCCACAGTCAATCAGAGGCTGAGGTGGAAACTTCTGTCTTGTCATCACAGGAGTGAGGATGTGGCCTGTATGCTGTCTCGTCCTGCCTAGAACTGGCTGCACCTGCTGTTCCCTTGCTTCTGCCTTAGCCCTTGGTTTCCCTAATTCCCTACTGTCCTGCCTCAATTCCTCTGCAGCTCTGTTCTTTCAGTGGTGATGGTACTTAGATCCCATAATGTAGACACAGGTGTGCTCACTGCTATGGGGTTTGCGTTGCCTCTATGTCTCTGCAGTTAGCAAAGTTAGGACATAAGTCTCCCTTTCTTTATTATTTTTTGAATCGGGGTCTCCCTCTATCACCCAAACCGGAGTGCAGTGGCACCCTCACAGTTCACTGCAGGCTTGACTTCCCATGCTCAAGTGATTCTCCCACCTCAGCTCCCACAACTCCTGCCCTGTCACCAGCAGCAGCAGCAGCAGCAGCAGCAGCAGTAGTAGCTGGAACTACAGGTGTGCCACCACACTGGCTTTTTTTAGTAGACATGGTGTCTCACCATGTTGCCCAGGCTGAGTATCCTTTCTAAAAAAGGAAACAAATCACATGCTCGCCCTCTTTCCAATTCAAAACTAGGATTTCAGGGCTTTTATTTAACTTGACTTTTTAAACCTGTATCTCTTCATTTTTATGCTGAAAAAACTTTGTTTTTAAGAATATTTGCATACTTGCTTTATTCTATGACATAATAGTTTCAAAATAAAAAGGCTAGCATTGTTACAAAGAAGAAGGCAATGAACTAAGAACAAGACTTCTTTGCAGTTCCTTTCGTCGTTGGAGTGTGTCCCACCAGGATGTATCTTCAAAGTGCAGTGTTCTGAGGCTGCTGGAATAATTATCTTGTCTGTAAAATTAATTTACCAACTTGATGTACAGTTTGAGGTTCCTTTGTTTCCATTTGTTCCCAGTTTCTGGGGATTTTTATTTAGTATTTTTATTGCATGCAGAAAACTACATACACACCATTACAAAACCCAGGCTTTGATGTTGACTTTTTGAGAAAGTGCATTCTGAGAAGTCTCTTTCTTTTTTCCTGTCCCCCTACCCCCACCCTGTTCTCTCCTTTCACCTATAAAGTTAATCTTGTCGTTGTTTCTTTTTTGCAAATATATAAAAGAGTTGTTTGTATTTACACTCTTCCCCTTACACAAAAGGTGGCATCCCCACGGATCCCCACGGATCTCCATGGATCCCCACAGATCTCCATGGATACCCACGGATACCCACGGATACCCACAGATCCCCACGGATACCCACGGATACCCACAGATCCCCACAGATGCCCACAGATCCCCATGGATACCCACAGATCCCCACAAATCTCCACGGATCCCCACAGATCCCCACAGATCTCCATGGATACCCACAAATCCCCACAGATCCCCACAGATCTCCACAGATCCTCACGGATACCCATGGATACCCACAGATCCCCACGGATACCCACGGATCCCCACAGATCTCCACGGATACCCACAGATCCCCACAGATGCCCACAGATCCCCACAGATGCCCACAGATCCCCACGGATGCCCACAGATCCCCACGGATCCCCACGGATCCCCACAGCGCCGTTCTTCCCTAGATTTTCACGTGGATTCATGCAGCCTGGAGAAGGCTTCCTATCAGTGCTTAGGGACCGTGCCACTCTTTCCGACAGCTGCGTGGTCCCCCGGGGGATGTGCACCCGTGCACTGGGACAGCCATGCAGTGATGGGCAGTGGGGAGGCTCCCAACCCCAGCTATTTCCAATAGCGCCCCATCGAGAAGCTCCGCACTGCATCATTTTGCGTGTTGGGGCTGCGCCTCTGGGATGGAATCCTGGGAGTGGGCAGAAGGCTAACCCAGACACAATCTTGCAGGGCACTGACAGATTCTTCTCCACTCCCGCAGCCATGCCTGCGTGGACGTTTCTTCACAGCCTCACCCCAGGGCAGGCCTGCTGACCCGCCGAGACTGCTGGATTTTGCCGATATGAGGGACGAGAAAAGACATCTCAGTGCAATTTTAATTGGCATTTTTCTGACTATGAAGGTGGTTGAGCCTCTTTTTGTGGAGTTAAAGAGACATTTGTAAGGATTTTTCTGTAAACTGTTCATAAGTTTTCTAAATTTTTCTAATTTTCCCTTAGATTTTTAGGAACTCTTTTTGTATGCACAGAAATCAGCCCTTTGGCTCGTAAGCTTCCATTTCCCTCCCAGCTTGTCATTTGTCTTTTGACCTCCTTTCTTCCTTCTTTTCTTTTTCCTCCCTCCCTTTCTCTGTCTTTCTCTGTGTGTGTCTCTCTGTGTCTCTCTTTGTGTGTGTCTGTGTGTGTCTGTGTGTGTGTCTCTGTGTGTGTCTGTGTGTGTCTCTGTGTGTGTGTGTCTGTGTGTGTCTGTGTGTGTGT
>NW_012101565.1:651038-664931 GCF_000951045.1 Mandrillus leucophaeus
TGTGTGTGTGTCTGTGTGTGTGTCTCTCTCTCTCTGTCTCTATGTGTGTGTGTCTCTCTGTGTCTCTCTGTCATTGTCTGTCTCTCTGTGTGTGTATATCTCTCTCTGTGTCTCTCTGTGTGTGTCTCTCTGTGTCTGTGTGTCTCTGTGTGTGTATGTCTCTGTGTGTGTCTGTCTCTGTGTCTCTGTGTGTGTCTCTCTGTATGTTTGTGTGTGTGTCTCTGTGTGTGTGTCTGTGTGTCTCTGTCTCCCCCTTTCCTCCTTTGTTGCTGTTACCCTCAGCATGCTTGTCTCCCCTCCCACTTGCATCAGTCACACAGGGCTCCCTTCCTGTGGAGGGCACAGCTCGCTGCAGGTGTACATGCTGCGGGTTGGGGACACCCTGGGGACTGAGGCTCTTCCCCTTGTGTGTCGTCCTTGGCCTCTGATGCTCTTCCCAGAAGTGCTGCAGGCTCTGTGACATGTTTGGACTGGGTCACCTCCCCGTCTCACTACTACCAAAGGGAGTGTCTGTGTGTGTGCATGTGTGCATGTGTGCGTGTGTGTGCATGTATGTGCATGTGTGTGCGTGTGTGTGCATGTGTCTCTCTGTGTGCGTGTGTGTGTGCAAGTGTGTGTGCATGTGAGCATGTGTGTGCATGTGTGTGCATGTGAGCATGTGTGTGTGTGTGTGCACGTGTATGTGCATATGACTGTGTGTGTGAGTGTGTGCATGTGTGTGTGGTCTGCAGACTCTTGGGTCAAAGGCTCCTCTGCAGATGAGGAAGCATGGCTGGTGAAGTTTCAGGGACTGCCCTGGGGGCTCCTGTTCACCCACTGAGCTATGGGGGCCCCCAGACCCTCAAGTTCCTGCCCCTCCTCAGCCCTGCCTCTCCAGCCTTAGTCGGGCCTGGGAGCCTGGACAGCCTTGGCCTGGGTCTGCAGTCTGCGGCTTCTTCCCCTGAAGCGAAGCATCCCTAGTTCCCTGAGCCCCCTCCCCATCTCCCATCTCCTGGCCCCAGGCTCTGCATTTGCTCCTGTGACATCTCACTCCGCCCCCAGCTCCGGCTCCCCGGGTGTGCGTGTTCAGTACCGGCCTGCACACAGCTGAGCTCAGTCCGTGTCTGTGGAGGAGGGGGCTGGACTCAGGGGCTCCCTGACAGACACTGCAGGTGCCAGGTCCGGGGCACTAGGACCCTTCCAAGGAGAAACGGTGTGGGGAGGGCTGAGCTTGTGAGGGAGCCCTGGGGGCCAAGCGGCGGTTTGGGGGAGCAGGTGTTGGGGGGTCTGGTCTGGGTCTCCCTGTGGTCTGTTCTTCCAGAGGTCAGATTTCCTGCAGGGACTGGCAGCCCCGCCATATCCAGAGGCTGAGTGAGCTGGCCGAGAGGGCCAGGTGGGAGGTGACGCTCAGCCTCGCCTCACAGCGGGGCCTGTGGGTGGGCGGTGGAGGAAGGCCCCCGAGGGTTCACCTGGGGCTCAGGAGGTGACATCGCCTGTCACCTGAGCTGGCGCCCCATGAGCAGAAGCCAGCCCCGTATGCAAGCTTCCGGGTCAGGAGCGGGGCCAGACCCACGGGGCTCCCCCACACATCCCTGGCAGGTGGGACAGCCCTGCGGCCGGCCGAGGCCCAGGCATGAAGACAGCCTGGACCCACCTTCAGAGCAGGAGGGGGAGTGACGGGCGGCTTGGGCCACGCCCGCATTGTCTTCTGCAAGGGTAGGTGCTCAGTGGGGTGGACAGATCAACCATGGCCCATCCCAGATATCCAGGGTGGCGGGGGCCATACTTGGGGGTGCAGGTGCCCTGTGCAGAGGGGCATGGGCACTGGACCCAGGTCCCACCTCACCTGCAACCCCTCAGCCAAGGGCTGCTTTGCAGGTGAGGGTCCCTACCCTGGAACCCCCAATTCAGTGCTGGGGCTCAGTCCCCACACTCCTGGCCAGGATGGAGAGCACTGGATGAGAAGGGGACAGGAGTTTCCAGGGAGTCGAGGCATGGAGCCACTGCGAACGCAAGCCTTCATGCTGTGCAGTACCCGTGTCCCCTGGTCTCACCGCCCACCATTCTGTCCAGCCAGGTTGCTCCATCCAAGGACGTGGGAGGATGGCAGGGGCCCAGCCTGAGGCGGGCTCCATGGACAGAGCAGTGGTCTGGCTGTGACCTGTCGCACTGCAGAGGGGTCTGGGCCGAGGCCGCCTGGACCTCACTGGAGACTGGCCAGGCAGGTGTGTCAAGGTCTGGGCGGGCCATCCCAGAAGCACATGTGCGTCCCAGGGAATTGACTGTGGTTAAGTTTGCCACCCGGCACGACAGAGGCTGACTTGAAATTAGGCCGAATCACTGAGAAGTACTAATATTTAGAAATACCGAGGTTGTCCCCCCACACATCCATCTCCCTCCTCTTAAGGACCCACTATCCCCACGGGGGCCTGGGCTGTGGGGGAAGTGGGCTCAGGTCTGAGATCATCGAGGGCCTCTCCCTGGCCTTGGCTTACGGTTCAGTGGGTTCATACACCCTCGGCCCAATGAGGAGTGAGCAGCCCTGGGACGGGGCGTACAGGATCTCTGGGAAGCGGCCCCCACACACCCACAGAGAAGCAGAGCTGCCCTTGGCAGCCCTTCAGGATCCAGGTTTGAGATGAAGCCAATACGACAGGAGATAGAACAGAGAAATGGAAAGATCCTGAGACCCCAGTGCCATCAGCAACCAGCTGAACCAAGCTCACCCAAGTCCGTGCTCTCCTGACCTCCGCTCCTCCAACCAGGGGGTCCCTGGGCTGTGCAAAGAACCAGCTGCAGCATCAGTCAAGCTGCTGTGCACTCTAAGTTTGTTTTCCATTTCATTAAGTTCTGTGATTATCTGTGTTTCATTCTTTCTTCAGATTTATATTGCTCTTTCTCTAACTTTCTGAGATGGATGCATAGCTAATTAATTTTCAGCCTTCTTCTCCAATGTATGCATTTAAGGCCAGCATCTTCCTGCTGAATTGGACTTACTGTGAAATTCCCTTCTTCATCTCCAGTAATTACATTTACCTCCAAAGTGCTTTGCCTGCTGGAAATGCAGCCACATCAGCTTTCTGGTTGGCATTGGGTGCTTAACTGTCTCTCTGGGTGATGTGATAGGTGTGTTTCTTGTAGGCTGTATACACTTAGCTTTATTCATCCTTTTATATATGATGTAGCTGCTGCTGGAGTGGGGTTTAAATCTTTAGATGCTTTCTGCCTGTCTGGGCTCCACGATGCCCCTTCAAATAATTCCTATCACCTCCCTCCGATTGCTCAAAATCCCAGGTCCTCCTGGCTCCTGTGTCTGCTCGGCCAGCACCTCTCCTTGTTCATCCCTGTCATCCTGCCCACTCCCCTCACACTGAGGACAGGGGCATCTGTTCCACCTGCTCCCACCAGTGTAGACAGCCTCCCACACAGTGCATGTGGACGCCCCACGGTGGGTGTGGACCCAGCCAACATCTCCCTCTGGTTGTTGACTTCTCCCCTCCAGGCCCTTTTCCCCCACCTGTGGGTGCTCCTGTGGCCCCCACATCTCTGCCTCCGAGCCTGTCCCCGGGGCTGAGCCGGAGTAGGCCCAGGACCCCTGAGCAATGCTTGTGCTCTCAGTGAGTCAGGAGGTGAGGGTGATTCTGGAGAAAGGACCTGGCCGGAAGTGGGAAGTTTCAGAACCGAGAGAAGGCCCACCCAGCGCCCACTCGGTGCTCAGGAGACCCCTGCCCTCCCCTGTCCACTCCCTCCTGCCTCCTTCCCTCTTCCGGACCAAGCCTCAGCCCTTTGCTGCCTGGATTTTCTTTTTCCTCGTGAACCTGCATATCCAGCCCTGAGCAAAACCCGCCCGCCTCTCCCAGGCCCCCAGGAAGGGAAATTACGGTGGAGGCCCTTGGGGGCGTGCTCCCCACTGCGGGGCAGAGGGGCGGCCTCTTCTCACCTGCTCTAACCCCTGCCTGGGGGGACACCTCCTCTCCAGCTCGCGGGGACCAGGACTGACCCGTCAGGAGGCCGACTCCGCCCTCGGTCCCTGCTCGCCGGTCTTCTCCGAGGCTTGCTCCCCGGCTCCGGCCTGGGCGTCGGGAGCCCTCCCTGGAGCGCACCTCTGCGCCCGCACCTCCCACCGCGGTCCCGCTCCCGCTGCTCCCGCCCCGTCCTCCCTCCTCCAGCACGCGCCAGGGCTCGCTTCTCCGTCGGAAGACCCTCTCCTCCCTGCCGCACGGCTGGTCCAGCGTCCCGGCCATGCCTCCTCTGCCCGCGCTGAAAGGACCGCTTACACCTGGGGACTTCGCTCCGGACACGCCTGGCGACCTGGCAGGCGCCACCTCCTGCACTCCGTGGAGAGCCTGCTCTGCGCCCACACCTGCCTGTCCCGCCCCAACACCTGGTCCCCTCCAAACCCTGCCCCCGCTTGCCCTGTCCCGTCTTCCCCCCTCTTATGCAGCTGACCAGCATGTCGCACCCACTCCACCCCAAACCTCACCCCACCCTTCCCTACCTCACATCTCTACCCTGGAACAAAGGACTGGGAACCAATTGAGAGCAGTAAGAAAGGATTTGTACCCTAACCTTAACCCCGACCCTAACCCTAACCCCAACATCTGCAGCTACTGGCAACGGAGCCTGGCCCCTGAGCCCGAGCACAGAGGCTAACGGGTGCAGTGGGCACTGAAGGGCCAACCCAGGGGTCCCAGCTGGTCTGTGCCCTCCCACTGCCCACTAGTCACCCCCTCACAAGGAGTTTCACATAGCGCAGACATCAAACCACAAAATCCTAAGCTGCTTGTGTGTGCATGTATGTTTGTGTCTATGTGTGTGTGCACACATGTGTGTGTTTGTGTATGTTTGCATTGTGTGTTTGTGTGCATATATGTTTGCATGTGTGTTTCTGTGTATGTTTGCATGTGTGTTTCTGTGTTTGTGTATGTTTGTGTGTTCATGTGTTTCTGTGTGTGCATGTATGTTTGCATGTGTGTTTGTGTGCGTGTATGTTTGTGTGTTTATGTGTTTCTGTGTGTTTGTGCAGGTATGTTAGTTTGCATGTGTGTGTTTCTGTGTGAGTGTATGTTTGCTTGTGCGTGTGTTTCTGTGTGTGTGTGAGTGTATGTTTGCATGTGTGTTTCTGTGTTTGTGTGTGTGTTTCTGTGTATGTTTGTGCGTGTTTCTGTATATGTGTGTGTGTATGTATGTTTGTTTGCATGTGTGTGTTTCTGTGTATGCACGTGTGTGTTTCTGTGTTTGCATGTGTGTCTCTGTGTGTGTTTGCATGTGTGTATGTGTGTCACAGTGTCAGCCCTGGCTGGGGTCTGGCTGTGTTACACCATCATCTGTCTGGGACTCCAGTCCTCTGCAGGGTGTCCCCGTCCGTCGTTTCTCTCAGGGTTCAGCATTTCCGGCTCTGATGCAGGAGGCAAGTGCCTGGCCATACTGTCCACAGGGAAGAGGTCTCGGATTCCCAGGGCTGATCACAGGCAACGCCTCCTGAGTGCATACGTGAGAACGGATACCCTAATGAGAACATGGGAGTGGGGGACACCCATGAGTAGCCATGTGAGGGCCTAGAGAGAAAGATGAGGCCAAGGGACCCACCTTCCCTGGCGCTTGTCAGATCCCCGCAGAGCCTGGGTGGGAGCCCCATGGAGGGTGGAGCCCCATCTCAGAGCCAATGCACCACTACTTCTTCCTTTTCTGGGCCCTGGGACAGACCTGTGTTCGGGAAGCACTGATGTTCCATAGGCGACCCCAAAGCCTGAGATTCTGGCCCTGGACGAAGACTGCATTCAGGGGAGCTCTGAACCCCTGAAGTCCAGGTGTAGTTTGAGAAGATAGTGGTAGGTACACCCACAAATAGTCTCTGTCACCTGCTGTGCTGGACCCTGAGCTGAAAACTGAGGACAGAGAAATGAAGAGGGGGTGGAGATGCTGGGAGGAGAGAGGATGACAAGAGATACGGGTGTTAAGGGCTCCCCAAGGGAAGGGAGCGGTTCCTGGGGATCTGCCCAGAAGCCTGTCCTACTGGAGGTAGCACCTGACCTGGGTCTTCAATAATGACACCTCAGCCCCACCCCACCCTTCGCCCAGCTGCAGTGCTGGCCAAGAGGAGACCCTTGGAAGCTATTCACAGAGTGAATGGGAGATGGAGGATGCAGGCCGGTGGGCACTGGGTTGGCAGGGAAGTGAGCCCTCTGGGGAGAGGGGCTGCCTGCGGTGAGGCAAGGTGGGAGATGAGGCAGCTTCAAGGGTGGCGTGAGGTGGAGGATGGCTCTAAGATGAGAGATATGGTCTCTGGTAAAGAGTGGAGGAGAGGGGGCAGGCTGGGTCATGGGGGGATGGACAGATGAGACCCCCCCAATTCGACCCCAGAGCCAGGACCCCAAGCCCCCAGGCCTCAAGTGGCCCAGCTTGCTGAAGTCCACGTCCTCTGTCCTGCAGGGGATCTTGCTGTTCCAAGTCTCAGGAGGACACTCGGCCCACTGGGCTTCTGTTGGGCACCAGGAAGAGGTTTGGGGAGGGGGTCCTGGATGCCCCTCTGTGTGGGAGACCTTGTGACTGTGCTGATGTGACAGAACCACTAGGGGCAGTGAGTGGAGGGTCAGTGTACATAACCCAGTGCCGTCGGTGTAAATGTTCAAACATGGGTTTAAATGTTTATCAAACCCCCAAAATTATGAACCCCAGGACATCCCCCGCACCCATGCTCAGGCACATTGGCTGTGGTGCCTGGAGATACGCTCAGGCTCACCCCTGCCTCCACTCAGGGTGAACGAACGCAGACAGCACCAGCTGCCGAGCCCCCCGGGCAGACTCAGACCCGGCCTGGGACCCCAGGGCTCCAGAGGCGGCAGTAAGCGCCCATGCCGCTCACTGCTTCCCCACACTGGCGTGGCTTCCCCACACTGACGTGGCTTCCCCACACTGACGTGGCTGCTCCGGAGACAGCACAGGTGCTGCGAGCAGAAAGCCCGGGGTGCGGGGCAGGACGGCTTTCCTAGGAAATCCTCAGCTAAGGCGGGAGCTCAGGATGGGTGGGAGCGGGCCAGGTGCAGACAGAGGGGAGACAGTCCGGCCGCAGGGAGCAGCAAGGGCCCTGGGGCAGGAAGGGCCTGAGCCGGAGACCAGTCGGAGACCTGCAAGGAGGGTCGGGCTGGAACGGGGCCATGAAGGACTCTGGCTTTGAGAACACAGTGGGAAGCCCCCAAAGGGTTTAAACAGGGAAGTGGCCAGGCCACCCGCACATCTGCTGAGGCCATTCCACTGCTGCAGGAGAATGGGTGCAGGGGTCAGGAGCCCAGCACGGGGAGGGGCACCCTGGCCAAGTTCCAGGTGAGAGGCTGTTAGGCCGGGACCAGGCGGTGGCCCTGGGGAGGAGGAGAGACAGACAGGCCTCCTGGAGCCCTGATGGCTCCTGCAGGCGGCTGGGCCTGGCCTGGTCTCCTCTCCAGAAGTCGAGCCCTGCCTTCCTGCCTCTCCCTGCTGTGTCCTGCCTCTCCCTGCTGTGGTCTGAAAATTGGTTCCCACCCAAAATTCAAGTTGAAACTTAATCCCCAGTGTGAAAGTATCAAGAGTGGGCCTTCAGGAGGTGGTTAGCCAGGAAGGTTCTGCCCCACGATGGGATCAGGACGTCAGTCAATCAGGAACAGCCCATCAGTCAATCAGGAACAGCACATCAGTCAATCAGAAACAGCCCATCAGTCAATCAGAAACAGCCCATCAGTCAATCAGGAACAACCTATCAGTCAATCAGGAACAGTCCATCAATCAGGAACAGTGCATCAGTCAATCAGGAACAGTGCATCAGTCAATCAGGTACAGCCCATCAGTCAATCAGGAACAGCCCATCAGTCAATCAGAAACAGCCCATCAGTCAAATCAGGAACAACCCATCGGTCAATCAGAAACAGCCCATCGGTCAATCAGGAACAGTGCATCAGTCAATCAGAAACAGCCCATCAATCAATCAGGAACAACCCATCAGTCAATCAGGAATAGCCCATCAGTCAAACAGGAACAGGCCCTCACCAGACACTGCAGCTGCCGGGGCTTTTGCTCTTGAACTTCCAGAACCGTGAGTACTAAATATCTGCTGTCTATAAATTCCCCAGTCTAGGGGGGTTTGTTATAGCACCCAAATGGGCTAAGATGTGACCCTCGGGCTAGGACCACCCTCAGGCCATCCCCACCACTCTGGGCTCTCCCCACAACCTCAGCCGAGGACTCCTCCCCACACCCACCCCCATGGGCTCTCCCCACCCCCACCCCCGTGGACTCTCCCCACAGATGCCGCCTCTCCCCATCTCTGCTGGGTGCCCCATGTTTGGCCCCGGGTGTTTGTCGGTGTCTGCTGAGGGTCTCCAGGCATCTCAGTCCCCACAGGGATGCTATCACTGGCCAGCTCCCTCGGGGAACAGGCACCCTCACCTGTCCACTGTCTGACCATGCTAGGCACACCCCTTCAGTGGGGGTCTCAGGCCTCATAACCCTCGTCCTGGTGCCAGGGTGGCACTGGGGGAGGAGAGCAGAGGAGAAGGGGAGGGCTGTCTTCCCTAAGCTCCCCAGTCAGGGCCTTTGGAGAGTGCTCCCACCCACACCCACCTCTGGACAGACTTCAGGGTTTGTCCCCGCCGCCTTCTCTCTTGTGCATGGCTGCCCGGGGCAGGAGGGTAGGGTGTGGACCCCAGCCCTGCAGCTCCTCCTGGGGGGTGGGAAGGGACAGAAAGGTGGGCCCAGTGGGGGAGGTGCATCCTGAGCCCCTGAGTGTGGCTGAGGGAGGAGGTGGCAGTGCTGGGGCTGGCAGGGGTCTGGAGCCACCTGACCCTCTCCCACTGGCTTCCTAGTTATGGTTGATGACGAGGCCTGTGCAGAACTGGAGGCTGTACTGGCTGCTGCAGAACAGATGTATTCAGGCCTTGGCCTTGGGGGATGCCCTGCATGAAGGGGACATGTGGCCGGCCCCCAAGCACGGAGCCCTCCATCCCTGTGCAGGTCCTGATGGGCCTGGGTGAGCCTCTCCCCTTCCTCCCACCCCAGCCCAGCTCTGCTCCTCTCTAGCTTGGGGGCAGCACACTCCTTATTTTGGAAATGTTTCTGTAAGGAGGTAAGAAAAGCCTCCTGGGAGGCTGGCAGGGTGGCTGTTCTCCTCTCCCTGTCACACCTGCCACCTGCGGCTGTCCCTGGGCCGCCACCTCCTCACCGGGTCTGGGTGTGAGTGGGACAGCACTCTGGTGCCTATCCAGGGTGGGGGAGTGCAGGAGCCCTCCCAGGTCCCTGCCTCCCTCCTCTCACGGTGAGTGTCGCCCTGCGTTTGTTTCCTGCCGCTGCTGTAACCGATTATCACAAACGTATCACCAACGCCCAGCTTCAAACAACCAGAAGGCTCTGTGGGGAAATCCTTCCTGGCTTCTCCCAGCATCTCGTGGCTCTTAGGCAGTGGGCCGCTGTGGCCGTGGCTGCTGTGGCTGTGGCCGCGGCCGCATCCTCCAATCCTTCCTGTGTCTTCACGTGGCCTCCTCGTCCTTTCTCTTCTACCGACACTTGCCCTTGGATTTGGGACCACCCCAAATCTAGGATGACCTCACCCCCAGACCCTTAACTTAAGCACAAAGGCCTTTTTCCAAATGAGCTCAGTCACAGGTGCCCAGGGCCAGGACGCGGACATACCTTGTGGGCACCACTCAGTCCATTGCAGATGGGAGCATTTGAGCATCAAAAGTCAGTATAGTAAGTTCAAGAGCTCTATTGTCTATTTATTAATGGTGACTACCATTAATAAATACAGTCTGTATTCTTGAAAATTGCTGAGAGTAGTTGTAAATGTTCTCGCTTCAAATGCTAACTATATGAGGTAATGTATGTGTTAATTTGCTCAATTTACCATTCCACGATGTACACATATTTCAAAGCCACTTGTTGTACACAATATACACAATGTTTATTTGTCTAAATAAATAAAATGTCTTAGAAAAAATAATGACTGCAGTTTATTAAACCATACTGAACATAGGTGAGTCATGAATTCATAATGAAAGGAAGTTAGAAAAACCTGGTATATTCATCCATGTGTGCAGAGCTATAAAGAATTACCTGAGGCTGGCACAGTGGCTCACGCCTGTAATCCTAGCACTTTGGGAGGCCGAGGCAGGCAGACTGCCTGAGCTCAGGAGTTCAAGACCAGCCTGGGCAACACGGTGAAACCCTGTCTCTACTAAAACATACAAAAAAAAAAAAAAAGCCAGTCATGGTGATGGGCGGCTGTAGTCCCAGCAACTCAGGAGGCTGAGCCACGAGAATCACTTGAACACAGGAGGCAGAGGTTGCAGGGAGCTATGATCATGCCGCTGCACCCCACAGTCTGGGCAACAAAGTGAAACTGTCTTAAAAAAAAAAAAAACCCACAAGACTGGGTAATTTATAAAGAAAGGAAGTCTAATTGACTCACATTTCCACAGACTGTACATAGGAAGCAGGACCAGGGAGGCCTCAGGAAACTTACGATCACGGCAGAAGGTGAAGGGGAAGCAGGCACAGCTTACGAGGCCAGAGGGAGGAAGAGAGAGGAGGAGGAGGACAGAACGAAGGGGAAAGTGCCACACACTTTCAAACAACCAGCTCCGGGGAGCACTCGCTCACTACCACGGGAACAGCAGGGAGGAGCTCTGCCTCCATGATCCAGTCACCTCCCACCAGGCTCCTCCACCAACGTTGGGGATTACAATTCAACAGGAGATCTGGGCAGGGACATAAACCCAAACTACGTCACCTGGGCACGGGGCAGCAGCTTGGGTCTCCCAGGAGTGGAACCTGAGACAGGGAGGCCTGTGCTGGAGGTGGATCAGGGAGTGTAGGAAGGGGTGGGAAGGACTGGACCGGGGAGACACTGAGCCTCAAGGTCAGGCTCGGGGGACCTCACAGAGACTCTGCAGGGGTGGAGAGTACCCTTCCAGGTGGCTCTGAGCTGGGATGATGGGACAGGCCTTCTCAGCCACTGGAATCGGTCAGACATTGCCCATCCGTTGACGGAAAAGTATCAGGAGCAACATCACCACCTGCACCTGCTGGCCCAGTCCAGCTCACTCCGACAGAGACAACCACACCTTATAGGCCTCATGACATGGTGCAATGGGAGGCAGAAAGCACTCCTGAGCCTGGGAAAGATAGCATGACCCCATCCTTACAAAAAGTCAAACAATTAGCTGGGCAGGGTGGTGACACCTGTGGTCCCAGCTACTTGGGAGGCTGAGGCAAGAGGACTGCTTAAACCTGAGAGGTAGAGGCTTCAGTGAGTTGGGATCGCACCACTGCACTCCAATCTGAGTGAGGGCAAGACACTGTCTCAAAAAAAAGAGAAAGCCCTCCTGTAAAATATTCTCCCCAGACAATTGAACATGAATCTCATCAAGCCACACAGGAAATACAGAGGCTGGAGAAGCAAGTCCAAGGACAGCAAATTCCTACATGGAAACGTCTATGTGGAACTGACTGCTGTCCTTAGAGGCCAGCATCACAAAAGAGCAGGCTAGGGTGACTGCCTTAGACGGAGGGAGACTTTAAGAAACCCTAAAACCCAAACAACCAAATACAAATGGCCTTTGTTAGGAATATCCCATCAAACTATAGAAAGACGCTTTCACACCATCCGGAACATAAAGATGTAGACAGGTCTGTTAGTCCATTTTCACGCTGCTAAAAAAGACATACCCGAGACTGGGTAATTTATACGGGAAAGAGGTTTAATGGACTTACAGTTCCACGTGGCTGGGGAGGTCTCACAATCATGGCAGAAGGCAAGGAGGAGCAAGTCACGTCTTACATGGATGGCAGCAGGCAAAGAGAAAGAGAACTTGTTCAGGGGAACTCCCCTTTATAAAACCATCAGATCTTGTAAAACTTATTCATTATCCCGAGAATAGCACAGGAAAGACCCACCCCCATGAGTCAATTACCTCCCACCAGGTCCCTCCCACAACATGTGGGAACACAAGATGAGATTTGGGTGGGGACACAGCCAAACCACATCAACACGGCTTCAGGTCACATGACGAAATTATTCTAAATGTTGCTGGGGGTGGTAATAGCATCATGGTTTTGTAAGGAAACCTCCCCTTTAAAAGATTCCCAGCAACATCAGGGATGACAATGAAATTTAGGATTTGCTATTAAATACACCATGGAAAGAGACGATGGGATGCCAGAGCAAGGGCAGCAAAGTGTTTAGGGCTCTTGAAGCTGCATGAGGGGCGTGGGGTTCCCCGTGGGGTCCAGACATTTCCATAATGAGATGTTTGCATTCTCTCTAGTGTGCACCCAGAAGAGGAGGTGCATCCTATCCCCACAGGGCTCTTCGACTGTCTATCCCCACAGGGCTCTTCGACTGTCTGTCCCCACAGGGCTCTTCAACTGTCTGTCCCCACAGGGCTCTTCGACTGTCTATCCCCACAGGGCTCTTCGACTGCCCAAGGACGATGGTTTTAAAGTTGCCAAATTTCTGTCACTAATTTGTTCTGTCTTCTTTTAAGTTAGCCCAGAATCTCAGAGTCCCTAACACTTGAAAGAAGCTGGGGCCAATTACAAGGACAAATGGGGCCTGGGGAGCCAGAAGGACCTGGGTTCGGGTTGCAGCTCTGTGCTAAGGTAGTTTTTTTATTTTGCTGCCTTGACCCGGTTTTGAGGCCCTGGCTAGAGGCCGGTCAGTTCCCTCCTTGAGCAGTGGACTAAGACCACACCCTTTACGGCACCTCACACTCCAGGCCACTGCACACCCTCCCAAATCACCCCAAGGCTAAGGTCCAGACAACCATGGACAGCCCTGTGCCTCAGAGCTCAAAACTGCCCAAACTAACCAATCCACAGGGAGCCCGAGCAACCCAACCACCCCACCTGCTGGTCACACACCAGTCGCCCGGCAGCCCCAGCTGGCGGCGACCCCGTCCCCGGGTGCCCCGTGTGGCCCTGCCCAGCAGCCTTCCTCGTTTGAAGCTGTACGTGACAAAGCACTCTGCCTTTCCTCTCTGGAGTGTCAGCGTGCCGTGCCCTACATCAGAAGAAACTTCAAAGTCTATAAAACAGACCTAGGGCCGGGCATGCTGGCTCATGCCTGTAGTCCAAACACTTTGGGAGGCGGAGGTGGGAGGATTGCTGGAGCCCAGAGGTTCGAGACCAGCCTGGGCAACACAGCAAGACCCCAACTCTAAAAAAAAATTAGCCAGGTGTGGCTGCAGTCCCAACTACTCAGGAGTTGAAGGTGAGAGGATCACCTGAGCCACAGAGTTTGAGGCGACAGTGAGCTATGATCACGGTATTGCACTCCAGCCTGGGTGACAGAAAGAGACTCTGTCTCAAAAAAATAAAAATAATAAGACAGACCTAGATGGGCCTGGGATGGGGCCCCAGTTCTGATGCTCACCATCTGTTTGCCCTTGGGTGGCCTGCTGCTCCCTTGGCATTCTCACCTGAAGATGGGGACCCCAGAGGCACCAGGCCAGGGCAGGGGCTGGGGAGAGGATGCAGGTGACTGATGCTCAAGGCCAGTGCAGGATCGGGGGAGAGGACGCAGAATGGCTGAGTGGGTTCTCAGGCTTGTATCCCCAACAGCAAAAAAGACTGCAGAAAACACAATCTCGCACAAAAGCCATCCCAGCCTCACACAGAAAATGCTTCTGCAAGGACATCTGCCCAGAGGCTGCCATCCAACCTCAGCATTACTCTTGTTATTGATCTTTGTGGCCAAGGATAATTGTCTCCAAACAATTGTGTGATCCTCCTCGTTTTTTTCTTTAAACATCTTTGTCTTCCCTCACCTCCCTGAACACACAGAGGCTACCACAACATGCGTGTTTCCATTGCAACGCTTCATCCTGAAATAAACATATTTTCTTGCAAACAAACAGCCTCTCTCTGTTATTTAGATTGACATGACTT
>NW_012101565.1:666428-675674 GCF_000951045.1 Mandrillus leucophaeus
TAAATCTCAGCTCACTGCAGCCTCTGCCTCCCAGGTTCAAGCAATTCTCCCACTTCAGCCTCCTGAGGAGCTGGGATTACATGCACACACCACCACACCCGGTTAATTTTTGCATTTTTAGTAAAGACGGGGTTTCACCATGTTGGCCAGGCTGGTCTTGAACTCCTGACCTCAGGTGATCCACCCACCTCAGCCCCTCATAGTGCTGGAATTACTGGCATGAGCCACCACGCCCAGCCCTGGGGCTCCCTTTTCAACCTAACTCTGGCATGGCATTGGCATCACAGGCAGACAGCAGACCC
This sequence comes from Mandrillus leucophaeus, assembly GCF_000951045.1. Taxonomy (NCBI): domain Eukaryota; kingdom Metazoa; phylum Chordata; class Mammalia; order Primates; family Cercopithecidae; genus Mandrillus; species Mandrillus leucophaeus. The sequence continues at coordinate 666,731 of NW_012101565.1, forward strand.
TCTTACCTTAGGTGTTCCCTCAACTCTCTCGACCAATTACAAACTAAAGAATCCTTAACCGACTATAACTTGCAAGCCCCAGCTTCCAGATGTCCCGCCTTTTCAGGTCAAACGAATGTGTACCCCTCCCCATGTACTGATTTATGATTTTACCTGCAATTCTTGTCACTCTGAAATGTCCAAATTGTAGGGCCAGGTGCAGTGACTCACGCCTGTAAACCCAGCACTTTGGGAGCCCGAGGCAGGCAGATCACCTGAGGTCAGGAGTTCAAGACCAGCCTGACCAACATGGAGAAACCCCATCTCTACTGAAAATACAAAATTAGCTGGGCATGGTGGCACACGCCTGTAATCCCATCTACTTGGGAGGCTGAGGCAGGAGAATGGCTAGAACCTGGGAGGCAGAGGTTGCGGTGAGCCGAGATTGTGCCATTGCTCTCCAGACTGGGCAACAAGAGTGAAACTGCATTTAAAAATAAAAAATAAAACTGTAACCCAGTGGCCTCGGGACCACTTTCCCAGGACCTTTTGAGGCTACGTTTCCCAAGCCTCCGTGGCTCACTCACACAGACTCAGGATAAACCTCTTTAAATACTTTGGCAGAGTTTGCTTTTTCCATCGTCAATAACAAAAGTAACATGGAACATAGGACATGCTTAGAGAGAAAAAGCCGTATCATTATCCAATTTAAGTTTTCCTTCCATCTTATTTCAGACATTTTGCTACCCACAGGACTCCTTTCTCAAAGAAAACTTTACATGAAAGCTCAACCTATAAATAGACAAAAGCACAGCTAGTCCTTTTAAAGTCAGATTTGGGAAGTCCAGGCCCCTGTGCCCTCCCCTGCAGCCCCTGCGGCCCCTCGAGACACTTGGGTGGGGTCCTGGCACTCTGAGGAGCCGACTAGGAGGCCATGGCCGTGCTCGCAGGAGCGCGAGGGCTCCCGACCTCAACCTCTGGCTTTGGCTGGGGCCAAGGGCCGGGGAAATGCAGCCAGCACTGGCGGAGGGGACTGTGGCTGCCTGTGGGACACGGGGGCTTAAAAAGCTGGCTCAAGAGTGCTCATGAAAGGCCAAGCTCTGGCCGGGCGCAGTGGCTCACGCCTGTAATCCCAGCACCTTGGGAGGCCTAGGTGGGTGGATCACGAGGTCAGGAGATCGAGACCATCCTGGCTAACACAGTGAAACCCCGTCTCTACTAAAAATACAAAAAATTAGCCGGGCGAGGTGGCGGGCGCCTGTAGTCCCAGCTACTCGGGAGGCTGAGGCAGGAGAATGGCGTGAACCTGGGAGGCGGAGCTTGCAGTGAGCCGAGATCGCGCCACTGCCCTCCAACCTGGGCAACAGAGCGAGACTCCGTCTCAAAAAAAAAAAAAAAAGAAAGAAAGGCCGAGCTCTGAGTGGGACCCTAAATCCATGGATGAGGCAGCCGTTCCCAACAGCACTGGGAACTTAAAGAAAGAGAATGAGGAACCTGAAGTCCTAAATCTGGCTCAAGATGCAGCCTGAGAGCCAGGACTTCCTGTCCTGTAGCTAAAGGACCTTCTGCTCTTGCCAATATGGCTGAGAGAGCCAGAGCCAACGCCGAGGGTGATCCCCCAGGATGCTCTGTTCAGATCAGCCGAGCTCCACCCCAGCAGGAGCTCAGTGTGAAAGTCAGAGCATTGGCCTGGAGCTGGGGGAGAGGAGTGGAGGACCCGGAAGTCTCCTGAACCCCAGCCTGCCTTCAGCCAATGCATCCGCATCTGACAAGGCTGCACCCGCCCTGTCTGAGGATCCTGCACTCACTCCACCTCCGAGACAGGGCAGGAAGAAGCCGGTCGCACCCAACGACCCTCCCAGCTCCCCCCTACCCAGGCCTCCGACTTACTTCTGAATGCAGTCAGAACGTCATGCCCAGGGGACAAAGCATATTCGAACATGAAAGGAGGAGGCTACCTGGCAAAAGATCCATAAGAGTTTGTTATTTTACATCAGCGAACATCTGGTGAATACAAGTGGGGCTAGGGAGGGCATCATTTTAGTTTGAGCTCAATGTGTTGGTCTGGACACCCTCAGCACAGATTTCATATTTGAAGGGATAACTCTAGCAGCTGGCAGGAGCTGGAACAATTTGCTTACCTCGGTGACAAAAACCTGGAATTCACAATGGCCACATGGAGCCGAGAGGCGCAGCTGATAAGGAAAGAGGCCTTAAGCTAGGTGCAGTGCACAGAAGCCCCCCAGCTGGGGACAGAGGCCCACCCAGCGTCTCTGCAGCAGTCCTTGGGCCGGGGCCAGTTCACCAGCCCTGCCGTCCTCCCAGCCTCCTGCACGGGGCTGCTGCCATTTGTCAGAGGAGCCGGCAACTGAGAAAGGAAAGTGCCCTGATCTGTCGGGGGAGTCTGGCACAGGCTCCCAGCCATCACTGCTTTTTCTGGGCACCCTGGCTGCCCAGGGATTTTGCACTGTGATGGGGACATATGAGGGTGAGGTGACCGAGTTGTGGCCCAGTTCTGCCCTCAAGCTCAGTGGGACTAGAACCTCCCCCTTGGTGACTTTCCCAATCCCGAGGTGCAACGGCTACTCCTGCAGCATGCAGGCTCATCTTAAAGACTCTCCCACCTTGGAGGAAGGATCTGCAGGACGTGACCACTAGTGAGGCCACACCTGGGGGTCCAACCATCAGCACCACGACCAGGGATGTGAGAGGCACAGGGCCCATTCCCTCGCTCCCGACTCACCACCCGGCTGGTGGATGGCAAGCGGGACCTGAGGAATAACAGCAACCATCAGATGCTCAGGTGGCGATTTACCCACAGGTCTACGCTGGCTCTTGGAACACAGGGCTAGTGATTGGGAAAATATGTTTTTCTCCCTGCCAATAAGCAGAAAACACACATATGGGTTCCCTCATCTGCCAGGGGTGCAGCACTCCCTTCCCGTCTTGCTGCAGGGTTTCTCTGGCCAGCTCTGTGCCTCGGTTTAGACTGAGGAGCCTCAAAGGTCTCACGCGGCCCCGGCACCAACAGCCCTGAGCCCTGGGAGAGCCGAAAGCTGCTGAAACTTCAGATGTCCTAGTGCAAACTCACCTCCAAAAGCGGAGCTGGAGAAATGTGGGACCCACTACTCAGTGCATTCCCAGGGCCCAGTGGTCGGGGCCAGGGTCGGTTTCGCCCATGAAACTGCAGGACCAGTGCTCCCACCAAGATGGAGCTCAGCTTCTCATGCAGGAAAGACACCTGCATTTGGCTCTGCTGTCCCCACAGAGTCAGCAGTGATTCAAGGACGGCAGGAGGAACGGCATTGCCCCTGCCCTGGGCCGGTGGACCCAATGGTGTCCCCCAGCTGTGCCAGACCAAGTCCTGGACAGAGCCTGTGGCAACCCTGGGAGGAGGAGAGCCACAGCCGACCCCAGGGTCTGAGCAAGGTACAGCCCCTCAGCAAGGAGCTCTTCGAAGCAGTCAAGGAGCTGGCAGGGCCACGTTTCCTCCAGAGACTCTAGGGGGAAGTCCCTCCTGGCCTCTTCCAGCTCCCGCCTTCCTGAGCTTGTGGCCACATCACTCCAGTCTCTCCTCTGTCTCCACACTTCACATCTCCCCTGCTTTCTTTTGTAAGGACACCTGTTACCCTAACTCCAGATGATGTCTTCCCAAGATTTTTAATGACATCTGCAAATACTGTTTGTCCAAACAAAGTCACATTCATGCATTCAGGTGACATGGTGTGGCTGTGTCCCCACCCAAATCTCATCTTGAACGGCAGCCCCTATAATCCCTGCGTGTCATGGGAGGGACCCGGTGGGAGGGAATTGAATCATGGGGGCAGGTTTTCCAGTGCCGTTCTCGTGATAGTGAATAAGTCTCAGGAGAACTGATGGCTTTACAGAGGGCAGTTCCCCTGCACACACCCTCTTGCCTGCCGCCATGTAAGACATGTCTTTGCTCCTCGTTCACCTTCCACCATGATTATGAGGCCTCCCTGGCCATGCGGAGCTGTGAGTCCATTAAACCTCTTTTTCTTTACAAATTACCCAGTCTCAGGTAAGTCTTTATTAGCACCATGAGAACGGACTAATACATAGCCCCTGGGGCTTGGACATGTCTTTTGATGGGACTGTTTGACCCACATCATGACTCTTTCCACAAAACAGCCTCTGACTGGTTAGCGGCCCAGATGGTGAGCATGTGCCTGGCACTGGGCTCCAAGGGGCCGTGCCGCTGGGCAGCCCACCACGAACAGGTGTTGTCTGATCCATGGAGTCTTACAGTAAAGGCGGCCACCACAGCCCACTTCCCTGGGGAGGGGGCGGGACAGGAGTGGCGCCAGGGTCTTCTGCACCTAAGCCCTCCCTCTCAACCTGTGAGCTCCGAGGAACCTTTCAACAAACTCCTCTTCTGCTCCAACTAGCCAGAGTCCATTGCAGTTCCCCACAGTTGGGGTCCCTGCCTGATACAGCAGAGAAGGTGAAGCCTGTGTCATGGGGACAGAGATGACAGGAAGTGTGTCCAGGACACAGGGGTGCGGAAGCCCCATCCCGCTCTGTGTGATCTGCCTCCCAGCACCTCTCTTTGTGAGATCCCACCCCGCACTGCTGTGAGAGCTCAAGAAGGGCTTACAGCCCGGGTTTCTGCAGCCACAGACTCTGGCTGGGACATGAGGGCTGCGTCCTGGGGCTAAACACAGAGCTTCATAAGTCAGGCTGGAGAAGAGGGGCGGGGGCTGGGCAGGTCGGGGAGGGGGCTTAGACTGAGCCCGACAGTGGGGAGGAACGGGGGGCTGCTGGTGGCCACTGCCATTCCTGGAGGGCTGGGTGAGGCTGGGGGCTAGGGCTCTCCATCCACCCCCCACCCAAGCCCATTCACAAACAGGAGCTCAGGTGATCCTGCCACCCCTGCTGGGCCCTCACCCCTGCTCCTTACTTCCCCCTCCGGGGGCCCATCCTAAAGCACGCAGGACAGAGCAGTACACAGGAGCTTTCAAGCCTCAAGTGGAGCAGCCCGGGCTTTGACTCCCAGACCCCCATTCCCTCTGGGTCACTGTGAGCCAGAATAGAACAGGCATCAGATGACGGCTGTGGGCAGTCAGGGGGGGTGTCCTGTGGCACAGGGGCAGCATCTCTCCCAGGCTGGGGGTACAAGGGGCTGATGTGCACACTCCTGTCCTGGGCCCCCAGGCTGCCTCTGCAGTGTGGCTGTCCGGGACCCACCATGTCTCCCTGGAAGGCCAAGGCTTTGAGGTTCGGTGCCATTTCCAGCAGGTGGCTTGCCAGGCCATCCCGCACAAATAGGCATCCCACCCTGAGGCTCTCTGCATCCTGGCCCTCGAGCTTGGGGCCTCTCCTCACCCATCTCACACCCCAGATTCAGTTAGATCCAAAGGATCGACCATGAGAAGCCATCGCGGTGGCCAGGGAGGCCCCGCGTCCCCATAGTAACCAGAGCCACCTCAACACTTTGTGGAGGTGGTCAGCTGCCCATCACCGCCTGTGGGCAGAGGGAGGCCCCACCCAAGACCACCTCCCGTGGCCTCCTCCCTCCCCGTCTCCCTACTTCCCCCACCTAACCCCCTCTCCTCTCCCCTGCCCCTCCGGTGGGGCCGCTGTGGAAGACACTGTAAGTTCTGCCTGCCAGGAGTCCGAGCGGGACATCCCAGCGGCGTGGTCCTGACATGCAGAGGCTGCCAGGAGGCCCGGTGCCACCCCCAAGGCTGGGGGTCCACGCTATAGCCTGGGAGGGGCTCCCGCCTGCCCTGGGCTGCACCTGTCTGGCTTCTCTGGTAGCTGCTCTCCCTCCACACACCCTCTCCCTGCCACTGTGGGTGAGTGCCTGCCGCTCACCCGCCCACACACAGATCCCACCCTGAGCTCAGCCATCAGCTTCCTGCCTTCCAGGGACTGCGGGGCCCCAGGCCTCTCATTCGCAGGCCTCTGCTGGGTGGTAGGGCCGGCGGGGGTCAGTTTGAGCAGAAGACAGGGCCCTGCACATCAGCGGCCAAACGTGGACCTTGACAGAAGGCGAGCCCAGTGGGCAATCCCCACATGAACACACAGCAGCGGGCACAGATCTTGCCTTCTCCTGTTCCTGCAGAAAGCAGTGTGCCGGGACACTCAGTCCTCCGCTTCCTCCGCTTCCTGTTTTCTGATCAGGATGTAAAGAGCTTCTTCACTGTCATACAGCTGCAAAGTATCCCTGCATCGTTATTTTTAGTCTCTTTTAATATTGTGAAATTGCTACATTGTTTTTAACATTTTTAACAATCTCAGTGTGAAGGAAATTGATTTCTAAATGGATAAAATAAATGATAGGAACAATGTATTCCTTGCTCTTGCATTTTTCCAAGACGGGGACCCAGTACGGCCATGGGGGGATGTTAAAGCCAAGCCTTGAATCCCTCTGAGGGCACTGAGCTAGAGGTGGGTACAGGAGTGCCGTTGTGGGGAAAGGTCTCTGGAGAGGATGGTGCCTGGGCCCTGCCTCTGGAAATTGAAGATGGGCAGGAGGAGGAGCTTGAAGGACCATCTGAAGCTCTGCCAAGAGGAGCTAGACAGAGATCAGTCGCCCTCACAAGTGGGGGACAAGAGGGACCCCCTTGGAAGAGCAAGGGAAGGGAGACTCTCCAGGGTTATGGTGGTGGGGCTGAGGGTGTCTAACGACTAGGAAATTGAGCACAGAGGGTTGCAGGTGCAGAGCAGCGTGGAGGGGAGCTGGGAGGCCAGGGAGGGTACCTGAGTGAACCACATGTGAACAAGTTAATGAACAAGCTTCTGGACCAGGGTGTGTTTGCCTCTTGGGTTCTAGGGGTGCCTGGGAGCTGCAGGACCCATGGGAGCTGCTCCCCCTGGCCAGCCCACCCACCCACAGCTACCTCTGAATGCTGGATTCCGGGAAAGAAAAAGGGCTTGTACCTCAGTGCACATAATGGACAGCCTGCTCCGCCTGGCACTGAGGGGTCATCAGAATCAGAGAGCGTCAGGCACAGTGACTCATGCCTGTAATCCCAGCACTTTGGGAGGCTGAGGTGGGTGGAGCACCTGAGGTCAGGAGTTTGAGACCAGCCTGGCCAACATGGTGAACTCCTGTCTCTACTAAAAATACAAACATTAGCTGGGCATGATGATGCGAGCCTGTAATCCCAGCTACTTGGGAGGCTGAAGCAGGAGAATCACTGGAACCCGGGACGTGGAAGTTACAGTGAGTCAAGATCGCGCCATTGCACTCCAGCCTGGGTGACAGAGTAAGATTCTGTCTCAACAAAAGAAATAAATAAATAAAAATAAGCAGAGAGTAACCCCAGGGGAGGAGAGTCTGGACTCTGCTCTCAAAACAAGCCCCTCCCTCTGCCAGACTCGGGTTCAGTGAGACAGGAGTAGGCTGGCTGCAGGGAGGGTGGGAAGGAGCTCAGAGCAGGGAAAGTGTGGCAAGGGCCAGCACATCTGCAGCCCGCATCTGCCCCAAAAGGCCCTATTCTCCCGGCATGGACACCATACACGTGCCCCTCAGTCAGAAACATTTGCCCACCCTTCCTTATAGAAAAACTCTGCTCACCCCTCAGGCCCAGCCCCAAGGTGCCCTCCTCCCAACGCCTCCCTCATTCCAAACCCAATCTCACGGAAGGCTGCCTCCTGGAGACGGCAGTGCACGGGTCTGGATCTGACTCCAGCTGGTGTCAACACGGGGGAGGGGGTACAGAGTAGGAGCGCAGGCCCAGGACAGGGCCACACAGCCCCCCCAGGACAGCAGAGCCCATGGCCCCACCTGGGCATGATGCCAGCACAGACCCTGCCCGCCGAGCCCCACATGTCACCCAGGCAGGAGGGAGTGTGGATGGCTGGGCATCCCCTGTCCACAACCAGCACCAAGCTCTGAGCCCAAGGCTGCTGCTGCCAAAAAGAGCCATGTGACTCATGCAGGCCCCACCCTGGGAGGAGGCCCAGAGAGCCGCTGTGTCAGAGGGGCCAGCCCCATGAGCCAGCAGAGCAGGCAGGTCCAGGCCCCAAGGCACAGAGGTCTACAGGCAGGGAGCTGGGGTGACCGGGCTGCCCTTCAAGGGTACCTTGGGGTGTGGGCATGGCTCAGGGCCTGGAAAGGCGGTCGAGCCCAGGGGCACAGGTGCAGGCTCTAAAATGACCCATGGCAGCTGCCATCAGGACCAGCAGCCCTTAGCCCTGGCACTGGGGGACCACAGCAGTGCCCTGAAGGTCTTAGGGGTCATATTTTCACCCTGGAGCGTCTGAGAGGTCATGATGCTGCCCTGGGGGCTTGAGGGAGGCTGTGCGGTGCCTGGGTGGGATGAGGGGGTTGGCTTCACATACAGAGCCCGCCACGCCCACCTGCGACTGTGGGCAGTGCTGGGGAACCAGGTGTCTGCCACTGCGGGTCCCCCTTCACACCTGCGCGCCATCCCGGCGGGGGGGGCACCTTCTGTAGGGGCTGGACCAGACCCACTAGCCTTTCCGGGGTGGGACAGAGGGAACAGCCTCTCAGCTGCCAGCACTAAATTTAACTCAATCTTCGAATCAAATGCGCTCTGATTGTCCCCAGGTGATTCTCGCAATAAGCACTGGCCTGGGCTGGGCAGTTTGCACCAGGGCTGAAGAGGCGCTGGGCCCAGAGGTAGGCAACGTGCAAGGGCCTGGGCCCCTGCGGAGGGGAGGCGGCAGGTGGAGACCCCCCAGAGAACCCCAGTAGTGCCCTTCCTAGGAGCAGCTCCTGCAGCACTAGATTCAAGAGCCTGTAGTGGCAGCCAGGGCGGGGCGTGGGGGAGGTAGGGCGCCAGGGAAGCTGGGCACCAGGGAAGCTGGGCACCAGGGAAGCAGGGCACCAGGGATGCAGGGCACCAGGGATGCAGGGCACCAGGGAAGCGGGTCAATGGGTAGGTGGGGCTTGGGGGAGGAGGGGTGAAGGGGTGATGGGAGGCAGTGCAAGGAGGAGGTGGGGCACAGGAGAGGCGGGTCGACAGGGAGG
>NW_012101565.1:676077-681828 GCF_000951045.1 Mandrillus leucophaeus
GGGGCAGGGAGGGGCAGGGCTGGGGGGACAAGCACCACGTATGAAGAGTTTGGGGCTGGCGGGGCATGTCCAGCTGTGGCATGAGCACCGCTATGGGAGACCCTGGCTTGGAAAGTGACTTTGCAGCCTTGGACAGGGAAGGGCTGGATGCTGGGTGGGTGCTGATAGAGAAGAATGGAAGAATGACAGGTTCAGGTGAATTAAGGAGGGATGGTTGACTCAGTGGCTGAGACATCAGAGACAGATATTCCCAGCCTCAGGTGCTGTCCTAAGCCCAGCAGGTACTGACCCTTGATGGTCACCTCACCCTATGAGGGAGCTGAGGCCTGGGGAACCCCAGGGGCTCGTCCAGGACCCAGAGCCAGGGGAAGGAGGAACCGGGTCTTAAACCCAGGCAGCTCACTCCAGAACCAACTCAACCTCTGTTACAGGTGGCCGGCCAGAAAGCCCCACCCCACCCATTGACAGTCGGGGAAACTGAGGCCTCAGTAGGTGAAGGGCCTGACCCAAGCACCAAGGCACACAGACGCCCAGGCTTGACCCTGGCTCCAGACTCCCATCCAGCCCCTGCCGCTGCCCCACCCCTCTGCTACCCTCAGGAGACTCTGCCCTCTGCATCCCACCCCCAGGGGCTTGGGCAGGGGCTTGGGAGGAGAGGGTGGCCTCAGGGAGCGACCTGGGCTTTCCAAGCCTCTCCCAGAGCAGCCTGTCTCTCACACAAGGTCAGAAGTCAGGTGGGGGCTGATGGCTTTCCCAGCAGAAGGCCAAGGGTCGGGCCCCCAACAGCTCCGGAAAGCTCTCCACTGGACACCAGCAGGAACAGCACTGCAGACGGAACAGCAGGGGCAAAGACCCGAGGTGATAGTGCGGGAGGCCTTGGGCCCAGCAAGTGCACTGATGAGTGTGGGTGAGGAGGAGGTGAGCACACAGCCTTGGCTTGAGGGCACTGGCTGTGTTTTTATTTAAATGCTCTTAAAGGGGCCTGGGTGTGATGCTGACTCTGGAATGAAGATGCTTGGCCAGTGATCAGCAAATAGAGGGTCTGTGACCCCAAGCTCCTGTGACTATGGAGCCCAGACATGGGGTTAGAGGGTGTCAGGCATGGCCCAATCCGGGGCAAGGCTCCCTGCCCTGCACTACAGGGCTGAGGCACTGAGCAGCAAGGCAGGCCAGGGCCAGCAGCTCCTGTGGCCAGCACCGCCTTCCAACCGCTGGCACAGGTGCACGGGACGCTCCAAGGCCAACCACAATGACTTCTCCTTCCCCTCCAGCCCCAGAGGTCCTGGAGGGAAACAACAGTCCCTGGCCTGGCGCCTGGAGCTGGGACCCATGTGAGGCCCATTGTTTGAGGCTGGAGCTGGTGGGGGCCACTGGGAAGCCCACGGCAATGCCCTTCATCCCACTTATCGCAGCTCCAGAGTGCTGTGCGAGGAGCCGGGGACATAGCAGCGTCGGCGAGATGAAGGTGCTCAGGGCTCTCCTGCTTGCCCTTTTGCTGTGCGGACAGCCAGGTGCGGGGCAAAGGGTAACCCTGCGGTGAGGGGGCAGTGAGTGCAGTCCTGGAGCACGGGGACCTCCAGGGAACCCCAGCAGGGGCTTAGGAAGAAGGAGGGGATGAGGCCGGAGTCCCCAGCCCAGAGCGGTGTGGATGGAAGCTGGTCTGGGACCCCAAGAGTCCCCAAACATCTGTGCTCCTGTTTATGTGGGGTGCGGGGAGGGGCTACCATAAAGGGCCAGCCCACAGCAGCTGCTGTTGTAACTAGTGTGCCAGGGCACACTCGGCTGCAGGACAGTGAGCAGGGTGTGCAGGGGCCGGAGGCCACACCAGGTAGGCTGCCCTGGGGCCTGAGGGTGGCAGGGGAGGGCCAAGGAGTTGGGGGCGCGATGCTTGCCCAGAGCAGGTGTCCTCCATACCGGGTAGCTGAGGCTTACAAGCATCCCCGCACGGCCAGGAAGAGGGCAAGCACAGCAGGAGGAAGAGGACGAGGACGAGGACCACAAGCCAGATGACGACGACGAGGAAGATGAGGACGAGGTGGAAGAGGAGGAGACCAACAGGCTCCCTGGTGGCAGGGGCAGAGGTACAGCTGCCCCAACCCCAGGGCCCCGTTGCCTGCTCTGCCTGGAGCACTCTGGGCGGGGCTGTGTGATGAAAGCCAACAGGCCACAGTCCCGCTATGAGCTTGCCTCCAGCAGAGTGGGGGACACTCAGTACACCCCTCACTTCTTCCACTCACCATGACACCCAGTTCCAGAGTAGGGAACAGGGGAAGAAGCCACCAGCTGGGAGGGTCAGTGGTGCCAGGATGTAGAGGTTAAACAGGAGTTCACCTGGCAGAGAAGGGCTCAGTAGGGGCCCAGGGTGGAGACAGCAAGCACAGAGGCCCCAGGGTAGGGTTCAGTTTTGTGGGGCAGAGAGAGCAGCAGGGTGGGCCGGTCCTGTGCAGGGGAGAGATGGATTGGCTGCTGCAGGCAGGGGAACCAGGGAAGCGCTTAGAGCAGAGCAGAGTGGGGCTAATAAGAGCCCACCCCCGCCGTCCGACACACCCCTACACGCTGGGCCACCCTCTGCTCTCTCCCATCCCCAGAACAAAGCAGAGCTAATCGCCGCATCCAACCTGCGAGCCGACCACTCCCTAGCCAGGGCGTCCAGCGTGCCCACCACACACAGCCCACCCCTACTCCCAGGGCCCCCAGGCCTGCCCTCAGCACAAGCCCTGCCCCACACACCCACAAGGTGTCCCCTGTGAGGCCCTCCTCTGTGAGGCCCGGTGCTCCCAGAGGCAGGACTGAGTCAGACTCGCCTCCAGGTTTCCATGCCCACAGCAGGAGCCTGGGCAGCACTGTCACAGGAGGTGAGCGACGATGGGAAGTTCGCCCTGCCTGGGCCGCAATCCCTTGCCCCTAAACACACAGGCTCACGCACACAGCACGGCTTACAGGGCCGAGTCAGGGGTGGCCCGCCCGTCTGAGCAGTGGGTGCTGGAGGCTCACCAGGCTAGGCTTTGGGAGCACAACTGAGAATGGGGAGGTGGATAGGGACATGGACCCGGCCTGGGCCTGAGCCCACCTTGTCCACAGTGCTGCTGTGGTGCTATACCTGCCAGTCCCTGTCCAGGGACGAGCACTGCAACCTGACACGGAGCTGCTCACATGGCCAGGCCTGCACAACCCTCATTGCCCACGGGAACACCGGTAAGTGGGCGTGGGGCCGCAGCACACGCAGCACACGCACCCCCAGGTGGCGGGAAAGCCAGGGGCCCTGAACAGAGCCCTGTAGAGCCACCTTGGAGGCCCCGCCCATCCTCAGCCTCTGTTCCCCACTCCCCTCCCCAGAGTCAGGCCTCCTGACCACCCACTCTGCGTGGTGTACAGACAACTGCCAGCCCATCACCAAGACGGTCGAGGGGACCCAGGTGACCACAACCTGCTGCCAGTTCAACCTGTGCAATGTCCCACCCTGGCAGAGCTCCCGAGTCCAGGACCCACCAGGCAAGGGGGCAGGCGGCCCCCGGGGCAGCTGCGAAACTGCAGGCACAGCCCTCCTGCTCAACCTCCTCGCTGGCCTTGGAGCAATGGGGGCCGGGAGACCCTGACCCACAGCCCCTCCCCACCCCCACCCAACTCACCCCTCGCCCTGCCAGCACTCTGTCTGGTACCTTCCCCTCCTGCCCTTGCACCAGCTTTGGAGAATGAATTTGGAGTGTCTTGGGCGATCCAGCCAGCACAGCCCCGCCGGCCCGGTTGCTTCCTCAGTTCCCGGCTTTGCCCTTGGTTTCCTCTCCCCACCGCCTGTGAGTGGCAGGACTGCCGCACGTGGGCGCTGGGTCCAGACCTTGGCCACCACGCCCCAGGGCCTGCAACCCTCATGGGGGTTGGGGATCCCCACCAGCACAGCCAGGCAGAGATGATACCCACCACATGCCTGGGGGCCCCCACACCCAATCCTCACCCTTAACTTCTGCCACAGGAATTCCTCCATCTGCAGTGGTCACACCGGCCCGCCCTGCCTTTCCCCAGGTCAGCCTCCCGGCTGTCTGGAGGGAAGAGGCCTTGGAGGGAGGCTATAGTCACCCCTAGGAAAGATGGGCCTGGGGGAGGCAGGATAGTAGGGGAGGCCGGCTGAGGATGAGCGGGCACAGGGAGGCGGGTTGGGGTGAGGCCACACGCGGAGGGGCAGTGCGGGGCTGGGGGGACAGGCACCAAGTATGGAGAGGATGGGGCCAGCGGAGCCTGTCTGGCTATGGCATGAGCACTGCCATGGGAGACCCTGGCTTGGAAAGTTACCTTGCAGCCTTGGATGGGGAAGGGCCGGATGCTGGGTGGGTGCCTGTCACCTTGAAGTGACCATCAAGGGTCAGTACCTACTGGTACTGACAGCACCTGAGGCTGGGAATACCTGTCTCTGCTCTAGCAGAGGCTGGAGCAGGCTAGAGCAGTGGAGGAGTGGAGTTGATGAAAGGAGAGGAGTAGATGAGATGAAATTTTTCCAGCCTCATCCTTGCCTGCCCTCTAGACTCCAGCCCCCAGGCCCTCAGCCTGGTGGGTGTCATGGAGGAGTCTGGGGGTGTCAGACAGGCTACCCTGTGCTAGGGAGGGGGCAAAATGGGCCTTCAGCTTCCTGCAGAAGCAGCAGGACTGGGTAGCAGAGCCGGGAAGGTGGGCGGCTCATTATGGGGGGGGTCCCCAGGGTCCTCTGGCAGGGCTGGTGACTGCTCCAAGTCCTGGCTTCACCAGCAGCTGGTGCCAGGACAGAGCTCTGGGACAGCAGGCAGAGGCCCAGCCTGGGCCACAGCTCAGCCACTGACTTGGGTATCAGTTTCCCCGTCTGAGAAGTACAGTGAGACTTAAAGAACCCCTAATCCCCACCAGTTCAACACTCCATGAACCGGGACTCCACGAACACCACTCGATGAACCGGGAAGCCCAGAGTCCTGTCCTGCCTGCCGAGCTCATCCCGGCGGGCAGTGGGAGGCCTCCGCTAGCTGTTCTCTCCTTTTCCTTAGTAAGAAAACCCACAATGCCTAGCTGGGGGTCGGAAGGTAAATGCCCTAGATGGTGAGGTCACGTCTTTCTCCTTCCCCTTCCTCCTTCCTGCTGGCTGAAGTGGTGACTGGAGCTCAGCAACCACTTTGCACCATGAGGCAGCACTGAGCACGGCAGGGCAGCGTGATGAGAGGGGCCTGGCTTGCTGCTGACAGAAGGCACTGCCTACCTCGGGGTGCCCTTACCTGGGAGGGAAATAAATGTCTGCTGAGTTGAAGCTAGTTATTTGGGCTGTCTGTTACGTGCGTTTTCACACTCACACATGCACACGTGTGCACACGAACACTCATGCCCACAGCCCACTGGAGCCCAGTGCAGGGGTCAGGCTGCCTGCTTCGAATCTAAGGCCCAGCCCTCCCCAGCTCCACGACCCTGGCAACCCCTTCACCTCCCACTTGGCTCTGTTCAGCAGGAGTCCTAGGAGAGCCCTCCTTGTGGGCTACAGTGAGGATTCTCCAGAGTGCTGGAATGCCATGTGTCAGGGCTTACAGCCCCGTGCCTGGCAGAGAGCAAGTGCTCAGTAAATGGGAGTTGTGGTCATCAGGACACTTCTCATGACCCCACTCTTCACTTGCCATCTGTGTGTGTGAACATAGTACATGCCCCACCTGAGCCAGCCTCAGACCCTCATAATCCAAAGACCTAACACCACTCCCAGCACCACCTGCAACACCACCTCCACCACCACCACATTCAATACCACCC
>NW_012101565.1:682769-699055 GCF_000951045.1 Mandrillus leucophaeus
CCACACCACCCCCAACACCACCCCAACACCAACCAAACACCACCTCCACACCACCCCCAACACCACCCCAACACCAACCAAACACCACCTCCACACCACCCCCAACACCACCCCAACACCACCCCAACACCACCCCCTACAGCACCTCCAATACCACCCCAACACCACACCCACACCACCCAAACACCAACCAAACACCACCTCCCCCTACACCACCCCCAACACCACCCCAACACCACGCCCACACCACCCCCAACACCACCCCCACACCATGCCCACACCACCCCAAACACCACTGCCAACACCACCCCCACACCACGCCCACACCACCCCAACACCACCCCAACACCACGCCCAACACCACCCCTAGCAGCCCACAGAGGGCTTTCTCCTGGCGCCCACCCCGGCTCTGAGCAGGAGCAGAGGGTACTGTGCTTAGCTGTCTAGGGTGGGCCCTGTCACAGCCCGCTGAGGTAGGAACGACATGAGGCTCGAGCTCAAGGTCACACAGCTCGGCGATGCAGATCCAAGGTGCAGTCCCTGGGCTTCCTGCCAACCTCGCCCAGCTTCCCAGGGGTGTCCCAGGCTCCAGGACGCCTGAGCTGGGGAGGAGCTGGATGCCAGCCAAGAGCCAGCCAGATTCCCAGGCCAAGTCGAGTCTGAGCCAGGCGGGTCAGCAGTGCCAACGGGCGGATGGCCACAGCCAAGACATCCTGGGCCCCATCTCAGAGCCCAACGCATGCTGTCAGTCCCAAGAGTGAACATAGAGGGACCTCCCTTTCTCATCCAGCCCGGGCAGCAGGGAGACTGGGAGCTGGGGGCGCTGAGCAGGGAGGGGGCAGGGCTCTGACCCAAGAACCTACGTCCCTCTGTACCAGTTTCCCAAGGCTGCCGTAACAAATCACCACAAACCTAGTGACTTAACACAAGTTCATGCTGCGGCTCTGGAGGTCAGAAGTTCAAGTCAGGGCTCTGGCTGGGCTGTGTTTTCTCTGGAGAGAACCCACCCCCAACCCGCGCAGCTTCAAGAGGCCGCCTGCTCTCCTTGGCGCATGGCCCTTTCTCCACCTTTGAAGCCTCTCCAAACACTGCTCCCTTCTCAAGTCAGCTCTTCCTCGGCCTCCTTCCTACAGGGATCCTGTGACCACAGTCAGGACTCGCCTGGAGAATCCGGAGCCATCTCCCATCTCAGATCCTCTGCTTTCTCATGGCTGCAAAGTCCCTTTTGCCATAGAAGACACATTCACAGGTTTGAGGATTTGAATATGGGTGTGTCAGGGATCTTTCCTGAGCCCACATCAGCCCCTCCCTGGACATCTGCCCCGAGACTGGCTGTGCTCTGGAAGCCATGGTCCTGGGGAGGAGAAAGCCAGGCTCCCTGGCTCGACGGGGCCACAGTCCCAGGAAGGGGGCCTTGCCAGGACCCTGGTGACCATGTAGCAGGACGGGACGAGCCGCAGACAAAACTACTCAGACACTGGATTAAAGAAGGAAGAGGTTTTTTATTCGGCCGGGAGCGTCGGCAGACTCGCGTCTTAAGGGCTGAGCTCCCTGAAAAAGAAATTCTTGGCCTTTTTAAAGGCTTACAACTTTAAGGGGTCCACGTAAAAGAGTCTGATAAATCGAGCAAGCGTGGGAAACGTGACTGGGGGCTACATGCATCAGCTAACAGAACAAAAAGTTTTACAACGCTTTTTTCATACAGTGTCTGGCGTTTATAGATAACACAAGTAGTTTTGGTCACGGGTTGATGTTATTATTATTACTTTTTTCAACTCCTAGGGCCGGGTGGTGGTGCCAAGGTTGTCTGGCTATTTATTTTACTTTTGTTTCTTTCTTTTTGCTTTCTCTCTTTCCTCCTGTCTTGTGAACTAGGCAAGGTGGGGGGAGGAGGGCAGCAGGAGTAGTAGTGGTCTCCTTCCTTAGCCACAGTCCAGAAGTCCGTACCACAGAAGAATTCAGGACCCTTTGCCCGTGCTCATCACGAGAAGCCAGGCAGAGGCTTGTTCCCACTCTGTCTCTCCCGCACCCCTTGGGTCTGCCCACACCCAGGTCTCCTCGCCATCAAAACTGACCAAGACCAGGGTGCAGTGCCTGACTCAACTCATGGGACAAACCCTAACCACGCCTCCCTCTCCCGGGAGCTCTGGCCACTCCCACATAAGGACACGCAAGGATACAAGGGGCGTCTGACACCCCGGGACCGGGCCCCCAACCTCTGCCAGCCATTCGGGGACAGGTGGACTCAGCTACGTGGGTAGGGGAGACCCGGGTGCGGCAGAGCTGAGGGAGTGCAGGAGAGACGGTGAGAGCAGGACTCTGCCTGGCACCCTGGGGATCCTCCCCAGAACCCACCAGATCCATCCCTTTCCTCCTCCTTAGGGACTGGGGCTTGCGGGCACTGCTCCAGCACCCACTCTTTGAGGATGGAGCCAGCGTTGCCTTGGAAACGGGCATCTAGGAGTGGAGTTCATTCCTAACACGCTCAGCTTTTTGTCTCTTAATTCATTGGACTTAACAGTGGCGTCTATGCAGGGGAGGAGCAGGTGAGGAGGCGGCTGGAGAAGCTCACCTCGGAGGCCAACCCTCCCTCAGCCCTGCCTCTGCCCCTGGCGATCCTCTGAGCCCAGGATCCGGTGGTTCAGTGGTGTCCCCAGCAGGCTCTGAAATGCACTGCAAGTCAAACCACACCCTGGGCGAAAGCCAGCTCCCCCTTCCCCTTCTCTCCCCTCTGGGCTCTGAAGGCCCGGCCAGCCTCCCCTGCAGCCCTGAGTTGCAGCCACTGCCCTGCCTTGACCCTGCAGCGCCTCAGGCTCCTGCCCCCTGCCTCAGGCTAGGGAGCCCAGGAACCCAGGGAAAGGGAGCCCTGCCACTCCGCCACGCCCCTCCCGGAAAGCTCTCACAGCTTCTCTCCCGGGGCCTTGGCTCCAGACCACTGCTCCAGGAAACACAAACTCCACCTCCACGTGAAGAAACCCAGCGTCTGAGAAACAAGATGAAGGCGAAGGGGGCGAAACCTCGGCTGGATATCATCCTACCAAAGGCGAGGTGGCGTCCTCCCTCCCGGGCCCTCAGCCCTTCCTGGAGCTCCGGGGCCTGCAGGGGCCACCAGCACTCCGCGTGGGAGGGGAAGCCTCTCTGCA
Source organism: Mandrillus leucophaeus (assembly GCF_000951045.1). NCBI lineage: Eukaryota > Metazoa > Chordata > Mammalia > Primates > Cercopithecidae > Mandrillus > Mandrillus leucophaeus. The sequence goes on from NW_012101565.1 coordinate 685,913, forward strand.
CCCCAGCCGGTCAGCCCGAGGTCTGGATCCGGTCCCGGTGCTTTCGGCAGCGAGAACAGGAACCGAAAACCATGTCATTGCAGCTTGTTTGCTCCCATAAAGAGAACTGTGGAGGCGGGTGGCTGCGGGCACCCCGAACCAGCCAGGGATGAGTGAGCGGGGCCTGGTTGTGCCTGTCAGGGAGACCCTGCTTAACCCGCAGGGAGTCCGGGAGCACTGCCCTTCATGTTCACCCGTGGTGGCCCTAGAATTGCACCATCAACCAGGGTCTGCTTCTGGCAAAAGGGCCCGGGGGTCTCTGCAATCAGACCACACACCGCAGGCCACAGCTAGCGCCCCGCCCCCTCCACCAGCCCTGCCCTGGCCTCGAGCCACCAAGGGCCACCAAGAGCCAGTCCTCCTGAGCCTAGGGCGACCCAAGGAGCTGCCGACCTCTGCACCCAGCCTCTGTCCCCTGCTCCCGCCTCTCCCCAACCCTGGGCTCTGCCCTCTGCTCCAAGCCCCTCTCCTGGGCCTCTGTTTCCCCCGTCCCCAGCCCCGACCCCCACCCTGGACCTCTTCCCCACAACCCTGGGCCTCTGTGCCCCCCTTCAGCCTCTGTCCCCTGCCCCTGGCCTGGGTCCCCATGGGGCCTCCGTCGTGTTCTCTGTGCAGCATCCATGGGGGTTCCCCAGCGGCCATTGCCTGAGCACTTCGGCAGCTCCCAGTGGCAGCCACGCCTTCCAGGTCCTGCGTGAGAAGGCCCTGCAGCTCTCCGCCGTGCTCTGCGTGCGGGTCACCATCTATTCAGCAAGTCTCTGGTGTTCCTGGCCACATGAAGGTGTCACAGCCCTTCCCACCAGAGCGACTCCGTCTTGAGTAGGGGCTGGGTGAAATGAGGCTGAGACCAGCTGGGTTTTGGGACCTTAGGTGCTCGGTCACCAGATATTACAGTTAAGGGAGCAAATGAATAATGTTTACCAACAAGACCCAGGAAATAATGTCCTGATGTCCAATATCTTCGGAACAGAAGAATTCTTAGTTTAAGAACGAGTTTCACTTTGAAGATAATAATATAGATTCTTGCTAGACAGGAGTTACACAAAGATAAACAATCCTTTGTCAGGAGCCCTGGCAGTGGAGCAATCTCCCCCGTGGTTTTTTGGGTTTCTCGTCTCACATATAAACTCTCACTATACCTGAGGTGGGCACCTTCCTCCTCTTGCTTTCAGGAGCACCCTGTCTACAGAGTAGCCATTGTTTTATTCCTTTACTTTCTTAATAAACTTGCTTTCTGTGAATTCGACCTGAATTCTTTCTTGCACAAGATCCAAGAACCCTCCCTTAGGGTCTAGACTGGGACCCCTTTTTGGTAACTAAGGTAACTGGCAAACCAGCCTAGAACCTGGGAACCCGGGGACCCAGGAGCCCCAGTGGTCAGGCCCTTCCTTTTCCTTGAGGCTCTGGGGGTGCCCCTCAGGGCAGGTGCCAGCATCCTCACTCCTTCAGGATCCACGGAGTCGGCTTTCCCTGGAACCTGCCCCATATTTGTGCCAGTAACTAGACTGTGACCGGAAATCCCCTACCCTGAGCTGGAGCTGCCTCTTGTAAGCCAAAAAGTGTCTGAGATGGGTCTCAATCAATTTAGAGGTTTATTTTGCTAAGGTTAAGGATTGTGACCCGTGACACAGCCTTAAGACATCCTGAGAGCATGTGCTCAAGGTGGTTGGGGTACAGCCTGATTTTATACATTTTAAGGAGACGGAAATTACAGGCAAGGCCAGAAATCAGTACATGTAATGTATACCCTGGTTTGGCCCAGAAAGACAGGACATTTGGAAGCAGTGGCTTCCAAGCCACAGGTGAAAAGCTTCCCTGATTGGCCATTGGCTGGAGGGGTCAAGCTCTGCCTGAAGAGTTGAAATCAGCTAAAGTCAAGCTAAGAGGGTACAGGAGGGTGTGGAAGCCAAGGTTCTTGTAACCAAGTCACTTAGCAGCTTCACCTCAAACCGCGTTTTAAAACTTCTTTTTCTTTCCCCTTTTCTCCTTTCTCCCCACTTTCAAGCCATAGCTCCGAGATAAACTTTACAGCCTCAGAATGTGCTGTGACCTCCGCTCTCTTTTCCCGTTCTCTGCTCCAGGCCTTATGCACACTTTTTTACCCGGAAGGTTGTTAGGCATACACCCTGCTCACCAATCTGGTCATCTATTTCCTTAAAACCTTCAAGGGTCAGATCCTGTTACAGACCAGACACCTCTGGAATTCTCTCTCCAGCAAAAGGTTACTTCGAGGCAGGAACCCACTCCTGGCTAGAGACTGATAACAAGATTGACAACAATTAGTTTATAACCTGGCAGAAGCCACGCTGGTGCTGGCCCCTGCACCAGATGGAACAATAATTTGAGACGAGCCGTGGGAGTGGGTCACGCGCCTGGCACCTCCTCACCCCCCAGCCTTTTCTGCAAACCCTCTGTTTAAAATCCCCTGTGTGGCAGGGTACGATGGCTCACGCCTATAATCCCAGCACTTTGGGAACCCGAGGCAAGCAGATCGTCTGAGGTCAGGAGTTCAAGATCAGCCTGACCAACATGGTGAAACCCTGTCTCTACTAAAAATACAAAATTAAGCTGGGCGTGGTGGCGCACGCCTGTAATCCCAGCTACTTGGGAGGCTGAGGCGGGAGAATCGCTTGAACCTGGGAGGTGGAGGTTGCAGTGAGCTGAGATTTCATCACTGCACTCCAGCCTGGGTGATAAAAGCAAAAGCCTGTCTCAAAAAAAAAAAAGAAGAAGAAGAAAAGAGAAGAAAATCCCCCTGCGTTCCCTCCACAAATAGAAGAGTGAAATTGCTTTCCGCTGGCACGGATAATAAAGCTTCATTCTCTATCACACCTCATTACTATTTTGGCTTCTTTTTACACGCGGTGAGCGGCCAGACCCTACTGCCGATTACACTATCATGTAGATGAAGCCTTCAGGTAAATCTTGTAGAAAACTTAGAAAGTAATGAGAGTGACCTACACACCACCAACCAACTGACGTAGGCCAGGTTTTTTTCCTTGTCCATGTTTTGGAGCCTTTTATCTAGTTTATCTAATGACTGTTTCATTCTGGACAAACTCTGTGCACAGCTTTGTCTCCTGCGTTTGTGCTGGGATCAGGTCGTGGCCACCTGGCGCAGCGTGCGTTTCAGCAGCTTGGATGGTCTGTGACGGAAACCAGCTAGGGTCCTTTCAAAACGCAGTGGCTCGGGCACTTATCACTAGTGACAGTCCTCATTTCTGCTCTGTAGAAGGAGCCTGGCTTTCATGTCCTTGCATTGGTGGAGTGACATGAGGAAGCCCCCTGAGCCCTTGTGGTAAGCCCCCTGAGAAGGGAGGTGGTTCCTAGCTCCAGGCCTCAGCCTCCTGGCTGTACAGGGGACAGTGATGTCCTGCAGAGATTTTAGCAGATCTTAAGGGCCACTTCTTGCTGCCTCAGTATCATTTCCCACCAGCCCTGGCGCAGAATCTCTGAGCCCAGCTGACAGCAAGGTGCACACTGCTTCTTGTCACCCTCCTGGCCACACTGGTTCACTGAAACCAAGAACAGCCTCTCAGAGGGGAAGAAACTCACACAGCAACCCTGCTGGTTACAAGTTAGTATTTTGTTTTTTTCTTTTCTTTTTTTTGAGACAGAGTCTCTCCCTATTACCCAGGCTGAGTGCAACCTCCACCTTCTGGGTTCAGACAATTCTGCCTCAGCCTCCCAAGTAGCTGGGACTACAGGCATGCACCAACACACCTGGCTAATTTTCGTATTTTTTTATTTTTTGGTAGAGTTGGGGTTTCACTCTGTTGGCCAGGCTGGTCTCGAACTCCCGACCTCGGGTGATCCTTCTGCCTCAGCTTCCCAAAGTGCTGGGATTACAGGCATGAGCGACCAGGCTCAGCCTTTTTTTTTTCTTTTTTAACAAATTGTTGTTTTCAATGTGTGCTCTTGCATAGGCAGAGAAAACCGTCTGGAAGCGGGAACAAACTCCTGGGAGCTGCTTTCAGAGACAGCAGTGGGGAGGGTGCTGCTTCTTACTTGAGAAACTGCTCTTTCATTTGGATCTTCTCGGTAGGCATGCTAATTTTGTAATGAAAAGTCAATGTCAATAAAAGAAAAGCTGTATGTGGCTGAATCCCCACGGCAGCTAGGCCCCTGCTCTCCTGTCTGGGGTCTGCAGGAGGCCTCCAGGGAGGTGATGCTCCACTAAGCACTGAAGTCAGGGAAAGAAGGGCGGGAAGGCAACCCAGGAGCAACTGGGCAGGGGTGGGGCTTCGGGGAGAGACTGGGAGTCCCCAGCAGCCCAGCAGGCCTTGGGGTGCTGGGCAGGGTGCTCCGTGCTGGACCAAGGTGAGTGGAGACCCAGGTCAGGGATCCGGGATGTCGGCCACAGGAACAAGGAGGTGGTGGTGGGAGACAGCATGGCCCTCAGGGAGCCTCCCCTTGCCCCCAGCTTCCCCTCCCTGCGGGTGCCTGTGAGTCATTCCTGGGTTCATTCCGCAAACCTTCCCAGAACTCTGTGCCAGGCGCTATGTGGGAAGTGAGGCTGGGGCTGGGGGAGACACACATCTGAGTGAGAACATCCCAGACCCCACAGAGCCCAGGCTGGTGAACACGGGCACAAGCGGAGACAGCCATGTGGTGTGGGGAATCTGTGTGGAGTCAGAGGTAGATTTCTTGGGGACACGGAGTACAGGGAGGCCTGCCTGGAGGAGGGGGCACCCAGCTGCCTGGACCCTGCATCCTGCCCCTCCTCGCAGGCAGCTTGTCCCTGTGAAGTCCTTCCAGGTGCTCTGGGAATATGTGTGAAGTGCCCTGAGTGCCTTTCCACACTCCAGCCCCACCTCTGCCCTGGATGTCTCTCCCAAGCACAAGCCCCACGCGTTAGACCTTCCTGACCCAAAAGCCCCTCCTGTTCCGAACGAGGAAACTGAGGCCCCGGGAGAGGAAAGGACTCAGCTTCTTGTTCTGACAAAGGCTGCAAGTGATGCAGTTTTCCTCACAGCACGACGTGGGCCCCGACTCGCACGCCCTCCCTGCCCCACAGCGTGCTCCTGCCCCCGGTCGTTGTATGGTCTTAGCACCCCCCACCTTGGCTCCCCACAGCCCAGGCCCAGGCTGGGCCTTCGTGAAGGTCTCCTGCAATCCCACACAGCTTGTGAGGTTGCTGTCGCGCCCCATTCTGCAAAACGCGGAGGCTGTGAGGAGACCTGGAGCCAGGATTCAAGGCGCTTTCTCGGCTCCAGAGCACAGGGCCACCTCTCCTGGAGTTTTCCACGTTCTGGGCTCTGCCTGCTTCCTCTGTCCTCCAGTGAGCATCCTGACTGCCCTGCCCTCTGCATCCTTCTCTGACCCCAGGCTCCTTCTGTCCTGCACCCATCAGCTCGAGTTTTATGTTGTTGCCGCCTGGGGTCGTGCCCAGTGCCCCAGTTGGTGGGAAGCTCCTGAAGGGCAGGCCGGTGCAGGGACAGCTCTCGGAAGAAGGTACTGAAGTTGTGGTTAAGACTGCAGTGGCCAGGCGCGGTGACTCATGCCTGTACTCCCAGCACTTTGAGAGGCCAAGGCAGGAAGACCACTCGAGCCTGGGAGTTCCAGACCAGTCTGGGCAACATAGTGAGGCACCATTTCTACACACACAAAAAAAAAATTAGCCGGGCATGGTGGTGCAGGCCTGTAGTTCCAGCTACTCAGGAGGCTGAAGTGGGAGGATCACTTGAGCCCAGGAGGTCGAAGCTACAGTGAGTGAGGATCGCACCACTGCACTCCAGCCTGGGCAACAGACTGAGACCCTTTCAAAAAAAAAAGAATAAAAGAAAAAGACACAGAGACTGCAGTGAAAGAGAATCTGCGAATAGGAAGGGGCTGTGCATGACTTTGCACCCACAGGATTTTAATTTATGGAGGTGACAGTGCTGGCACAGAGAGGCCAGTGTGGTGAGAGAAGCACCGTCATGCCTGGGAAGGCGTGAAGACGAGCAATGTGACAGGAATGCGTGTGGGGTCAGCCCCAGGCCTCCTAACTGCCAGGCCAGAGGCTGCCTGCTGGCACCCGGGCTCTCACCTTTGTGTCTGTGAGCCCCACAAGACTCCAGGACCCTCCGCACCCCAGACAAGACACACCTGCCCACTCAGTCTCCTTCAGAACCACGGACAGTGCCGGCGAGCGCTGCCACGCCACTGACCTGCGCTTCTAGTTAATTCCCTATGGTGCCTCTGCCTCCTCCAGACTCCGCTCTCACCACGACCTGGCCAGCAGCAGGACCACCAGCACCCAGGTCTGACCTCGGGCTCCATCCCCTGCCAGACCCACAGGACCTGGCCCAGTGGCACCAGAACACCTGGGCCCCGCCCCTGCCATGCGCTGCTGTTTTCCCAGCACTTGCTGTTTCCTTCCAGGCTGCCTTCCCAGCAAACTCCCATTTATTTATTTATTTATTTATGAAACAGGGTCTCACTCTGTCACCCCAGCTGGAGTGCCGTGGAGTGATCACAGCTCACTGCAGCCTCAACCTCCTGGGCTCAAGTGATCCTCCCACCTCAGCCTCCTGAGTAGCTGGGCCCACAGGCATGTGCCACCATGCCTGGCTAATTTATTTATTTTTGGTAGATATGGGGTCTCACTATGTTTCCCAGGCTCATCAGGAACTCCCGTGCTCAAACGATCCTCCCACCTCAGCCTCCCAAGTAGCTGGGATTACAGGTGTGAGCCACCACACCCGGCCTCCTTTGTCGTTTAAATCCAAATATCACCTTGTTCTGCAGGCCCGACTAAGGAAGGAGACCACTACTACTCCTGCTGCCCTCCTCCCCGCACCTTGCCTAGTTCACAAGACAAAAGAGAGAAAGCAAAAAGTCAGAATGAAACAAAAGTAAGATAAACAGCCAGACAGCCTTGGCACCATCAACCGGCCCTAGGAGTTAAAAAAAGTAACAATAATAACATCAACCCCTGACCTAAACTACTTGTGTTATCTGTAAATCCCAGACACTGTATGAAAAAAAAAGCATTGTAAAACTTTTTGTTCTGTTAGCTGATGCATGTAGGCCCCAGTCACGTTTCCCACACTTGCTCGATTTATCACGACCCTTTCACATGGACCCCTTAAAGTTGTAAGCCTTTAAAAAGGCCAAGAATTTCTTTTTCGGGGAGCTCGGCTCTGAAGACGCGAGTCTGCGGACGCTCCCGGCCGAATAAAAAACCTCTTCCTTCTTTAATCCGGTGTCTGAGGAGTTTTGTCTGCGGCTCGTCCTGCTACAGGACCACCTGGGTCCCCATGGGCTGGGCTCCTCTCTCTACTCCTGCTCCATCATGACCTGCCTCCCCTTCCACATGGAGCACTCAGGGCCCCAGGGGCTGTGGTGTGTTCCCTGCCCCTCTGGAGCGCGGCAGCCTGTGCCCAGCGTTGGTGCCGGTGGGAGAGGGAGGTGGGGGTGAGGGCGAGTTCAGGTCCCGCCGCTTCCCTTTCTGTCCTGGTGGCCGTGGCACCCTGCACAGGTAGATGAAGAGGGTGATTCCTTTCCCAGCGGGCCCTGGGTGGGATCACGGAGGGAGCCCTCGGAGGCATTCGGAGCCCGGAGCTGGTGCTCAGTGGACACGCACCCCTCCTGCCGTCCGACCCTGCTCCTGGCTTCCTCCCAAGCCCCCATGCCTCCTGTTCCCTGTGGCTCTGAGCGCTGTCCAGGCACAGTCCCCGGTGAGCCGGGCTCTCGCTGGGCTCTGCTGCTGACCCGACTTGGCAGCCTGGCGGTCAGGCCTTGGTGACCTTCCAGGCCACATCTCTCAGCCCTGACACCTGCAGGGGCTTGGGCCTGCCCAGAGAGCACCCCTCTCTGGAAACTTCCGGGGCCTGGAGCCTGGGGCAAGGCCTCTGTGGGTCCCGAGGTGAGAAAGCGACCCGTGTGGCCTGGAATGAGATCCCACTGGGACTGCAATGTGGACCTGCTGCCTGCCAGCTGTGCTGTCTCGGGCTGGCCATTCAGCCGCTCTGTGCTCCGGTCTCTCATCCACGACACTGGGAAAAACCAAGCGCATCTCACAGGACTGGTGTGGAGACTTTCTGACCTTCGGCCGCCACACCCTGGCGTGTCCTGGGTATTTGGTGGCGACCCCTGCCCTGCCTCACTGCAGCCTGTTTCCCAAGCAGGGTTCTGGTTCCTTGCTCGTCCCTACCCCCGGTGTTTCTGACCCTCCTCCAGCATGGGGTCTGTAGGGTCCAGCCCTACCAGGCTTGGTGGGTGTTCTCCCCATGTGCGGAGACTAGAGATTCTAATAAATAAAGACACAAGACAAAGAGATAAAGAGAAAGCAGCCGGCCCGAGGGAAGGAACACTACCATCAAGACGCGGAGACCATTAGTGGCCCCGAGCGGCTGGGTGCGCTGATATTTATCGCATACAAGACAAGGGAACAGGGTAAGGAGGGTGGATCTTCTAAGTGATTGACAAGGTGAAGCAGGTCACATGATTACAGGACAGGCAGCCCTTCCCTCTTAGGTAGCCGAAGCAGAGAGAGAAGGCAGCATACGTCAGCGTTTTCTTCTATGCACTTATAAGATCAAAGGCTTTAAGACTTTCACTATGTCTTCTACTGCTATCTTCTAAGAACTTCAGAGAGGAACCAGGAGTACAGGAGGAACATGAAAGTGGAGGAGGAGCGTGACCACTGAAGCACAGCACCACAGGGAGGGGTTTAGGCCTCTGGGTGAATGCGAGCAGGCCTGGATAATATCCAGCCTCCCACAAGAAGCTGGTGGGGCAGAGCGTTCCCCGACTCCTCCAAGGAAAGGAGACTCCCTTTCGCGGTCTGCTAAGTAACAGGTGTCTTCCCAGACACTGGCGTTACCGCTTGACCAAGGAGCCCTCAAGCGGCCCTTATGCGGCGTGACAGAAGGTTCACCTCTTGCCTTCTAGGTCACTTCTCACAATATCCCTTCAGCACCTGACCCTATGCCCGTCAGTTATTCCCAGGTTATGTTAGTAATGCAACAAAGAGTAATATTGAAAGCTAATGATTAATAATGTTTATAATAATGATTGATAATTGCTCATGATCATCTCTATATCTAATTTGTATTATGACTATTCTTATTCTAACTATTTTCTTTATTATACTGAAACAGTTTGTGCCTTCAGTCTCTTGCCTCGGCACCTGCATAATCTTTTGCCCACAGGGGTCTGCCCGAGGCCGGGCTCCTCACACACCCCTGCCACACCCACGCACCCTTAATAGGGAGGGGCCAGCAAACACCCAGGGACTAAGCCCTACCTGCAGCTGGCTCACTACCCACCCAGAACCCAGCCCTGGGGCCACCATCCAGCCCCTGTGACCCTGCCCCAGCCCCTGCCCCTGGAGCAAATGCAGTGAGAACACCCTGTTTCCTCCTAGCTCAGGGCAGCCATGACCTGCCGCTGGAGTGAGGGGCACTTGGGCCTGGCTCCAGGGGCAGAGGAGGCGGCCCTGCCCAGCATGCTGACCCTGCTCGAGTCTGTTGGACGGGTCTGGGAAGGCCTGCCTCCCTCCTCCACACAGACCCTGAGGGCTCCTCCTCTCCAGCATGGCAGCCTCCAGACCGAGTGTGTCCTGTCCCCATGCCCCGTCCCCCTGGGTCATCTGCCCAGACTGAGTGTGTCCTGTGCCCATGCCCCGTCCCCCTGGGTCACCTGCCCAGACTGAGTGTGTCCCATGCCCACGCCCTGTCCCCCTGGGTCGCCTGCCCAGACCGAGTGTGTCCCGTGCCCACGCCCCGTCCCCCCCGGTCGCCTGCCCAGACTGAGTGTGTCCCGTGCCCATGCACCATTTCCCAGGTCAACTGCTCAGACCAAGTACGTCCTGTGCCCACGCACCATCCCCCAGGTCACCTGCTCCTTCTCCACTCACCCAGAGGAAGGTCACGAAACATGGGGATCTGATTTAATCTGATGTCTTCCTGGGGATTTCCTGTCCCCCAGGACAGGACGTGGGCATCCATAGCTGGGGGTCCGGCTCCTTGTTCTAGTCTGTGGGAACTCGCCTAACAAGGAGGCCGTGTCCCCAAAGCAGGAAGTTCCTGAGGAAGGAACCTCTGTCTTTGGCTCCAGACAGACCCTAGGGACACCTTCCTGAAACCACTGAGGTCTGCAGAAGCTGACGGTCACCGGGATGGGTCAGCTCTGCAGGAAGCAGGGAGAGGCCACGGCTCCTGCACCCAGGTCCCTGACAGGAGATGCCTGTGTCGGGACCTTTCCCGAGGAGGGAGGCGTCCCCAGCTCCTGTCATAGAAGTAGGTCACGCACCTTCAGGCTGGCCTCAGACCAGTGCACGGCCGAGGCCTCCTGCCCTCTAGGGTCCACAGATGGGAGGGGAAGGGGGTTCAGCTGATGCCACGCTGGATACCATGGAGTGCAGGGGGCTTCCAGATGTTAGGAGGTGGGAGCACTGCCTGACACCCAGACTTCCAGCAGCAGAGACCTCACCGGGCAGGGGTGAGCCTTTCACTGCTGCTGCGGTGGTGCAGGAAGCCTGTCCCATGAATGGGAGGAGGATAGGAACCCAGCAGAGGACGACCTCCTTGACATAAAAACTGCTCCACAAAAGACCCAGGGAAGAGGAAGGAAAAACAAACCACAGATTGGGAGAAAATGTTTGCAAATTGCATGGCAGACAATGGAGTGGAATCTACAATCTATTCACAATGTATCTCCAAACTCAACAGCACAAAAACAACCCACTTACAACATGGACAAACGACGTAAAGAGCTATTTCCCTGAGGAGGACCGGCAGAAGGCACACGCGCACAGGAACAGGTGTCCAACACCATGCAACCTCGGCGTTCTGACACTAAACCACGGCGAGGCCCACGCAGGTAATCCCAGGACTTTGGGAGGCCGAGGGGGGTGGGTCACTTGAGCCTCAAAGTTCAAAATCAGACTGGGCAACATAGCAAACCCTGTTTCTTTTTTCTTTTCTTTTTTTTTTTTAATGTACAAACTTTAATTATACTACCTTTAAAAATTCACGTTCATTTTTATACAGTTGCATTCAGTGTGCCCAGGGTTACATTCTGAAAGCCAGAGAATTTTCTAGCACATGAGAGTCATATGACCCCAACTGACAATCTATTATTGCAAAAATCCAAGCAATTGTTCAAATTTGTATTGCACTCCCCTCACTTCCGCATCAAGTGTGAGCTTGAAGCCCATGAAATGTGTAGTTAGAACAGACTTTGTGAATGCAGGCAAACGAGAAGTTATATTTCATGTGAAAGACAGATATTTCATGTGAAAGACAGATATTTCATGTGAAAGACAGATATTTCAGTTGTAACCAAAATGAAAATGAATCAACAATAGAAAATGGCTGTTAAAACAAAAAAGCTCTCATGATTTCAGGTAGCAGTTTTCAAATATAGTGACCAGGCCAAAAGGAGAGTTCCTCAATGCTAGGGTTAGTCAATAAGTTCTAAGCACCCCAGTCCTCCTAAAAAGAGCAGTGACAAACTATGAAATGAAAGGGTTTGGGGCTATGCTACCGGAAGACTGGCAGAGAAAACTGGAGATAAGTAGCCAGATGGGGCAGAGGAGACAAGGCCTGAAATATATGAGACTCAGGACCTAGGAGCAGAGGTTCCAGTGAGGTAGGTTTCAGCTTAATATAAGGAAGTAATTTCCAACACTAGTGTTGCAAAGTGGTTTTCACCAAACAATCAAGACCTTTACATTGGAAATGTGTGTTCCACTAGTGACTCATGGGTGTTTAGCAAATAGTAAGCTGGGGTAGATGACCTTTGCAATTTTAACATGCTGGGATGAAACACTATTTGCTTCCAAATTAAATTTTTAAAAAGGATACTAGAAGTATCCTCTTTTACTGAAATTTTTTTTTCATGAAGCAAACCCCGTTTCTAAACAAACAACAAACAAACTAACAAACAAAAAATTCACAGTGAGATCTCATTATACACCTATTAGAATGGCTAAAATAAAAAATAAACCATTGCTGGCTGCGGCGGCTCACGCCTGTAATCCCAGTACTTTGGGAGGTCAAAGCAGGAGGATCACTTGAGGTCAGGAGTTTGAGACCAGCCTGGCCAGCATGGTGAAACCCCGTTTCCACTAAAAATACAAAAATCAGCCAGGTGTGGTGGTGCGTGCATGTAATCCCAGCTACTCAGGAGGCTGAAGCAGGAGAATCGCTTGAACCCAGAAGGTGGAGGCTGCAGTGAGCCGAGATCCCACCATTGCACTCCAGCCTGAGCGACAGAGTGAGACTCCATCTGAAAAAATAAAAATAAATCAAATAAATAAATTAATTAACCATGACCACCCCACATGCTGATGGCGAGCAGAGAAGCTGGGCCACCTACATGCTGCTGCTGGGCGTGGACGATGGAGCAGCCGCTCTGAGAGACAGCTGGGTGGTTTCTTATCAAACTAGACGTCCAGCTCCCACGACCCCACGATGCGCCCCAGAGAAATGAAAGTCTCGTTCATACAAAAACCTGCTCATGAGTGCTCATAGCAGCGTTACTTGTTTTAGCCAAAACCTGGGAAGCAGCCCAGATGTCCTTCGATGGCAAAGGGTTCAGCTGGGTCCGTGGGCACCAGGGCAGACAGCCCAGCCACAGGAAGGAGGCGCCGTTGAACGGCACAGCCACCAGGGGGAGCCACAGAGACTCTGCGGAGTGAAAGTGGCCTCTCAACAGGTCGCCTCCAGGACGACCTCCTCCGCACAGCTCTCTGAAGACAGTTCTGGAAACGGAGAGAACCGATGAGCGGCCGCAGGGGCTCCCAGATGCGCCTCCCCACGGAGGAGGGTGCAATATTGCACCACAGTTATGCAAAATGGTAGCCTTGGGCCGGGTGCAGTGGCTCACGCCTGTAATCCCAGCACTTTGGGAAGCCAAGGCCAGCGGATCACCTGAGGTCAGGAGTTCAGGACCAGCCTGGCCAACGTGGTGAAACCCCCATCTCTACTAAAAATACAAAAAAGAAAAAAAAAATTAGCCAGGCGTGGTGGCAGGCACCTGTAATCCCAGCTACTTGGGAGGCTGAGGCAGGACGATCGCTTGAACCCGGGAGGCAGAGGTTGCAGTGAGCTGAGATCGCGCCACTGCACTCCTGCCTGGGCGACAGAGCGAGACTCCATCTCAAAAAAA
>NW_012101565.1:699105-702532 GCF_000951045.1 Mandrillus leucophaeus
AAAAAAAAAAAAAAAAAAGGAAGGAGGCCCCTGCTCACATGTCAGGATTTAGGCCCAGGAGACCCAGGGGTAGGCAGAATGCGAGGGACTGAGAGCTCAAGGCTGAGTCGGCTTGGAAGAAAAGTCAAGGTGATTGAGCTCCGTGTGAACAGAGCTGGTTGTGTGCTGTTTTGCTATTTTTTTTTTTTTTTCAGAGACAGGCACTCACCTTGCCACCCAGGTGGGAGTGCAGTGGCGTGATTTCGACTCACTGCTGCCTCGACCTCTCAGGCTCAAGCCATCCTCCCACCTCAGCCTCCCAAGTCGCTAGGACCACAGGCACGCACCACCACACCTGGCTACTTTTTTGGTGTTTTTTGTAGAGACAGAGTCTCGCTGTATTGCCCAGAATGGTCTCAAACTCCTGAACGCAAGTGATCCTCCCGCCTCGGCCTCCTAAAGTGCTGGCATCACAGGCGTGAACCACGGTGCCCAGCCACGTTGCCATAGTTTGGGTTTGGTTTGGTTTTATTGTGTTTTGGCACAGCCCTTGGTCAAACCCTGCAGAAAACAGAAAACTGACTGGTTTCAACTGGCGTGGGAAAACCTGGGTACCTTCTCCTGCTTCCCTAAAGGCGCCCAGGCCATCAGCTTCATGAGCACCCAGTGGATAGGGTGTGCCTGGTACCACCGTGGGAGGGCCAGCTGTGAACACAAGGAGGACGGACGAAAGGCCGAGACTGACCCCAGCCAGTGCGGATCTCATGCGTCGGCTGCTGGGTTCTCCTCCCGGTGGCCACCCACCTTCACGCTCTGCCCTCGCACCCTGGGGCCACGAGGCCAGACAGACTGGGCTTCCATCTGCCACGTTCCTGGAGTGCACTTTAGGCGGGCACGTTGCTCCAGTTCTCCCTCTGTGCCACGACAGCAGTTACAACTGAGGGCTCTGGGTGCACACGAGTGTGCAGTGAAGGTCAGGCATCCATGAGGTCCACCGTCACACACTCCCAAGGGACCCCCAGCCAGTGCTGCACGACCACCGGGGTCACAGCAGCTCTGTCTTAACCACGTGCTGGGTTGTCCTGTAAATCAGTCCCAAGGCCACACACAAACCCCAGGATCACACAGATCTCCCTCAGGTGCTGGGGGCCCTGGTCCAGCCACCCCCTGCCCGTTGCCCACACTCTACAGCGATGCACCCCACTGCTTATATCTCTGGTGGACTCATATCACCCTCCCCCAGGCACCGTGGTACGGGCCTATCTCTTCCTGGGCCCAGGTCTCTTCTACCCAGGATCCCGTTTCCCCTGGACTGTGATGTGGGCGGCCTCAGCACTATGAGGCCAGGTGTCTGCTTTCCCCACAGACACAGGACTCTTGGATCTTCCTCGCCAGCTCCCTGGACCCAGGGCCGTGCAGCTTGGTTGGCTTAAGACCACAGCTCACCCCCGCTGAGGATTTCAAGGAGCATAATAGCTATGACAAAAATAATCTTAGAACAGACCTCTTCACAGCCCTGGGAGGAGATGACTGTGACCTTCATCACTCCCATCCTACAGATGAGGAAACTGAGGCACGGGAAGGCTAAGTGCCTCGCCCAGGACCAGACGGCAATTCTGAGGCAGTGCTGGGATCTGAGCACAGGCAGCCTGGCTCCTGGGTCCACACACTCATCCCTACCCACAGCCCTCTAACATGGTGGGACGACCTGTGCTTTGTCATGCACAGTGGCCTTCCAACCTCTGCCAGCTGCACAGAACAGGTGTGGACAAGGCCTTGGCCGTGCACCATACACAGGACCGTCTCTGCCTTGGAGAATCATGAAGCAGCACTGGACTCCAGGGCCAGGTGGGCTGACTCCAAGTGCTGGCTCCACAGCTTACTTGCTGTGCAAATCAGCCCGGTCCCCTGCCCTCTTTGAGCCGTGGTTCTTCATCTATAAAATGATGACGTCCATGTTTCCTACCACATTGAGCTGGGAGGATTACACACACAGCACCTGCCTACGAGGCACGTGGTGCAGGACTAACATAGTCCTGGCAGTTAAGCAAATGGCCAATTCACCAAAGCCAGTGTGACTGCAAAACAGCCACAGAGCTTGCACTTGTTATCTGTTGCTACATAACCCATTCCCCCAACATGTACTGGCTGGAACAGCAAACGCTTCTCTCAAGCTTCTGTGGGTCCGGCTCACAGGAGCAGCTCAGCAGGTGCCTCGGGCTCAGGGTCCCTCATGGGGTTGCAGCCGTGCTGTTGGCTGGAGCTGTGTCATCTGGGGCTGGCTCCCCAGGCGGCTGTTTCTCACGACACGATCGTCTCCATAGGCTCTGGGTTTCCTCACAACATGGCGGCCGGCTTCTCCCAGAGCAAGTGACCAGAGGCTGAGGGCAGTCGGACGCCATGGAGCCCCTCGGGACGTGTGTCTGAAGTCACTCTGTCGGGACCTCTGTTTATTTATTCTGTCTGTGGAAGTGAGTCACTCAGCCCAGGCCATACTCAAGGAGGCGAGTGAGGTTCTATCTCTGGATAGGAGGAGTGGCCAAGAGTTTTGCCTCAGGTTTTAAAATAGAACCATTTCATTTTCACTGACCACTTCCATTCGCTGTTCGTTACAGCTCTGTAAGAAAAATTGCCTCTGTGTCCCAGGTCCTGGCTGCTGCCAGATGACAGAGAGATGGGAAACAGAAGGTTGTAAAGAAACACGCTCCCAAAATACATTCCTGACTCTGTATCCCCACAGACAGATGCTCCATGGCCATGTCTGTATGCATGAGAACACGGCCATGGGCCGTGGTACTTGCTGTCTGTCCCTCTGCTAGGACAGTCCCTCTGCTGCAGACAGCATGGCACGCCCACCATCCCTCTTTCAGTCTCTGAGGAGGCTTCCCTGAGGCCATGCCGCGGTGCTCGAGGGTTGCAGGAAGCAAAACCGCGAATGAGGGAGGCTGCTGCTGGTGTGAAGCGAAGCGTGGACACACGTCCTTTGTTCCAGCACCTCGAATGGAGAAACCCGCTCTTCCCCACCTCCCCACCGCTGCACATCAGGTGTCTGCCCAGGCGTGCAGCCCACTCTTCCTCCGGGCTGCTGGGCTGCTCCTGTGCTGAGACCACGCTGTTCCAGTTACTGTTGCTTCCAAAGGGCTGTGTCTGCTTGAGAAAACTCTCTTCCAGTGTTCTCCGTTGGTTCCTCAGCTGTGTCTTACCATTGGTATTTCCATGTAAGTTCTAGAATTAGCTTTCCTTTTTCTTTAAGTTTCTTTTTTTTGTTTGTTTTTTAAAGACAAGGTCTCACTCTGTCTTCCAGGCTGGAGTGCACCAGCACAATCATGGGTCACTGCAGCCTCAGCCTCCCAGGCCCAAGCGATCCTCCTGCCTCAGCCTCCCGAGGAGCTGGGACTACAGCATGTGCCACCATGCCCAGCGAATTTCTTTTTTTTTTTTTTTTTTT
>NW_012101565.1:707857-708500 GCF_000951045.1 Mandrillus leucophaeus
CCAGCTACTCGGGAGGCTGAGGCAGGAGAATGGCGTGAACCCGGGAGGCGGAGCTTGCAGTGAGCTGAGATCCAGCCACTGCACTCCAACCTGGGCGATTCCGTCTCATTAAAAAAAAAAATGAGCAGCCCGAGCTGTGCCCTGCTGCACCAGGGAGCTTGTGCCATCTGCTGCCCCTCTCTAGGCCAGGCCACGTGCCTGCTCCCCAGGGCTGGCCCGGTCATCAGAGTCACTGGGATGCTTCTAAAATTAGAGGTTATGAGGCTTAACCCCAATGGCATTCCGTTTGACCAGCTCTTGGATGATGTCTGGAAATCTCTTTTTTTTTTTTCTTAAAAGGATTCCAAACTAATTCTGATTATGAGCAGGTTTAGGAATCAGTGCCATAAAGGGTGTGAAAACCAAGGTAGCAGCTCTCCTGCCAGGCAGAGAAGACCTGGGCACTCCCTAGGCCCTGCCATGCCCCACACCATCCTGGGCATCCTCCATCTTCACACCCCTTGGTCTTCACTAAAGATCCCATGAGATCCAGTTCCTACCCCATCATGCAGGAGGGAATGATGAGGGCACTGACCATCGAGTGGGAGGGCACGCCGAGGACACGTGAACGTCGTGCGGGAGGGGACGCCGAGGACACGTGAAC
>NW_012101565.1:710909-712998 GCF_000951045.1 Mandrillus leucophaeus
TTCTCAAAATTCTGGGTTCAATCCTCCTGCCTTGGCCTCCCGAAGTGTTGTGATTACAGACGTGAGCCACCACGCCTGGCCTAGCTTTTCAAGCTTACAAAAGTCTTGCTAGGATTTTGACGGGAATTGCATTGCGTCTGTGAGGTGCAATTGAGAGCTGACATTTTAAAAATACTAAGTCAGGCAGCTCATGAGCTCGGGCTTCATCACCATTTATTTGGCTCTTGTTTAATGTCTCCTAAAAACACTGTGTAATTTTCCCCACGAAGATCCTCCACACGTTTCGTTGGATTGATTCCAAGTTACTTTATGCCTTTGATGTTGTAAATGGTGCCTTTCCATTTTCATTTTCAAGTGACCCTCAGAACTGGCTTCTGATGACCCTAAAGTAGAATCCTCACTCCTAGTCAAGACCCACAGGCTCCACAGCCCTCACCTCCTCCTCTCTGGCTTCCCAGGAGACCAGCTTGATAGAGGCCTCTTTGGCCCCCCCAGCTCTAGGTGGACCAGCGGTGGGGCGAGAGGACTCTGCCCACCCCGGCTCCAGCTCCTCAGCCTCCCCTTCGAGGAGCTCAATTGAATGGGCAGTGAGAAGTGGGGACTCTCCAAGCCAGCCTGCTTCCCAGGGCTAGCCCAAGGCCGGCGGGGGCCCTCATGCCCTGCCTGGGGCCTGCTCCTCTTGCCTGCTCTGCCTTACTTAACATCATAAACTTCACCCTGGAAAGAGCCCTGATGTGGTGGGTGGGCAATGCCCTGGGAGGGGCTCAGACCGCAGTCCACACAAGGAGATTCATCCTGCAGAGGAACCCCGTGAAATCCCAAGGGGAGAACATTCACCCTGTGAGTGCAATGAACTCACGGAAACCTTCAGGTCTAGGTAACCTGTTACCAACACCAGAGAATCCACACAGAGAATTTGCATAGGAAGAAGCCCTGGCCGGGTATGTGGCTCATGCCTGTAATTCCATGCTTTGGGAGGCCGAGACAGGAAAATGGCTTGAGCCCAGGGGTTCAAGATCAGCCTGGGCAACATAGCAAGGCCCCATCTCTACAAAAAAAAAAAAAAAACTGAAAAAATTAGCCAGGCATGGTGGTGCACACCTGTGGTCCCAGCGACTCAGGAGGCTAGGGCAGGAGGATCGCTTGAACCAGGGAGGCTGAAGCTGCAGCGAGCAGAAATGGAGCCACTGCACTCCACCCTAGGCGACAGAGCAAGACCCTGTCTCAAAAAGAGAAAGAAAAAAGAAGCCTTGCAATGATCCTGAGAATGGACTTTTAAATGTAGCTTGGATGAGCTGGACGAACTACAGCCTCTCTGCACAGACTGGGTTTATGCTGGAAGGGAGCTTCTTCTACTGCCCAGCCTGTACCACACTGGATCAGTTACCTCCGAGTGAGTCCGTTAGTGGGTGAACACGGGAAAGATTATGTAATTGGAGAATAAATGGATTTACCACCAATGTCTTGTCATAGATTATAAGCCCGAGGGGCAGGTGTTAATTCTTCCAATTAAATTGGTGTGACATAGAATTAAGGAATGTGCCCACAGGTAAGGAGCTGAGGTTTCTTGGAAGAATGATTCTGCTTAGCAGCCTGACATTTTTTTGTGTCTCTTGCTTGTTCTGCATCCAAAAGCCTCACTGGTTCACTTGTTCACGCAGTGGCCTCGCCTGTGCTCCAAAACAGAGGTTCCGGACCCCGGCCGCACACAAGAACCATCTGGGAGTGATTTTTCAAAACACTGATGTTAGATGCCGGCCCCTCTGCCCCTACGCCAGCGGCGGTGGAATCTCTTAGAGGTGAAGGCCTGGTCAGCATTTCTCCCAGCTCTTAGGAGTTTCAGATGAGCAGCTGGAGGCCGGGCGCGGTGGCTCACGCCTGTAATCCCAGCACTTTGGGAGGCCAAGACAGGCGGATCACGAGGTCAGGAGATCGAGACCATCCTGGCTAACACGGTGAAACCCCGTCTCTACTAAAAAAATACAAAACAACTAGCCGGGCGAGGTGGCGGGCGCCCGTAGTCCCAGCTACTCGGGAGGCTGAGGCAGGAGAATGGCGTGAACCCGGGAGGCGGAGCTTGCAGTGAGCT
>NW_012101565.1:713818-717113 GCF_000951045.1 Mandrillus leucophaeus
CGGGAGGGGACGCCGAGGACACGTGAACGTCGTGCGGGAGGGGACGCCGAGGACACGTGAACGTCGTGCGGGAGGGGACGCCGAGGACACGTGAATGTCGTGCGGGAGGGGACGCTGAGGGCACTGAACATCGTGCAGGAGGGAACGCTGAGGGCAACAACCAAGCAGCATTTTCAAAAGTCTCAAGAGAAGGAAGAAAGCCATGAACTATGCAGCCGTTCAAGATTTCCTTCAAGGAATTACAGCACCAGGAGAGCAGTTTTAAACTTGCCAGAGCTCAGGGGTCCTGCAACTATAGGCCCATCAGGAGGAACCTCCTAAATGGGCTTCCTCCAACCACAAGCTGCTGGGAGAACCTCAGCCATAAGACCCACAGGGGTGATACATTGAATGGCAGACCCAACATGGAAAGAGAAGTGCAGGCGAGAGGGGAAGAACCATATGTGCTGTGTGTGCTCTGACAAAGTTGAAATAGCATGACTTCAAAACAACGGGAGGAGGAGGAGGAGGCAGAGGAGGAGGGGGAGGAGGAAGAGGAGGAGGAGGAAGAGAAGAAGGAGGGGGAGGCAGAGGAGGAGGAGGAGGAGGAGAAGGAAAAGAGAAAAGCTGCACAGGCAATAGGGAAAAGTGAAAGGGCACCATTCAATCCAACAAGCCAGACAGTAAGCCACTCAAGAGGAAAGCAGTTCTCTGTCCCTCTCTAAGCTAAGAGACTGAAGTGCCTGTCTCCTGTCCTCAGTTCTCTTCCCTGGTGGCTGTCCCTGCAGAGCAGACTGGGGCCCCCACCCACTAGCAATAGGACTCCCACATCAGAACACAGGATGGTGACCCAGAGGTGCCCAGGCAGCCGTGGGAGGCAGCCCGCCACCCAGAACAAGAGGCCCAGGCTTCCGGACAGCTCCAGCCTCTGCAGCACGCAGGCAGGGCACAAAACCGGGATGTGTAAAAGAAATGACGAGCACAGACACGGCAAAGCCTGGGGCCCCCAGCCCCTCCTCAGAGAGGCTACCTCTGTGGGAACCTCTGCAGGAAAGGGGTCCTCAGCCCTTGGAGCTTCTTTCCATATTTACAGGGCAGCTGGAGAGGGAGGTCTGGTGACAGTGGGAGATTCCGGGTCAGGGAAATGGCCTCTGCCCACATATCATATACCAATGCTGTTGGCACCACATGGAGTCCCTGGTGGGCTTGCCCAGCCACCACCATGCCCCTAAAGGGACTGGAGGGGCCACCAGGCTCATTTAGAAGGCAACGGACTGTCTCTTTTGAGGACACCTTTCTCCTTCCTCTGCTTTTTTTTTTTTTTTTGAGACGGAGTCTCGCTTTGTCACGCAGCTGGAGTGTGGTGGCATGATCTCAGCGTCACTGCAACCTCTGCCTCCCAGGTTTAAGCAATTCTTTCTGCCTCAGCCTCCCAGGTAGCTGGAACTATAGGCACATACCACCACACCCAGCTAATGTTTGTATTTTTAGTAGAGACGGGTTTTCACCGTGTTGGCCAGGCTGGTCTCAAACTCCTGACCTCAAGCAATCCACCCACCTTGGCCTCCCAAAGTGCAGGGGTTACAGGCATGAGCCACCGCGCCCAGCCTGCCATTCTTATTGTCAGTCTTATTCTCTCAGCCCCATCAGTCATCAATTGCTCAATAAATATGGATTAGGCACCTGCTATGGTCTAAGTGTTGGCCCCTGGTAATACAAAGATAAAAAAGGCAAGCCCTGACCGAGGGTCATGTATGGCATGTAACCTGTGTGGACAGCTACCCAGGCAGCCTTGGCCTGAGGATGGCAGGGGTGAGGCTGGGGCTGGCACAGAGGAGCTTAAACAGGTGGAGTCTTAAAAAACAGGAAAGAGTCCTTCCAGCGGAGGCGGAGCAGGGGTGTTCAAGGCCCAGGGCTGAGGCATGCAGCTGATGGTGTGTGGCAGGGCAAGCGCTTGCTGCTGAGTCTCCTGGGAGGTGAAAGGGTGGTGAGAGGGGCAGCTTGCAAGTATGTGCAGGCCCCTTTGCAGCTGCTAAGGGACCCAGACCTCATCCTGCAGGACGGGCATGAAGCTGGGAGGGCTACTGCGGGTTTGCCCTGTAAGTCAGCCCCTCCAGCTTCTATAGGAGGGGTGGACAGGGGAGCCCAAATGAAGGCAGGGAGACCCCAGGGCAGGGCACAGAAGTAGTACTGGTGAGAGGAGATGGGGCTCCAGCCGGGACAGAGGAAGCAGGCTGTGCAAGAGGGGTTGGTTGAAAACATTGGTAGGTAGGGCAACCTGCTCGGCTCCCCTTCCACACGGTGGAAGCTTGTTCTTTCGCTCTTTACAATAAATCTTGCTGCTGCTGAAAAACAAAAAACAAAAACAAAAACATTGGGAAGTAAAAGCAACAGGATGGGAGAGGGGGGTGGGATGAGGAGGGAGCAGAACTGCCTGGTTTTCAACACCTTGCTAAGTCCAGGAGGCAGCTGGAGAGAGGGCTGGGTGGGGGCAGGCAGTTCCTAGGGTGCCACGGCACCAGCAGCACCTAAGATCTCCACCCACGTTCACTCAGTCCACAAAACACGAGGCCCAGCACACACCAGGCACCCAGATCAAGCACAGGTGGCAGCCTTCAAAGAGCTGATTTGCATGGGAGTGTGGGAGTGTGGGATAATTAATAATAAATATAATAAGGAAATCATATAGAAAGTGGAAATGGGAAGGGTTGTGGGTGGGGGGTGCAGAATGCTGCGGATATCCTAAGGAGATCCCCCAGCGCCAGCCCCATGCCCATAGTTCTCTTGGCTACAGGTGGCACCTGTGACTCGAATCTGAGTAGAACTGGGCGGAGGGGGTGGCATGTCACCCACAATTAGGTTCTGTTCCATAGGACTCCATCTGGGGGTGGGGCTCTCCCTCGGACCCTGGGGAAGTGACCACCCTGTGAACTGCCCACCCTCGCAGATGGCCACAGTAGGCAGCCACCGGGAGCTGAGAACAGTTCCTGCTGGCCCTGGGTCCTACAAGCACCAGGACATGACTTCTGCCAGCAATCGCATGAGGTGGAAAGCAATCCTTCCCCAGTCCAGCCTCCAGATGAGAACACAGCGGCTGACCTGAGCTGAGGACCCAGCTAAGCCTGGCCTTCTGGCCCACAGAAGCCTTGAGATAACAGGCGGATGTCGTTTTAGGACACCCAGTTTGCGGTACGTGGCGGGCCTGGCGGCGCAGTGCGATCTGGCGGGCAGGAAGTGGAGTGAGCGCAGCCAGCGCTGGGAGCATATCCCGGAGCGCTGCCTACGGCGGGAGGAGCCGCAAGGGCCGCGGAGTGGG
>NW_012101565.1:718369-724259 GCF_000951045.1 Mandrillus leucophaeus
TGAGCGCCTCCCAGGCGCCGGCCCCGAGGCCGACCTAGCTCCGCACGCGGGTCGCGGGGCTGTGGCGTTGAAAGGGGAACCTCTAACTAGGATCACGCACAAGACCCTGGCGGGTCCCTCCGCCTGGCTCAGATGCCTGGCATCTCAGGCCTTGGCACAGCTAGCTGGCCCCTGGCAGGCCGTGGACCCAGCAGGCTGTTTTAGTGCAGATAGCCCTTGAATCTCAAGTCCACTAATGTTCCAGTCTCTCCGTAAGACCCAGATCCCTGAAAGTAGTGGAGGGAGGCGCCAGGGTGAGTGAGGTTTCCTAGGTAGCCCCTACCGCCTGCGGATACCCAGAGCTTCATATTTTAGGTGAACGTTCCTCCGCCCAGAGAGGCGACGGGGCTCTGCTGGAGTTGCACGACAGAACCAGAACCGCAGCCTTTAGGGCTGTGGCAAGCGTGGGTTGCGCCATCTGTAACTAGCTAATCACTCCTGTCTACAGGCCTGTGAGGTGAGGCCAAGACAATCGCTGCGGTCCACTCCGTTTTTGTTTTGTGTGTGTGCGTGGGGTGGGGGTTGGGTTTTGTTTGTTTTGAGACAGAGTCTTGCTCTGTCGCCAGGCGGGAGTGCACTGGCGCGATCTTTGCTCACTGCAACTTCTGTCTCCTGGGTTCAAGCAATTCACCTCCCTCAGCCTCCCCAGTAGCTGGGACTACAGGCACGCGCTACCACGCCCAGCTCATTTTTTGTAGTTTAGTAGGGACGGGGTTTCACCATGTTGGCCAGGATGGTCTCTATCTCCTGACCTGTGATCCGCCCGCCTCGGCCTCCCAAAGTGCTGGAATTACGGGCGTGAGCCACTGAGCCCGGCCAGTCCACTCTGTTCTTAACAAGTATTTTATTTCTCAGGGTGGGCAGCATGTAGAGAAGTGAGTCATTCCAGTCTCTGCCGGTTAGCACCTGCCAGCCTGAGTTGAGTCGACAGGACCATTATGGAGAATGTTCCTTGAGCACAGTATGTGACCAGGATCTGAAGATAAAAAAGACATGATCCTCACCTTCAGGAGCCTCTGCTGCCTAACATGTCAGTGACCAGCCACACGTGCAGCGACAAGTGTCTGGTAGAGGGAACAGTGCTATACAGCATGGAGGATCCCCACACAGGCCCCGGGCAGCAGGTGCCAGGCTCAGCAGGTTCACAAACACCCACCCCCGCCATGGAGTGGAGTGTGCAGAGAGCCAGATAGGTTTCTAACTGGGCCCTGGAGAGCTGCTGCTTCTCCAGCTCTGCCCTGCCCATGAGGCAAACAGCTGGTCGACTGATTTTTAGTGTTGGTTCTTGGTTCTCACCTTTGTTTCCTACCAGAGCTGGATCCTGGCCTCAAACTCCAGCCAGCTTAGGCTGTGATCCTCTGTCCTGGGCACCAGGGCTCCCCCTGCCCACCCCAGCAGAGATGCTGCTTTATGCCTGCATCCTCCCTCAGCACATGTGGCCTTCATCTTCAGTTCTGGCGCCCACCTATTCTGCCTCATCCCACACGCCACCTCTAGATAGAGCCCTAGAAAGTGATGTTGGCCTGAAACTGAGTCATATAAACATTTTCCTGTAGAAAAGACCAGATCCTGTCCTTGTTGAGATAGGAAATCTGTAGTCAGTTTATGTGTTACCTGCACTCGTGGGGGAACGGAGGGAAGACCACGAACCTCCTCTTTACTTAACAAAGAGAATTCGAGGTATTTATGTGTTGAGATATGTCACTTACGACATGCATCTCAGCTCCACTTTCTACCTAGGTGCAACCCTGGCCCAAGAACTAATACAAAGGGTACGGAATATTATTTCTTAGAATATGACTGGGCATGGTGGCGCACACCTGTAGTCCCAGCTACTCAGGAAGCTGAGGTGGGAAGGATGTGACATGAGGGGGTCTGCTGGCTGCTGTGGTCCATGGCAGGGGGGCAGCCCTGGTTTCATGAGCTCAGAACCCAGCCCTGGGGGTTGGAAGCATCCTCCACTGGGCACGTGTGGGCCCTGCAGCCTGTAGCTCCAAAGCACAGTGACTGGTCCCAAGCCCAGTGTGGTGGAGACGGAGATTAGGGCAGGAACCAGGGGGATTCGGTGGTGGAGGAGGGAAGCCGCAGGGCAGTTGATGGGCACATCAGATCCTGCGGACATGGTGTGCAGACCCCGAACCCTGGCAGAGGAGCAAGGATTCTTTGGTGAGCAATTGATCCCTTCACCAAGACAAGGAAAGGCTGGGAGAGTGAGTCAGGTGGAGCTCCGGGGAGATCAGCAATTCCGTTTGAGACACTTGTGGGAGAACACATAGGGAGGGGCCGCACCCAAACCCCACAGCCCCTGAAATGCGAACCTTTAATCTGAGGTTCATGTTCTTCTCCCCAGCACCAAGAGGATGGTGGCCCTTGGCCTCCTGGTGCAGAGCATCAGTCCCGCGCTGGGAGTGTGGAGAGATGTGTGGGAAGCAAGCCGTTCTTGAGGAAGTGGGGCCCACAGAGAAGTCAGCAGCCCCTTAGCCCTCACGCTTCCAAGGAACAGAACGATGGAGAAGCCTGCAGGCAGAAAAAAGAAGACGCCGACCCCGAGGGAGGAAGCAGATGTGCAGAAGGGCATACTCAGAGAGGAGAAGGCGTCCGGGGACAGAAAGCCACCCGAGAGGCCCACTGTGCCCAGGAAACCCCGCACAGAGCCCCGCCTGAGTCCTGAAGACGAAGAGCACATCTTTGATGCCTTCGATGCTTCATTTAAAGATGACTTTGAGGGGGTTCCCGTGTTCATTCCTTTTCAGAGGAAGAAACCCTATGAGTGCAGTGAGTGTGGGCGGATGTTTAAGCACAAGACAGACCACATTCGCCATCAGAGGGTCCACACGGGAGAGAAGCCCTTCCAGTGTGTGCAGTGCGGGAAAGCCTTCCGGCACAGCTCCGACGTCACCAAACACCAGAGGACTCACACGGGAGAGAAGCCCTTCAAATGCGGGGAGTGCGGGAAAGCCTTTAACTGCGGCTCCAATCTCCTGAAACATCAGAAGACGCACACCGGGGAGAAGCCCTACGAATGCACGGACTGTGGGAAAGCCTTTGCCTACAGCTCCTGTCTCATCCGCCATCGGAAACGCCACCCCCGGAAGAAGCCCTGAGCTGGGGCCGTCTGTGGACTCAGGCCCTACAGTGCGAGCCTCGCCGGCCGCCTGCTCCGTGGCTCCCTCGTGTCCAGCGTCTGGTGGGGGCACAGGGCCATGTGCACTGTGTTCCGTGCCCTGGGGACCCCCGGAAAATCAGCCCGGTCAGATGTGGGAACGTGCAAACGAGCGAGCGACCTTTCCACTGCAGAGAATCTCTTTGGATCAAGACACTGCAGTAATGTAGAAGCCACCAGAGGCTCCTTGCAGCCACAGACCATTTTCCAAGTTCTTCGATGGCTCACGGGGCTCAGCACCAGAGAGCAGGGTGTGTTCACTGCCATCCGTGGGACGGGTTTGGGTCACCTCAGAGCACCCAGCAGGAGAGGCTCCTGGTGTGGCGGGCGGCCGAGCACTTCCCGCTGCCACCTGCCTGTGATGTCCTCTCTGCTTAAGCCTTTCATCTGCCGCTGAACGCCCCAGTCTGGACACTCTGCTCTGTGGGTCCCCGAGCTCTGCAGCGAGCCCCAGGACCACTCGTCCCTTCCCGGCCTCTGTGCCCGAACTGTGCTTGGTTCTCTGGCTTCTCTCCTCCTGCTGGAGCGCCAGTCCCTGAGCTCAGACCCCGTCCCTGGAACTGGGCCACACCCCGCGCCCTCTTGGCCCAGCCTTGCTCCCAGAGAGGCAGTCTGACTTACCTGGATGGACTCAGGACAAAGGTTCCTCAGGACCTTGGACACCACCACCTGCTGAGCTTCCTGCCCCAGCCACGTGGTGGGGCCCCTGGGGTGCCCTCAGCAGCTTCAGTCCAGCCTGCATCTGCCCCTTGGCCTTCCGACGTTGGTGGTGGGTCCCAGCCCCACGGAGCAGCCCAGTATTCAGGTTAGTTCCATTTCTTCATGCCCGTACCAGTCCTGTCCCACCCCATGGCAGGTCCACAGGCCTGTGGCACCTTTGTGTCCATCCAGGAGCACTGTGGACAGGACCCTGTGCTCTCTAGGAACTGGTTTATAAGAGGGTAGAAAATGACTTTGTCAACCAGGAGGTAATATGGTTTTTTATTGGGAAATGTTGGCGCCTATGTTGTCAGCTGTTTAGACATGAAACACTAATCATGGCCCTAGTCTTTGGGGATTCTGTCCTGGAAGGAGGGTCCCGATTCGAGCTGGAGACAGCCTTGGCCTTGTCCATTGAGCAGTCTCAGAAATGGAGTGGGGGACACTGCCTGGATAATGGAGAGCAATCATGTCTGGGTGGAAACGTTTACTGGGTTAACACGTTTTTCCTGCCACAGTCTTTCTGAGGGCTGTAATATTCCTGCCTGTCTGTGTAGGCCCCATACCAGCTTGGCCACCGTGGGGTCACTTGGAAAGAGAGCCTCTTGGCAGGCCTCCCCTCCCACTAGAAGGATGCTTCGATCCCTGCACTCAGACGTGTTGGAAGCACATTCCACATCAAAGTGGGTCTCTTCTCCCAGCTGCTTCCGCTGCTGGCCTGGCCAGAGGAGCCTGTTCCATGGCAGGGAGTCCTGAGTGCCGCCACTTGTAGTATCATGAGGAGGTTGCCCGGCTCCCAGCCTCTCTCATGCCCACTGCCCGTGGGCTGCGCTGACAGGTGCATCTCCTCACTTCCCCACAGAAGTAGAAATAGCCTAGAACTAACCACACAGTCACCCACACTAGCTTTGCCTCTGGCCTGGTTAACGTTCTGTATAGCAGGTCTGAGAGCCCAGCCCGTCACCTGCTCGCACTGGGTCCTGACCTGCAGGGCAGCATCTCCCAGATGGCTGCAGGGCTCTCTGAGGTCGGGTGACACTCAGTGCGTGAGCTGGCTGTGGACCCAGGCTGGTCTACCCAGAAGGCCCCACCGCCACCACGCCCCCATGGCATTGCTGGTGTGGCTGTGCTCGCCTGTGGGCCCTGCCTTGTTTGGGTTGGGGCTGTGTTGGCCTCATCAGACGTGTTGCCTGGGGGGGTCTGCTCTCGGGACCGCACTGGAGGGGTCTCCCTGGGCACAGGTGAGCAGGTGACTCACCAGAGAGGAACCGTGGCACCTGTGGCCTCCTGATGGTCCTGCCACCGCAGTTGCTGCTGGAAGCATGGCCTTCGTGGCTTCTCAGTGGCCCATGGTCCCGGTGGGGGTAGGTAGGTGGCAAGTCCCGTGGTGCTGTGTACCTGCCTCGGTGATGACTGTGTCTCACACTGTTGGGTGTGTGCTGGGGAGGTCAGTCTTCCCGTGGGGCTCCCTGGGGCTGTGGTCAGCCCACTGCTGTCAGCAAGGGGGTGAGGGGGTGAGGGGGTGAGGGAGCGAGGGGCGGGCAGCCTCGGCCTCACCTAGATAGACTGCCCCTGGATGCCGCCGGCAGACCACGGCCAGTGTTGACCCCCACAGGGCAGAACATCTTGGTGGGCCCCCTGCCCCGGATCTCCTTATGCAGCCGTTCCCGGTATGTCCCTGAGGCTGGACGGCCTCAGCCAAGCTGTCACCAGGAGAGGAAGACTTGCACTCCCAGAAATGGACATCTCAGGAGGTGAAATTGTTCAGAAGTAGCCATCAGAGCACATGCGACGTGTGGTCCTGGATCGGAAGAGTTGCTTTGAAGGACTTGCTGGGACGTTTGGCTGACCTGGAGTGTAGACTCCAGGCACAGTCAACTGTAGGCACAGCCGGCACCAGCGCCGCAGGGACAGGGCAGTCCTCACTGATGCCCTCCTACTACAGACGCACACCGAGGCTCTCGGCCGCAGAGCGTGACGTCACCAGCG
>NW_012101565.1:725024-727331 GCF_000951045.1 Mandrillus leucophaeus
AACAATTAGTCGGGTACGGTGGTGGGCGCCTGTAGTCCCAGCTACTTGGGAGGCTGAGGCAGGAGAATGGTGTGAACCCGGAAGGCGGAGCTTGCAGTGAGCCGAGATCATACCACTGCACTCCAGCCTGGGCGACAGAGCGAGACTCCGTCTCAAAAAAAAAAAAAAAACGCTTTATTTACCAACATAGGAGGTGGGCTGGATGTGCCTGTGGGCCATTGCTTGCTAATCCTGTCCTAGGTGAAGGGTGCATTAGAGCTCCTGGTGTAGTTTGGACGTCTGTCCCCTCCAGATCTTATGTGGAAATGTGATCCCCAGTGCTGGAAGGAGGCCTGGCGGGAGGTACTGGGGTCATGGGGGCAGATCCCTCGGGAATGGCTTGGTGCCCTCCTCACAGTAATGAGTGAGTTCTCACTTCGTAGGTTCACAGGAGAGCTAGTTGTTTAAAGCAGTGGTCCACAACCTTCCTGGCACCTGGGACCAGTTTTTCCATGGACAGGGAGTGGTGTGGATGGTTTCAGGATGAAACAGTCCCACCTCAGATCATCAGGCATTTGATTCTCATGAGGAGCACGCAACCTAGATCCCTCGCACGCAGTTCACAGTGGGGTTCGCAGTCCAGTGAGAATCTCATGCCACCGCTGATCTCACAGGAGGCGGAGCTCAGACGGTAACGCTCGTTCTCCTGCCGCCCACCTCCTGCTGTGTGGTCCGTTTCTAACAGGCCATGGACCCTTCTTGAGGTTGGGGACTCCTGGATTAAAGAGCCTGGCGCCTTCTCCTGTCTCTCTTGATCCCTCCCTGCAGCCTCACCAGAAGCCAAGCAGATAGCTACACAGCCCGCAGAACCGCGAGCCAAGTCAACCCCTTTAGAAAAACTTACCCAGCCTTGGGTATTCTTTCATAGTAACACAAAATGAACTAACACAACTCCCAATCCTGGCACAGTTTCTCTGTGTCTTAGCATTCTTCAGAATTAGCTATTGGCAGGGAAGAGATGGCGTCAGAAGTCAGGAACTCGGACACAAGAAAGAAACCAGGGGGCGGGGCAGGGAGC
This sequence comes from Mandrillus leucophaeus, assembly GCF_000951045.1. Classification (NCBI taxonomy): domain Eukaryota; kingdom Metazoa; phylum Chordata; class Mammalia; order Primates; family Cercopithecidae; genus Mandrillus; species Mandrillus leucophaeus. Next base: position 726,082 of record NW_012101565.1, read on the forward strand.
TGCTCAGGGCAGGCATCCTCTGCTGTCTGTCAGGATGTGCCAGGGAGGGTGGTGAGTGTGGACACAGCTGTCTAGGACGGCCCGGGAGACTGGCACGCATGCCCTGGTGGTGTCTGCATTAGGTTTGATTTTACTTACGATAATATGATCATTGCTTTTCCCTGTTACTGACAGTGGGAGGCATTACCTTTTTTTTTTTTTTTTTTTTTGAGACAGTCTCATTCTGTCGTCAGGCTGGAGTGCAGTGGCGTGATCTCAGCTCACTGCCGCCTCCACCTCCCGCGGTCAAGCGATTCCCCTGCTTCAGCGTCCTGAGTAGCTGGAACTACAGGCATGCGCCACCACGCCCGGCGAATTTTTGTATTTTTAGTTGGGACGGGGTTTCACCACGTTGGCCAGAAAGGAAGCGTTACTTTTAATGCCTGCACAATGACCAGTTGAATCGAAAAGGCACAGGTGACTTATGCACTTCCCAACATGGGTATGTGGGCTGTTTCCAAACTAGGTTATTATGAATAATGCCACAATAAATATCTTTTCCATATTTAGGGCCAATAAGACGGACCCCCAGATGTGGAATGACGTCTCAACAAATGCCGGCCCCGGGTCATGCCCACAGAGACACCTGCAGCAGCGCACAGATGGCAGGACCACCTCGGCCTCTGTAGGAGCGGGCAGGTGGGTTCCTGATCCTAAACTCACACTTTAATCCAACATCTTTGATTTCTAGCATGGAGGTAGGTGGTCAAGAGCATAGCTCTCAAGTCAGGGGCTGTGGACTTGACCTCTCACTCTGGAACTCTGGGACCTCTGCCTCAGTTTTCCCAGGTGTGAAATGGCAATGCTGACAGTGCTTACCCCACAGGGTTGCCAAGAACCAGAGCCTTAATACGTGACGTCGTAAGCACAGTGCTGGATCCTACTGTGTGGCCGTGTCAGCTCGCCCCGCGTGCTGGTGTTAGTGGGATCAGAGCTCGCCCCACATCTGGTGTTAGTGGGATCAGAGCTCGCCCCGCGTGCTGGTGTTAGTGGGATCACGGCTTGCCCTGCATGCTGGTGTTAGTGGGATCAGAGCTAGCTCCACGTCTGGTGTTAGTGAGATGAGGGCTCGCCCCGCGTGCTGGTGTTAGTGAGATCAGAGCTCGCCCCGCGTGCTGGTGTTAGTGGGATCAGAGCTCGCCCCGCGTGCTGGTGTTAGTGGGATCAGAGCTCGCCCCACATCTGGTGTTAGTGGGATCAGGGCTCGCCCC
>NW_012101565.1:727556-746893 GCF_000951045.1 Mandrillus leucophaeus
ATCTGGTGTTAGTGGGATCAGGGCTCGCCCCGCGTGCTGGTGTTAGTGGGATCGGGGCTCGCCCCGCGTGCTGGTGTTAGTGGGATCGGGGCTCGCCCCGCGTGCTGGTGTTAGTGGGATCGGGGCTCGCCCCGCGTGCTGGTTTTCTTAGCGAGATCAGATATTGGTTCACACACGTAATGGGGGCCGTGCAAGCTGATGGCCTTGGATACCTCTCCAAGGAAAAGATGAGAGAGCTGGCTTCAACAAAATCAGCATGGAAAACAACAAGAAAAGATACATTTTTTGGGCCCGATGCGGTGACTCACACCTGTAATCCCAGTGCTTTGGGAGGCCGAGGCAGGAGGATCACTTGAGGCCAGGAGTTCAAGACCTGCTTGGGTGACAGAGCAAGACCCTGTCTCAGAAATAAAAGATACATATTTTAAATCCACTTGGAAATTTTTTTTAACGTTTATTGTTATGAGAAAAATCGCACAACCAAACCAAAACCAATCTGCCATCTTTTTTGCCCCCATCATTTGGCATAGACAGATGAACTCATGACGTCACCGCAAGACCAAGAACTGAAGCCAGAGGCTGTCTAGGCTGACCTCTGCTTTGGTGTCTTGTGTAAATGAAGCTCATATTCCAGGAAGAGAAAACCTACATGACCCAGGTCAAAGAAAAACATAATGAAAGTTAAAAGACACTTAAAACTCAATGATCAATACAACTTAACAGAGCACCTGGGGGCAGCAGAATCCAAGGGCAGTGTCCAACCCTGTGTGCGTCTGTTGCTGTTAGGAGAGGAGCTGGAAGTCAGGAGGGAAGCACCCAGTGTGACAGTTAGAAAAACAAAGGTCCAGGCCGTGTGCAGTGGCTCATGCCTGTAATCCCAGCACTTTGGGAGGCCAAGGCAGGCGGATCACCTGAGGACAGGAGTTCAAGACAAGCCATGGCTAACATGGTGAAACTCCGTTTCTACTGAAAATACAAAAAAAATTAGCCAGGTGTGGTGGCGCGCCTGTATTCATAGCTACTTGGGAGGCTGAGGCAGGAGAATTGCTTGAACCCGGGAGGCGGAGGTCGCAGTGAGCCAAGAGGGCGCCATTGCACTCCAGCTTGGGCAACAAGAGCGAAACTCTGTCTCAAAAAAATAAATAAGTAAAGCCACTTATTAATACAACTAATGGAAAGAGACACCACTGAGAGGACAAAAGAGCTAAGAGTTGGTTCTTTGAAAGGACTATTAAAATTGACATTCTCTGGCAAAATGACTAAGAAAAAAGGAGCAAATCAACCATTCGGAATGAGAAGGGAAGGCAGTGCAGCCACATCTGACGCTGAAAAAGTGAGAAAAGTCCGTGCTGACAAAAAACTCCAGCGAAACGGCGCGACCGTCAGGAGGAAAGTCACGCGGCAGCCCAGCTCGAGGAGACACGCACACAGAGTCCGTGGCCGTGACAGAGAGTGTGTGGATGATTCTCAGTCTTGCCAAAGAACGCCAAGTCCAGGTGCTTTGCACGTGACTTCAAGAAACAGCTCCAGTGTTACCCAGACTCGGAGACAGACAGGAAACGCACCCTGTGTTATTTTCTGAAGCGAGTATGATCTGGAATCAAAATCACAGTTCAGTGTCACTCATACGCATACACATGAAAAAAGGACTAAGCACTCGCAGGCCAGGCGCGGTGGCTCATACCTGTCATCCCAGCACGCTGGGAGGCCAAGGGGGGAGGATCGATTGAGCTCAGGAGTTTGAGACAGCCTGGGCGACATAGTGAGATTTCATTTCTAATAAAAATTAAAAATGAAGTGTGGTGGCATGCGCCTATGGTCCCATATGCTCGGGAGGCTGAGGCAGGAGGATCAGTTGAGCCTGGGAGGTTGACGCCTCAGTGAACTGTGATTGCACCACTGCATTCTGTTCTGCAGATGTGAGCAGGAGCGATGGGCGCCTCTTCCAGGCCTGGCCTCCTGAAATCTTCCCTGTGACCATCCACTGTCCTCCCTTCCTGTGACTGAAAGAGAAGGACTCAGAGATGGCAGAGCCACACACCAAGGGAAGGAGCCATGTCCCGGAGTCGCCCTCGGGGAAGCCTCAAGACCCTGTCGTGATGTGAGCAAGAAGGGGAGGCCTCCCGAGTGAGACGCCGAGATTCGGAGGTTCTTCATTATCCCAGCCACCGTTACTTATCCTGACCACTGTAGCAACAAATGACAAACGTTCAGAATATGTGTAGCAGTCATAGGAACCAGGATTTTTAAAGACAAATATCTAAGTAGAAAAATGGTCTAAAACAGGAGCTTAAGACCAGCCTGAATAATGCAGTGAGACTCCATCTCTAGAAAAAAGAAAAGTGGGCAAAAGTCACAGAAGAAAAAAACATCCATGGCTCATACATATCTGAAAACATGCTCAATCTCATTAAAAATCAGGGCACACAAGTTAAAACAACAAAGAGATGCAATTTTGTGCCCCACAGCGTGGTCAAGACGGCCAGGTCTGATTCTGATCCTTGCACGGACGGGTGGGAGTCCTCATCTGCTGCTGTGGCACTGGGCGGCAGCACAGTCTGGAGAGCAGGCTGGCTTTTTCTGGCAAAGGCGAAGATGTGCGTGTCTGCTGCCCCAGGAGCCACTGTTTACTTCCCCGTGAGAAACGTGTGTGCGCGCAGCCAGAGACGACAACATTCACGGCGTGCACTGTCAGGAAAGCCGGAAAGAACCCAATGCCTGTCGGTAGCGAAGCGGGTAAATCATGGTCTGTTGGTCAAGGGAAGCTGTTGGCACAGTGACTGCACAGCCAGCCGGGACCACGTCAGCACCTGTGCGTGTCAGATACAACGCTGAGCAGAGAATGTAAGGCACAGAAGACACACGGTTCTATTTTAACTACCGCGAAGTTCAAAACCAAGCAAAACTGAACAGTGTTGTCTGGGGACATGTGGTCGAACTGCAGAGAAAAGCAAAAACATGGCTCACAGGGAACTCAGGAGGGAGGGGCAGGCACAGGGCATGGGCCCCTGGGTGGCATCTTGCTCTGAAACCAGATGGAGGGTGAGTGGGCATTTGCTCTAGCACGGTTTAAAGGATCATGTCATGTACACTCAGCCTACACATCTGACACCCTCCCACCTTCCTTAATGTTTTTAGAAAACAGGAAGCACTTCCTCATGAACCTGGTGCCATCCAGCCCTGGGGTGCACGGGTTAACACCCACTTCCACACCCCCCACTGATCTCAAGGCCCCCTGCCCCCAACCCTGGCCTCCATCGCCCACAGGTGCCTGTTTCCACTCAACCCAAGCCATTCTCTTGCTTTCATAGTGTGGTGTTTACCAACAGAGGAACCAGGTATAACTGCACTTGCTGTGTACTCAGAAGGTATTTCTCGTCCTTTTCAGGCTGGTAGAGCAGATCACCCCCAAAGCAGGAAGTTCCAGATCAAATATGCATAAGAGGCAACCTCAAAACTAACAAAAAGATTCGCACATTCCTCAGTTCAGAGGAGGAGCAGAGATTGAGAAAAGGAGAAGAAAAGCGCTCGGAAGAGAAGAAAAGGAAGCTCCTTCTGTGCAGCAGGCGCCTGGCCCGGGGAGGGCGGTGTGCGGCAGGGCACGTGCAGGGAAGCAGCCTCTGAAATGCCTAGAAATAGCTCCCAGGCGTTCACTTGGCTCCCAAACATCTTCAGAGGTCAAAACCATCACAGTGGGCAACTTTCCACCAGTGACCCCAGTGTTCACTCTCCTCAGCCCACTGCAGAGCCATCCTGGTGGGGCAGTGGGCACAGGGCACGGGCTCCTGACTCCAGTGAGGCCACCCTGGAGGGAGTCCCAGGAATCAGCCTAATGTTCAGAACCTTCCTGGCATCTCAGAAGTGTACTGGGGGAGACGTGAGGACCCTTCAGCCAAGTGTCAGCGTTCTCATTGCAGGAGAACATCAAAGCCGCAACCCAGAAACTTCTCAGGAGCATGGCGCACCCACACCAGCCCCGGGCTCCACCTGGACAGCACCTCCTGGGCCACCCTGACCAGCAGACACCATCCTCCCAGCCTCTCTTGGCCACCCTGACCAGCGGGCACCACCCTCCCAGCCTCACGTAGCCACCCTGACCAGCAGGCACCATCCTTTCAGCCTTGCTCGGCCACCCAGACCAGAGAGTGGCCCTGACCAGCAGGCACCATCCTCCCAGCCCCACTCACCTGCCATGACCAGCAGGCACCATCCTCCCAGCCCCACTCACCTGCCGTGACCAGCAGGCACCATCCTCCCAGCCTCACTTGGCCAGCTGAGCTCTGTGGGCCTCAGAGTGCAGAGTACCTCAAATGTTGTGACTTTGCTCGGCTGCAGGGACGTGCCATGGAGTGTCCCTTGTGCGAGCATTTTGTGAGCTATGCCAGCATCTGTCCCCACAGGCTGCATCTCTGAGCCATTTCTCAGGAGAGCAGGAAGTGAGCAGGGGGAGGGGCGCTGCCAGCCAGCCCTGGGACCAGAGGTCTGGGGATGCAGCCAGCCAGCCCTCCTCATCTGGGCCTCTGTTTCCTCTTCGACACGGGGAAGCAGGGAGGGGCCGATCAGCGACTGAGGCTCGTTGGCTCTGGTGGGGTCCACCTGTGTTTCTGGAGAGCCCATGGACCCCGGACTGTACCCGGACTTCATTCCCAGTGACCTCTCCTATTGGTCCCCATTTGGGGCACTGAGATGTGACCGTTTCTTTCCTGTGAATGAGCTGACATCAAAACATGCTGCAGAGGAACATAGGCCTTAGGGACAGCGTCCTGCGCCTCTGCACCAGGAGAAAAGCCGTGTCCCCAGGGGAGACTCAGAGCTGAGGTGGTGGTGGGCAGGGCTCCTGTGGAGCTGGGGCAGGGCCGGGTGTCTCTGAGGTCAGTGAGGAACAGCTGAGCCCAGGGATGCGGGAAGGATGGGGTGCACTCTGGGATGGGGCCGGCAGGGAGCCTCGTGCTTACAGAGCCTGGTGTTGGCACTCTCCTGGTTTCCTCTGCAAACCCAGCCACATGGTCAGGGAGCCCGGGCCGAGCAGACGGCCCCCACCTTGACAGAATCCCAGGGTCGTGCGTGGCAGTGGGAGTGACCTCACAGCCAAGACCGGGTCTAACGCTGCTGTCCCGCAGTCACCCCTGCAGGCGGCTCAGGGCAGGGCTCTGGCCTGATGGGGGTTCCTGGACATGCCTCTGAGCTGGCAGCCCCTACCCACACCCCTGCACCTTCCATGCCTCTCGCCCTGGTGCCCAGGTTCGGGTTTGTGGGGAGTACAGCACCGTGCTCCCGTGGCCACCGCTCAGGCGAGTGGATTCAGCGAGAGTTTTCAGTGTTTGCACCTCTGTCCCCATGTGCCTGTTTCCTGGTGAGGCTGGACACCTGGCATGTCTGAACACTCTCATTCCCCAGGCACGCATGTGCAGCCGCCGCCACCCGTGTACTACGGCGCTGACCCCTCCTGTAACAGCTGTGGTCTTGGCCTCTCGTGTTGGGGCAGATGTCCCCTTTTCCACTGTTACTTTCTGTTGTCCAAAACTTTAACTGTCCTGCCAGCCAAAGCTGTTGAGCATAACTCTGAGACCATCAGTCCTTGGTAAGTGTCCTGTGCATTTGGGATAAGCGTCTGTTTTCAGCTGCGCTTCCTGTGACTTGCTCTGCGTGTCCTCCTCGGTCCGCGTGGGCCGCTGCGCTGGTTCCCAGCCTGCCCGACATGCTCGCTGCAACACCTCCCTTCCCTGCTGCTTGCTGGCTTCTGTGTTCTCTGCAGTATACATTGATTTCTGACTCGAGTGCTGTCTTCATTGATCTCTCTGCACTCGGGATGCAGTCAGTGCCCCCCACGAAGGCTACCAGCTGCCTCCCAGGGAACAGTGCAGGTGCCGCTTTCCAGGACCGCAGGACCCTGGCTGGTCGCTGCCTCTGATGGGTCTCCCTGAGACCACTCCCCGTTAGCCAGACTCAACAGGAGACTGACACATAAATGAGAAAGTTGTTCACTCACTCATGATGGGAGCAACCCTTTGCAGCGCGGAAATGTCCTCACACCTTTCAGGCCCCGGATACCTGGGAAGCTGAGGGTTCATTCGGTGGCCTAGTGCCTGCACTCAGGATGCCCCAGCGGAGGCCCCGGGAGTCCTGAACACCTTCTCCAGGCCCTCTGAGTTCCAAACAGCACTCGCTTTTGCCCGGTCCTCTGTTCACTGGCTTGCACCTCCTTCGGTAGGGCAGTTGCTCTCAACCAGGGGCACTTTTGCCCCCGGGGACCACTCAGCAATGTCTGGGACGGTGTTGGCAGTCACAGCTGGGTGGGGGTACCACCGGAATCTAGTGTGCAGAGGCCGGGATGTGTGGGGGTCCTGCCCAGATGCTGCAGGGGAGAGATACAGATTTAGACCCCGTGACGACGAAGGAAAGGACGGGAAAGGTGGCTCTCAAGGCCCCAGGGAACAGCCCAGAGATGCGTGGGGTTCCGGAAGCTAGAAAGGCGTGGCGCGGTCGCTCCTGCAGGAACAAGTGTCTGCGGTGGCTGGAGATGTGGGGACTGGTCACGTCTTCACACACTTGACCAGAACCCTCCCAGCTGTCCCTCCCCCGCAAACAAGCCAGCAAGGCGACACCGTGGCTGCTGCTGGCGAGAGGCAAGTGTACTCGACTGCCTTTCTCCACTCTTGAGGACAGCACCCAGAGTGGCCCTGTCTCTGTCCCACCAGCCCAGGCCTAAAGCTTCCTCATCGTCCGCATCCCAGCCTGGGACTCAGGCAGCCTTCTGCCAGCTGTGCTGCGCGCAGGGACTGCAGCCACTGACCCCCTCTCCCTTCTGTGCTGCTCTGCTCTACCCCACAGCCCCAGGGACACCTTCAGTGTGTGTCAGCTCTCCTGCCTCCCTCCCTACAGACGCCTGTGCCCCCCAGTGCCCTGAGAATGACGTCCAAGCCCCCAGTGGAGATGTCAAGGCTGTTCAGTCTGTCCCTCCCCATCCTGTTCTGTCCTCCCCATGCTCACCACACTCCCCTGCCTGGTCTTCCAAACTTGAACCCCAGGCGACTCCTTCAAGCATCAGACCTCTGCCCCTGCACCCCTCCCACCTCTCTGTGATGGGCTGGCCCCTCCCTTCTGCTGCCTCCCCTCCCTCCTGCCTGCTCCCACCCCTATCTCTCCCTGATGCTGCCCCTTAGAGAAGCCTCTTGGACCTTCAGCCTGGTCACTCCTCTGAGCCCCTCGTCTCCACGTGTGGTCTAAGAAGTGCTCTCAGCCCCTCTACCCCAGTGGCTCGGGGGCTCTGACCAGCCCTCCTGCCCAGGAAGCTTTGAACTTTCCCACAGGGACCCCTAGAGACAAGGGCACTGCCTGTCCAGATGGCACCCTCACCCCACCCCCAGCAGCACTGGCTGGAGCAGGCCGGGCCTGTGTGGGTATCTGAACAGGCACTGAATGCCGTGATCTCAACAAAAGAAGCCCATGGAGGCCTTTTCTAATCCACAGCCCAAGACAACAGGCCTGGGGGGCTGTGGGCCGACTCCCACGCCTTAGGACCAGGGGCTGTGGGGCTGTTGGGGCTGGAACCCCAAACCCCGAACCCCGCCTCCCAGCATAATGAACACCAGCTCATTGTTCACAGTGAATACCCAGCAAAACCCTGCTCAGGCAAGGAGCCCCCCCACCCCCACCTGCTGCTCCAACAGACCAGGCTGGCTGCGGGCTCCCAGCTCCTTAAATCAGCAACCCTTGCACTCCCTCCAAAGCCCTGGTGGGGGAAGGGGATTCTTCCACTCTGATTACACCCGTTGCCTTCCCCCTTCACTCCTGTGAGCTGGCCAGGCTGAGGACCGGTCCAAGGGGCCTGGGAAGTAAGACACTCCACGGCTTCCCAAAGGTCAGCCGACACGGACGGTAGCTTCGGTGACGCAGCTTCCCGTGATGTGTTAGATGCATGGGGAACTGGTGACAACAGCCTGTGTGTGTGACAATGTCAAGAACTACATACAAAGACACAGCTGTCCCCCAAAATGAGTCTGCACAGCCCGGTGCAATGCGGCTGCAGCCTGTCATCGAGTCAATTGCATTGTCATCTGCCGCTCTCCTGATGTAGGTTCTGTGTTTGTCCATTTTGCACTGCTATGAAGGAATACCTGAGGCTGGGTAAGTTGGCAGGCGCCTGTAGTTGCAGCTACTTGGGAGGCTGAGGCAGGAGAATGGCATGAACCCGGGAGGCGGAGCTTGCAGTGAGCTGAGATTGCACCACTGCAATCCAGCCTGGGCAACAGAGTGAGACTCCATCTCAAAAAAAAAAAGAAAGAAAAGAGGTGCTGGTCGCAGTGACTCATGCCTGTAATCCCAACACTTTGGGAAGCTGAGGCGGGTGGATCACCTAAGGTCAGGAGTTCAAGACCAGCCTGGCCAACATGGCAAAACCCCATCTCTACTAAAAATACAAAATTAGCCGGGTGTGGGGTGCACGCCTGTGATCCCAGCTACTTGGGAGGCTGAGGCAGGAGAATCCCTTAAACCTGGGAGGCAGAGATTGCGATGAGCCGAGATTGCGCCAATTGCCCTCCAGCCTGGGCAACAAGAGCGGAAACTCCATCTCAAAAGTAAAAAAGAAAAGAGGTTTGCTTGACTCACAGTTCAGATCAGGGTTCGGAGGGTGCTGCTGTCCCTGGTCATACTGTATAAGAGGCTTCTGGGGAGGGCTTAGGAAGCTTTTACTCATAGCAGAAGGCAAAGTGGGAGCCAGCGCATCTGTCACATGGTAAGAGCCAGAGCAAGAGAGGGGCGGAGGCGCCAGGCTCTTTTTAACAGCCAGCTCTCATGTGAACTAATGGACTGAGAACTCACTCATCAGCTAGGGGAGGGCACCAAGCCACTCATGAGTAATCCCCCGCATGACCCAGACACCTCCCATCAGGTCCCACCGCCACCATTGGGCCACATTTCCACGAGATGTGCAGGGGACTCACCTCCAAATAGCATCAGATATAGTACTAGTTCTTTTTTTCTTTTCTTTTTTCTTTTTTTTGAGACAGTCTTGCTCTGTCGCCCAGGCTGGAGTGCGGTCTCAGCTCACTGCAACCTCCACCTCCTGGATTCAAGCAATTCTCCTGCCTCAGCCTGCCAAGTAGCTGGGATTACAGGTGCCTGCCACCGTGTCCGGGTAGTTTTTTGTATTTTTAGTAGAGATGGGGTTTTACCATGTTGACCAGGCTGGTTTTCAACTCCTGACCTCGAGTGATCCACCCACCTCAGCCTCCCAAAGTGCTGGGATTACAGGTGTGAGCCACCGCACCCAGCCAGATGTAGTACTAGTTCTATAGGATGGTCCAGGTTGGGGCACAGATTTTTGCATGAACATTAGTTTTCACCCAAGAGTGACACGCTCAGTCACATGGCAGATTTACTTATAACTTTTTTTTTTTTTCCGAGATAGAGTTTTTGCTCTTGTTGCCCAGGCTGGAGTGCAATGGCGTGATCTTGGTTCACTGCAACCTCCGCCTCCCAGGTTCAAGCGATTCTCTTGCCTCAGTCTCCCGAGTAGCTGGGATTACAGGCGCCCGCCACCACACCTGGCTAATTTTGTATTAGCCAGAGATGGGGGAGAGACAGGGTTTCTCCCTGTTGGTCAGGCTGGTCCCGACCTCTGGTGATCCGCGCGCCTCAGTCTCCCAAAGTGCTGGCATTACAGGCATGAGCCACCGCGCCCAGCCCTACTTACAACTTTTTAAAAAACTGCCAAGCCAATTTCCAGAATGGCAGCACCACTTTGCCTTACCACTGGCGATGTCCCAAGCTGCTCCGCGGCCTCAGTGATACTTGGCACTTAGTAGTTTTTACCTGAGCCACCTGGCAAGTGTGCAGTGGCACCCACCGCGATGCTGGCCAGCCCTTCCTTGACAGCCATCCCTTTCCGAGCCTATTGCCATCCCTGTGCCCTCTTCGGTCAAATGTCTGTTGCGGCTCTTGCCAATTTTCTAACTGGAATGTTTGTTTTCTTACGGTGGAGTTTAGAGATTTTTGTGTATCTCCACCCACACAACCCTGAACGTCCACTCTGGCACCAGGCAGCTGCTGCCCATCTGGCTCCCCGCCCTCTGTTCCGCGCGCCCCTCCAGCTCGGGGGTCCCCTCGCCTCGGCTCTCTGCACCCCTGCTCAAAAGGGTCAAAGAACCCTCCCCCGGCCGTTTGTTTATCCCGGAGAGTGACAGTTTTATCTTTTCGGGTCGTAAACACAGAACTGAGGGAGAAACTGGCTGAACAAGAGGAAAATGAGGAAGGAATCCATGAAGGGGCTTTTGGGAACCTGTATTATCCTCCTCGGGCTCCGGGGAGGCCCCTGGAAATCAGGCAGAACGAGGGCGCTGGGACCCCCCCGAGGGGAGCGGGAGGTCGCGCATCTTGCAGCGGTTCCCGGCGGCCATCGCTGCGGACACGCCCCGAGGAGGGAACCCAAGAGGGCGGCGGGGTGGACTCGCAAGCTGAACGTGGAAGCGACTCCAGCCGAGAACCCCAGGGCCTGGAGTGCAGGGAGGCGGGGGGGAGCGTGGGGACGGCGCCGTCAGCTCCCGAAGCCCGGCCGTGGGCGCGCGGGCGAGGGCCTGGCCCCCGTCGGGAAGGAGGCTCCGAGGCGCCGGCTTCTGCGCCCCACGCAGCGCCGCTCCCAGCGCCCCGGCGCTCTGCAGGCGCGGGCGGGACCCGGGCCAGCGAGAACGCGAAAGCCACGCGCGGGCGCAGCCCAGTTGGGGAGGAGCGGGGCGGGGAAAGGCCGGCTTTTGCATCCCGGCCCCGCCCCCACTTGGCCACCGAGGCGTGCAGTCCTCCCGAGGCCCAGAGCGTCCCGGAAGTGCGCGCCGACTGGGCGGAGTGGGGCGGGGCTGGGCACTTCCGTCCGGCGCGCGGCGGCCTCCTCCCGCTCGGAAGGTGAGTGGGTGCGGGCGGCGGCGGTGGTGGCGGCGGCTCCTGGCGCCTGGGACCAGCCCAGTCCGACCTCGTGCGCCGTCCTCCGCGGTGCAGCCCTGCCCAGCCGGGCCGTGCGGCCCCTGCAGCCGCCGCTCGCCGTGACCTTGGCCTCGGGCCAGGCCCCGGGAGCAGGGTGGGCTCCTGGGAGTCGCGGGGCAGCAGCGGACCGCCCCGCCCAGTGGCCCTGGCGATCGCGGGTGTCCGTTCGCAGGGCGCCTTTCCCAAGCACCCGGTGACGGCCGCTGTCGTCATCCCCACTTTGCAGATGGGAAACTGAGGCCCAGAGGTCCCGCTGCTTGGGAGCGTGGAGCCGCCGGACCCCAGCGCCGCACCGCCGGGCAGATGCTCTCTGTGCCGAGCTCCCGGCGATCGGGTCCGCTCCCACGGGGCTGGTAACAGAGGGGCAGAGGATGCTTCCCCCGAGCCACTGGCAGGAGTGCCCCTCCCCCTTCAGCTTGGCGCTCAAGAGTTTGTGCGTCCCTGAGGGTGAAGGGGCGTCCCACCCTGTGACGGCCGTCTCCGCTCAATCCTGGGGGCCACGCCAGGGTCGGGGTGAACGAGTAGGCCCTTTTACCAGATGTCCCCAGTAAGTTGACTAAGTAACTTGAGATGTGACTTTAAGGTGGAGGACCTGCACCCAGTGGCCACCTACCTGGCGACCCGACCCTTCCCATCATTAGTGGATGGAGGCTGGCCCAGAAGGCCGGGCACTGGGGTGGCGGCCGTGTGGGAGCTGCCTCTCCTACTTCCTGGAAGTAGGCACTGCTGTCCTTATATCTGAGTCTCCGTTAACTTTTGTCTATTTTTCCCGTTCTTTTCTTCACTCCCTGCCCCAGATTAGGAGTTCGTATTCTATCACAGTGTGAAAGAAAAGTCACTTCTCACATTGGACTCATACCATTTTTGCAAAGCAAACTAAGAAGTATCTTGGAGCCCTGAGTGAGTCTCCCAGCGCTGCGGCAGGGCTGGACTAGGAGATTCCAGCCTGCAGCCTCTGACAGCTCTGTAGGGTCTGAGGAAGACGGTTCCCCTCTCTGGAATGCCTCTCTTTTGCTGTTCAGGAAAAGCCTTGTTAAGATTTCCTCCAAAACACTCGTGCACCAGCAAGCATGGTTCGGTTTTCAGCCTTCCCACAGGGCCAGCAGCTGAGGTTTTTCTGGAAGACTCTCTATGCCTTTCTCTGGGGGAGGGATGATGCCACGGGTTGGAAGGAAATGCCAGAGCCTCCGCTGGGACAGGAGCTTTGCTTCAGCCCCCACAGGCGTCTGCTGTGCTGCCCAGGTGGTGGCTACTTCCTAAGCGCTCCTTCCAAAGCATTACTCCTTTTGTTGTTGTTTGAGACAGTCTTGCTCTCTTGCCCAGGCTGGAGTACAGTGGCTGACCTCAGCTCACTCCGCCTCCCGGGTTCAAGTGATTCTCCTGCCTCAGCCTCCCAAGTAGCTGGGATTACAGGTGCCCACCACTGCACCCAGCTAATTTTTGTATTTTTAGTAGAGACGGGGTTTTGCCATATTGGCCAGGCTGGTCTCAAACTCCTGACCTGGTGATCTACCCGCCTCGGCCTCCCAAAGTGCTGGGATGACAGGCGTGAGCTACCGCGCCCAGCCACTCAAAGCGTTAATCCTTACTGAATAAATGTGCTAGGTCCCCTGACCACTTCACCTCAGGCATTATGTGTCCCTGTGGGTTCGCCCACTATCCTTGCTCTTCCTGGAGTGGATAAATCTCCATCTCCCCTTGGGGAGCTGGCATGTTGCCTCCTCCTGCACCATCCCCCCACATTCCTCTCAATCCCCTCATCTGCCATGGTTTTCATTTTCCCCAGGTCCCAGGTGTGACACCTTCAGCAGGTCTCAGGGAAGATGGCAGCCCTAGGGGACGTTCAGAAGTCCCCTTCTGTCCCGTCCCCTGTCAGTCTCTCATCACCGGGGACACCTGGAGCCCAGCACCACGAGCCTCAGCTTCACCTCCATGGGCATCAACATGGTACTCACCCAGCCCGCTGTGTACCCTCCACCCAGCATCCCCTGCCCTCATGTCCCCTGCCCCGTCTCCTCCTGACCTGCCACCCTGGCTGACTGAGGCACCTCCAGACACCTGTATGCAGCGCCTTCAGCAGCTGGGGTTCCCGCACCCTCAGGCCAGGGGCTGGGCGCGGGTTGGGTTGGGAGAGCAGTGGTTGAGGCTGGGGCCAGCCGGAGCTCTGGCTCCCTAGGGATGGTTCCCCGCATTCTTTCTTTCCTGAGTTGCAGTATAGGAGGGAAAGTGGCCTCAAAATCTGCGTCCAGCGTGACCAGGAGCAAGGCGTGGCCCCTCTGTTTGTTGTCATTCAGGAAGACCAGGAGCAAGGCATCGCCCCTCTGAGTGTTGTCATTCAGGAAGTGCAGCAGCCAGAGTCCTTGCCAAGCTGATTTGGGTGTGGTTCCCCGGACCCGCAGGGACAGAGGGCCGGCCTTGCTCCACCTCTGATGGTATGGCCTCGTGGTCACATGGCAGGCCCTGGGAGTTGAGGTGTGGGGGAGTCCCAGCCCCATGGTGCCCCAGGTTCTGCTCCCTCTCAGAGGTCAGGGATCCTGAGGCTCCATCTCTGCTGGATGTTCCACAGGAGGCCTGGCCTCACGGCCCTCATGGCCCAACCCAGCACATGAGCTGCTGACAGCAGGGGCAAGGCCCCACATAGGTCAAGCCTGGAGAGCCTGTGTCTGGCCCAGGAATGGGGCGACCTGGCACAGGGTTCTCCCTCTTGGGGAGTCAGCATCCTGGTGGCTGAAGGGACCACCGAGGCTTGTGGAGGGCAGCTGCACTGCATGGGGCCCTCAGGTGGGCACTCAGATGGGGACAGAGAGGCCAGGGGCTTCCCCAATGAGCCAGGACCAGGGTGGGTTAGAGGAGCAGGGAGCCAGGCGGCTTGGCATCCACTCCCCCAAGGAGCAGGAGCCTGCAGCCCTGCCACCTCCACGGCTGTGTCCCAAGCAACTCCCCAGGGACTGTGAGGAGGCTGGGAAGGGGCGCCCGTGGGCTGCCTGGGCTGCCTGTCCTGGTGGGCCTGGCCAGGGGCTACCTGGAAGGATCCCAAGCCCCCGCAGCACACACTGTGGCTGGGCCTGCAGCCAATGCCCCTGAGGGCCGTGCTCCTCACCCCTTATTCAGTCAAAATCTCAGGGCCCGCCCTTGCCCTCTCATGTCACCTGTACAACAACTGAGGGACGTCCTCCTGTCCTGTTACCAGTGGGGACACGGAAGCCCAGAGACAAGGCCAGGAGGCCAGCAGACTCAGGGCATGCCCCGGCACTCCCGCCCCCCGCCCCAGGCCTGGTGAGGTGTGACTTCTCCAGGGGGATAGTCTTCTTGGGGAGGGCACAGCCCAGCAGATCATCTTAGCGCAGGACACAGGCTGAGGGGGCTGCAGGCCAGGTTCTGCAGGATAGGAAGCTAATGTCCAGGCAGAGGGTGGGCCTGGGGAGCATGGAGGGGCCTCAGGCTGGGCCCCCTGAGCCTGCAGGGTTGCACTACCCCCAGCCCTGTCTCCACCAGTGGGCAGTCAGGCCCAGAAAACCAGGCATGAGTCCCCAGCCCCACAGGCCTGGAAGCCTCCTGGGCACTGAAGCCATGTCCGAGTGCCCTGAAATCCCCAGAGGTTTTGCCCCATGGGAGGGAGTGGGGGCTGCACCAGCAGCTTCTGCCCTCTCCCTGCTGTACCAGAAACGGCATCCAGGGAGGACAGACCAGCTCGGCCCTGAGAACGGCAGGTGTGGCTGCTTCCCCCCAGCAAGAGATTGTGGCTGAGGCACAGTGGGGCCTGGGGGCAGGTAGCCAGAGCCAGATAAGGGGGTGGCCTTCATCCCCTCTTCATGCTGATAGGCCCAGTGTAGAGCGAGCAGGGCCAGGCCGCAGCAACGGGCGGCCTCTGTCACAACTTCCAAGCGCTGGGTGAAGGCAGGGGCTGCTTCCGGGCGTTTCCAGCGTCCTCTCTCCTTGGGAACGCCCTGGGACCACAGATTCCTAGACAGAGGAGGCCTCGGGGTTTCCGGAAATTGTCCAGGGCTGTCCTGCCAGTTAGGGGCCAAGCCAGGACTTGGAGCCACAGCCTCCCAACTCCCAGACTGCACTGGGCCAGACCAAGGTTCCCGGGGCCCACCCCAGGCGCACGTGGTCACCTCAGGAACCTCTGGTGGGTGCCTGGCTGGGCATGCTGAGCCCTGGGCTGTGAGGTGTTGGGGAGCAGAGGAGATCCCGAGGAGGAGCTGTTTATCAGTGGGGAGGGTAGTGAGGGGCAGGGGGAGCGGCCGGGGAAGGTTCTCTGCGGTGGTTCCTGCAGACGTGAAGCTGGGGTCCCACAGCAAAGGGCTTGGGGCCATGGCCTAGCCCAGGCCTTGCAGAGCAGGGAGACCAGGCAGGTGGGAACAGGACACAGTTCCTCATTTCTGAGGACCTCCATGGTCCCCACGGACACGCAGATCAGGAGCTGGGCTGGGCTTGGGGGACTGAGAGTCCTCACGCAGCTCCTGAGGGATTGTGTTGTGCCCCAGGGGCACGCCCACCAGAGCCAGCACTGCCTGCACTGGTTCTGGAAGGTTTGCCCAGGGGTCCTGCAGGTGGAGGGGAAGTCTGGGCAGGAGGAAGTGAGGGAGGGGAGGCCCAGAACCCTCGGGGGCTTGCAGTCCTGTGGGGGTTACTGAGTGCCCAGGCTGGTGGGGAGGACCCCATGGGCAGGGCAGCGGCACCCCGCGACAGGCACAGCGTCTTTCCACATGGAGTGCCTGGCCCTGGCACCTGAGATCTGGACTCTAGGTGCCCACCGACCACCCCCCAGCGCCTAACTCACCTGGTCCGGGCCCAGGCACACAGCACTTGCTGTGCCATTTTATACACAAAGGCCCCTCCGGCCAGGAAAGCACCCACCTCCGCCCGTCCCCAGCCGCACACGGCCACCTCGCCTCCACCTGGAAGACCAGCCCCAGCAGGTGGCAGCCCTGGTGTTCTGCACTTCGGGCCACCCTGTCCCTGTCCCAGCACAGCAGTGGGGGGGCACTGGCTGGGGGAGGGGTCAGGGAAACTGAGGCGGGGGTACTTCTGCACAGAGCCAGTGGGGTCGGGAGCAGGGTCTGGGTGTCCACCCTGCAGAGACCTGGCACGGCCCGGGCACAGCCAGCAGGTGGCAGGTGACTGAGCTTTGCAGAAATGGCCCAAATGTGGGCAAGTGTCAGGAGCCAGGGTTAGGCAGTGGAGTGACAGTGACCCATACTGTGTGCGGCCCGCCCCTGACCCTAGGCCACCCCCATCCTCCTCTAGAGAAGGTCCTAGGAAGTGCTTTGCTACATGAATGGGGCAGGTTCCCAGGGAGCTGGGGCCCATCCTGAGCCCGCTTGTTCCGCAGCAGGGTGGAGACAGTGCACACCACCTGGCATCGTTTGACACTGAGGGTGTCGCTGGGCACCCGTACAGCTGGCAGCAGCTTTGGCGTGCCTCCTATCTTGGTAATGTCACTGGTCCTCTTAAAGTGACAGCCCGGGGAACATCCCGCCTGTCAGTGCCGGGGCGTGGCCCCAGGAACAAAGCTGGAATCGGGGTCACTTTCTTTCTCAAAGTGCTGCCAGGTCCCCTCCAGTGGCATCCCAGTGCAGGGCAAAGGTGGCAAGGCTGTCTCAAGAGAGGTGATGCCCTCACCGCCCCCTCCGCGGGAGCACGGCGCTGGAGCCTGCCCTGCATTTGGCCATCTGTAGAACAAGCCAGCTCCCCTGGCTGCCAGGGGATGGTGACATGGTGGCCACGAGCTGGGGGTGACGGTCACAGCCCAGAGAGGCCAGTGCCCCCAGGCCTGTCCCCACGTTGGGGAGCATATCTGAAAGGCCTAGAGGTGGTTTGGGACCCCCCACATTCTGCTTCGGGGCAGCCAAGCAGTTGGACCCTCGGCTCCCGAGGAAGGGACGTCACACAGCCGCCCCCACCTGCTGAACTTCCCAGCCCTTCATGTCAGGTCTGCCCTCACTCCTCAGCCTGGGCTTGGAAGGTCTCCCAGGGGCCGACCTGAGGGTGGGTGGGCGTGTCGGGTGATTGAGTGGCTGGCCAGGCTGGGGAGGTCCGCCCTCTGTGGTGGGCCAAGCTGGTCACCCCACTGCAGCCGGGGCAGGCCTGCCTGAGGCTGGAAAGTCCCATGAAAGGCTCACAGCCAGGCACTGTGTTATTAACATGGTATGGACAGGAGCCTCTGCCCACCCCAGCCCTGCATCTTTCTGTGCCCATCGCTGCATTGTCATCGCTGGGGGCACCCAGACTCGGCCTCGTGGGGCAAAGAGACACCCCTGTCCTTGAGTACAGCCCCCAGCCACCCTACCTGCCGTGGGCAGAGGGTAGGTGAGACCCCCAAAGGGGCCTGGTGCCCCTGCCAGTGTGAGGAGAGCTGACTACTGGCCTTGGGCAGCAGAGCCCGCGCCCCTCCCTCTTGCATCTGCTCCTTGAGTGTTAAGGCCATCCCCCCACCCTGCCCTCACCAAGTCTTGGGTAGAAGGAGGGGGTCTTGGTCCTGGGTGCCCAAGCTTGGTGTGCCGAGGGGCGAGGGGCTCATGGATGGGCCCAGCCCATTCCTCAGTCTCTGCCTGAGGAAGCAGGGGCCAGTACACTGGGCCTGCTGGGAACAGCTACCTCTGCTGTTTCTGGGTGCTCATCAGGTACATCGGAGAGCCCTGGAGGGACAGAAAGGCCTGGGGCCGAGGGAGGGAGGCTTTGTGAGGTACCTGTGTGGGAGCCTGCAGGGCCAGCACTTTGAGAGGCCACTCCAGAGCAGCACTGCAGGACAGCAGGGCAGGGAGGAGGGCTGGCCACAGCCAGCCAGCCAAGGTGACAAAGCCGCCTTCAGCAGCAGGAGGACCACTTTGAAGCTACCCCAGGTTTTGACTCTGCTTACCGGGCTGAAGGGGATGAGCTCCCAATGCTGGTCCCTGGAGGAGGAGGCTCTTGAATCCAGCTGGGAAGGAAGGTAAAGGGCGTTCGTGGCTAGAGAAGCCCGAGCAGCAGGCCTGCTACTGGGATTGGGAGGGCCAGGAGGTATCCTGTGTCAGGGCCACAGCCCAGGAGCACGTGGCAGTCAGAGAGGAGCAGGGGCAGCGGTCCGGAGGGTGGAGGTGAGCCCCAGCCTCCCTGCCCCCCAGGCTCCCCGGGCTCCAGCCCTGAGGTGTTGTCCCAGCCGTCTGACCTGGATCTCCAGGACATAGAGGAGGTGGAGATCGGCAGAGACACCTTCTGGCCCGGTGAGTGAGCAGAACTGGGTTACTGGGTGACCAGAGCTCTGTGCGTGCCAGGCTCCTCACAATGCCCACCGCTGTGGCTCCCCCAATGCTGGCACCACCCCCTTCCTGGGGCCCCTTCTCTTCCCTGGCACCAGCTCAGCTCTGCCCTGTGGCCCCTCCCCCATTCTAATGCCAGTCTAGTCACTGATGCTTCCCGAGGCGGTGACTGCAGCCCATTGCCACCTGCCCCAGTGGCACCACGTGGACTTCTGCCAGCCCCAGCCGGACGTAGTGAAGCAGGAACTCCTCCCTCCCCTCCACCTGCCTCAGGCTGGGGCCTCTGGCTCAGAGCACCACTGTCCCCCCAGATTCACCAGAGTTATCCTGGGTCCCCTCCTACTGCATCCCCTAGATGGCCTCCCCTCAGCCTGACTGGAGCTGTGTCAATCCAGGTCCCCTGCACCTCCCCCTTGAGAAGCCGCCTGGGTTCCTTCCAGGCGACGTTAGTGATAGGCTGGATTTAACAGTGCTGAGCCCTCGCCCACACCTGGGTGGCCCTGGGGTGGGGAGCAGGCGTCTGAGGTCAGGTCCCTGGGAGGAGACCCTGGGCCAGAGATTTGCGTGGGAAGCTCCTGGGGTGAGCATGGGAGCTGGGCGGCAGGGCACTTGCCACCGAGGCCTGATGCAGCCCCATGAGGAGCTGTGCCCATACAGACCACATCCTCGGCCAGGGCTTGAGAGCGCCGTCTGGAGCTTTGGAGTCCCCCAGGTTCTGGGTCCTCACCAGCACTGAGTGCTTTCTCCTGGCTACGGTCTGTCTTGCCACCGTGGCTCCGTGCCCTGGCACAGCTGCTGTGGTGACTGTAATGGTCCCAGCAGCTCTGGGTCACCCTGCAACGCCCCCCACCCGTGTGTCTATGACAGCCCTTCCGGGCACGGCACCTGGAGCCCCTGTCCGCTTGTCTCCCATCCACTGGGTGCCTGGCCCTTCCTCGTCCCCTCTGAGCACCCCTGTCCAGCTGTGCTCTTATCCCCTCCCCGTCCCTCCGTGTCACGGTGGGGGCACGCGGGTACTATCCGCCTCTGCCGTTTCTCATTTCAGACTCCGAGCCCGAGCCGGAGCAGGCTCCACGCTCTCCCGGCTCTCAGGCCCCTGACGAGGGGGCGGGCGGG
>NW_012101565.1:747238-754381 GCF_000951045.1 Mandrillus leucophaeus
AGCGAGCCGCCGAGCTGGGAGTCAACTTCAGTCGGAGCCGGCAGGGCAGCGCGCGGGGGGCCAAGCCGCACAGGTGCGAGTCCTGCGGCAAGAGCTTCAAGTACAACTCGCTGCTGCTGAAGCACCAGCGCATCCACACGGGCGAGAAGCCCTACGCCTGCCACGAGTGCGGCAAGCGCTTCCGCGGCTGGTCAGGCTTCATCCAGCACCACCGCATCCACACGGGCGAGAAGCCCTACGAGTGCGGCCAGTGCGGCCGCGCCTTCAGCCACAGCTCGCACTTCACGCAGCACCTGCGCATCCACAACGGCGAGAAGCCCTACAAGTGCGGCGAGTGCGGCCAGGCCTTCAGCCAGAGCTCCAACCTGGTGCGCCACCAGCGGCTGCACACGGGCGAGAAGCCCTACGCCTGCAGCCAGTGCGGCAAGGCCTTTATCTGGAGCTCCGTGCTCATCGAGCACCAGCGCATCCACACTGGCGAGAAGCCCTACGAGTGCGCCGACTGCGGCAAGGCCTTCCGCGGCCGCTCGCACTTCTTTCGGCACCTGCGGACCCACACGGGCGAGAAGCCCTTCGCGTGCGGCGCCTGCGGCAAGGCCTTCGGCCAGAGCTCCCAGCTCATCCAGCACCAGCGGGTGCACTACCGCGAGTAGCCCGGCGGGGGCTCGGGGCGAGGCCTCCTGCCTGCCCCCACAGTGGGCATTGCCCAGCACCGCATGCCATGTGTCCGGAATAAATTCTTTTTGATTGTTGGAAGTGGGAGCCGGCACCTGCCTGGGTGAGGCCTTGGGGCAGCTTCCCATCCCCGAGGACCCGCTGCAGGATGGGGTTGACGGGGCTGCTTCACCAAGACCTGCCACGCAGGGCCACGGGGTCCCTGGAGCCTGGCGGGCGGCCCGAGTGTCCTAGGGGAGGATCTGAGGCCTGGAGGTGTCCTGACTTGCCCAGAGCCCGGAAGTAGGCCTTTCTGACGCTGATACCCCACCATCAACGCGGGGGGCGCGCCCAGAGCAGGTGGTGAGGACAGGGCCGGTCTAGAAGTGCCCACAGGCCTGGCCAGGCTGCCTGCCACCTGGGCGAGGGGTCTCCAGGAATTCGGTTCCCTTACGTATTTGGGAAGCCTCTGTTTCTGTCCAATGCAGCAGACTCGTCCCCCCGTGCCCTCTCAGCTCTACTGCCTCCTCCCCCTGCCTCCATTCAGCGGAGAGCCTGCTGGGCAGCAGTGGCCCGGGCCTCCCCTGCATCAGCCCGTTGCCCTGGGATGGGGGGGCCCAGGGTGTTCAGGTCTTGACAGGTGTGGGCTGGTACAGCTGGGCCTGCCAGGCCCTTTTCAGAGCTGCCGGGACACTGCTTCTGGGCAGGGGAGTCTGGGCCACGAAGTTCTGAGAGCTCAGCTGGGGGTGGCCTCAAGTGCTGAGTGCCAGTGATTCTGCCAGCGCCTTCTCCCTGCCCTGTCTGTGCCCTCCGGTACAGCTGGCAGACCCCGGAGTCCAGCCTGGCTCCTCCGAGGCTCCCCCTCTCCAGGTCTTACCTCCCCTCCTGCTGTGACTCGTCCAGAACCCTGGGCCTCGTCCCCACATGTGTCTGTGGCGGGCCTGTGAGGTCACTGTCCTGTCGAAGACGAAGGCTACCGTCCCCGCTTTTTGGCGGTGCGTGCGGAGGCCTGCGCAGTGCGCATCTGATGTCAGCCCCAGCAAGCCATTTTTCCGGAGAACCCGGAGGCTCCGAGGTGACCCGTGGCTTGCTCGAGGTCACACGATCAGTGACGGCACCAGATGAATCCGAGCTCCCTGACCAGCCATCCACCCAGACCCCTGCTGAGACAGCGGGACCTCGTTTCCAGTTCTGAAGCCCGGGGAACGCGGCTGCCCGGACTGGGAGCCCGCAGCACAGGGCCCTGTGCCACCCCTTGGGGAAGGCGGCCCCAGGCTCCGCCAGCCCCCGCCTCCCTCTCCAGGCCATGCCCTGGGGGCCCTGTGGACGCCCCACTCCGCCAGGTGAGAACGAGTTTAGGGGTGCGGGCTGGAGGTCAGTGTGTCTGTCCGAAGTCAGCTGGGAGGCAGGAGCCTACTTGAGGCGTCCGTGCTGGTGTGCGGTGGCCCTTGGGTTCAGACTGTCGGCCTGAAAGGTAAGGGTGAGAACGCCTGCATTCTGCTTGTTCAGTAACACGCGTGGGCAGCCAGGCCGAGGGGCTGGCTTTGCAGGGACCGCCCCGCGCGCCCCCGACTCCCCCGCTGGACCCCCGCTCGCTGCGACCAGAGAGAGCCCGGCGGTCCTCCACGCCGTCCTAGACAGTCCCGGAAGTGGCCGCGGCGCCGGGAGGGGCGGGGAGGGGGCGGGGCCGGGCGCACTCTCCGCAGCCCGCACGAGACTCGAGCAGCGCCAGCTCACGGGAGGCTTCCCGGGGGAAGGGAGTGCGGCGCGGCGAGTCCGTCAGGGCTGCTCCTCCGCGCCGGGTCGTAAACCCTCTGCAAGGTCTCTGTGTACCCCCTCGTTGGGCAGGGCCCGCGAGATGGGCTGAAATGGCATTTGCGTCTTTCCCAGTGTCCTCAGCTCCTTCTCCAAGCCCGCGGGCACGGGGCTGATTCTCGAACGTGCCATCTGATCCACTCGACATTTCCCGGGAACCCCAGAGCGGCCCGGCAGGACTTTTAAGGGCATTTTTCTACCTTGTGGTGGCTGCCGGGTGTATCAGCGTGTAGTTGAACAGGACACAATATTCCTGAGCCCTCCTGGGACGCCTGCGACCCTGAGCTGTGCTCGGCCTCTTGGTCACGGCCCTCCCCATCCTCCTTCGATTTGCATCACTCGAGCCGCTTGTCCGGGCGGCCGCCCCCGGGGCTGGTTCGGAGCCCTGTCCCACCCCTACCAGCTCTGCCCCCAGAGGAACCTGGACACAGACCACCGGGAGCATCTCCAGCTCAACGGCCAATCTCCAACCCACACCACCTCCAAACCCACACCACCACTCCTCTCCCTCCTCCGACCCAGGACCTCGATTCTCAGCCTTCGCCCTCTCCCTCCTCCCCGAAGTGACCGGGGATCTTCCTAAAGACCCGATGGTATCTGGGAGCCCAGGTTTGGGATCCGCCAGCCCTGATTCCATACCCCACACTTACCTTTCCTCACGGAGCTCGTTTCTGCCTCTGACAATGGAGGAAGCCCAGCCGGGTCGGCACCACACATGGTGGTTGGAAGGACGGCATGGGTGGGGTTCTCTGCACAGTGCCAGGCACGCAGCAGATCCCCATAAAAAGAGCTCCTGGAAGGGCTCTGTCGACAGTGTGAGTGGATAGTCTTAGCAGAGGACCACCTGAGGCCTGGGTTGGTCACAGAAATTGTGAGGGACCAGGAAAAGGGGTGCATGTGAGTTTTGGAACCCAGGAAATGATCATCTGTATCTGGCACAGTATCTGTTTTTGAGCCCAGAAGGAACTAAAGGCCCTGGAGGGGCTCTGAACCCTAAAGCACTGGACCCGCAGGGAGAGGTCTTCTGAGGCAGCTTCCTGTGGCCCCAGACAAGCGGAGAGCCAAGTGCTGACCTAATCGTGGCCTTGGGGGCAGGTGTGCATGCCCATGGATTAGCAAATAAAGGACCAAAATGAGCTTAAGTTTGGACCCTTTTCAGTTCACAAGGCTTTTTATTTTTACATACATATATGTAGCATGGTGTATTGGCTAAGGAAGTCGACCTTGGAATTTCAAGCCCAATTCTACAGTTAACTGTGAGGTTGGATGAGTTATTAATCTCTGAATCTGTTTCCTGATTAGTAAATGATGCGTTAGGGTTCTCCAGAGAAACAGAACCAATGGTGTGGGGTGGGGGAGGGCAAGAGAAAGAGGATTATTATCAGGAATGCACTCACAGGGTTATGGGGGCTGGGCAGTCCCAAGACCTGCAGCTGTCAAGCAGAGGAGCTGATGGTGTGAGTCCCCGTCTGAAAGCCAGCAGGCTTGAGACGCACAAAGAGCTGATGTTTCCATTCAAGTCTGAAGGCAGGAAAAGACCTAGGTCCTGGTTCAGTCAGGCAGGAGGAGATTCCCATGCGGGCCTTGAACTCATTGAATGAGGCCCACCCACATTATGAAGGGCACTCTGCGTCACTCAGTTCACAAATTCAAATGTTAATTTTATCCAAAAATACCCCCACAGACACACTCAGCACACACAGTGCCACTACTTGCTCTCAGATTGCTCTCCAGACTGGGGGAACCAACTGACAAGGCTCCCAGTGCCCCCAGCTAAGAGACTACCTTCCCCGTAACTTTTCAGCATGTTCACTTGATTTTCCAAGCTTAACAGACTTGTGATATTACTTTAATCGCAAACAAGGCTCTGCTGTCCCACGTGCTTACTTTGCCACATGGCACAGTGTGTGTCACAGACGCACTCTTCACAAGGACAGGTCCAGACCTGTGTCAGTCACTGCTTCATCCCAGCACCCAGCACAGAGTCTGACTCATGGTGAGCTGTGGACAAATGTGCACGCAATTAACGACTTGTTACTGCCTCAGGGTTCTCTTTTCCAGATGTCTAGAGCAACTCACATTTATTCGCTCCTTATTTCAGACTGGGAGAAAGGGCCTGAGCAGAAGGATCAGAGTTCAAAGGAGGGGACACAGCGCCACAGAGGCAATGCCTGGAGCACCACAGATTGGGGACTGGGCACGTACTTGGGTGAGGGTGGAAAGAGCATGGAAGTCAGGGTTCAGTCAGAAGACAGAGGCCTCGCCAGTCATTTCAACAGAGAGGATTTCGCATCATGAATTACTATGTACCAAGTGGCTACCAAAGGAGCTGAAAAGAGATCTCTTAAGTATCTCAGAAGCAAAAACTGCAGAGAGCAGCTGCTACACTAGGGTTGTGAACACAAAAGAGTGTGGAATTATTGGGATCAGAAAGCCTGGGAACTAAACCCCTAAGGAGAGGGCTTCGCAGGTCTCTGGTCCCTGATCTGGCCCCGAGAGTGGGGCAGACCCCCTAGGCGGGGCGTCGCTGGCTGCGGTCTGAGGTCCTCCAGCGGGGGGGTGATGAAGCTGCTTCTGCGAAGTTGGGAACCCGCTCCCCGGTTTTAGCAGCCGCGGAGGGAAATGCTCCCGCCAGGGCGAAGCAACAGAGTTCGCAAGACAAGCAACCAGGGAAGCAAACAGACCGGAAGTCTGAGGAAAAACCGGAAGCAAACCGGAAGGAGTGTGCCCCCCCTCCTCCCCAGCCTCGAGCGCTTTCTCTGGCGCCCCTAGTGGGAAAGCCTAGCATGGCTCCAGCTGGCCAAGCAGAAAAAGGTTTGCGGAGACCAGGCCAGCCACAGAGGTGGAGCTGAGGGTCAAAACCTCCTGCCTGGAGCAGGAGGGCAGAGAGGCCTTGTACGTTCGAGCGGATTCATAAGATAAATGCTAAAGGGCTCAGATGGCTGAGATGAGATTTTGTAGAAAAACCTGGCAGTGGTCAAGTGCAGCCAGGGCTTCAGGAGTCCAGCCTGGTTTGTAAGTCTCCAGGAGCCCACGCGTGGCCACAGGTGCAAACTGTCCCAGAGCTCAGAGCAGCCATGCATGGGAGAATTCCTCCCAGAGAGAAGCGCCGTGAATATGACTTCCGGGGACACGCACAGCTGGTGGAAACCGTATGCACGCAGTGTGCATAGGTGAGATGTAATGGAACCCTGGAGAAGCACCTTGTGAACGTGGGAAGGGCTTCGCACATGCTCAGGCTCCGCTGGGGATCAGAACATTCTCACAGGAGAGAAGCCAATGAGCGGCAACGGACGTGGCCACACCTTCGTGGAAGCACTGGTCCTCAGGCATCAAAATGGACATGGAGAGGCCCTGCAAATGTAATGACTGTGGGAACGCCCACCTCCTGAGTTCATGCTGCCGTGAGGTAGCGGACTGTGGATGCGGGCATGTGGAGAGGTCTCAGATAATCCCCACTGAAGAGGAACCCTGTGGATGTCATCCACGCACCAGAATCCGATAAATTGCACCAAGGGGCCCCACCCCCACCCCCTGTGCGGTGACCACAGCAAAACCTTTAAGCAAAGATCTCAAGCCCCGAAATGCCAGGGCCGTCACCAGGGATGCAGCAGGGAGTGAAACACCCGTCTCTTGTCTCACACCAAACCATAGCCAAGGGATTCACCACGAGGTGAGTGAGGTGCGAGAGGGAGGATTCTGCAGGTGGAGACTGCCCTCGGGGTTGTGGCCTCAGAACGGGGGCCTTCTCCCTGGAGACGTGGACCCTGTTTCTTACAGCAGCTTCTGTGCATCACCGGCAGGCAGTGGCAGTTGACACCAATCAAGGGATCTCAACAGTCAGCCTGCACATGTGCAGATCCGCTGGGAAAACGCAGCCCCTCCCATCCTCAGATCCTAAAAGGGATAAGGCCTTGCCCGTTAGCTGAGTCCAGGAGAACCTGGCTGGGACCAGAGGGTGAGAACCGAACCCTGCGGCTGCTACAGGCCCCATCAGGGACCTCCCCACCCGGGGAGGGTTTCCTGGCAGTGTCTTTGGAGTCGCCGCACGTTTCTGCCCAGTTTTCACAGCCCACTCCTCCCTGGGTTCCGGCTGGGTATCTTCCTCAGAATGGCTCCGCGCCTCGCCTGCCTGGTTGATGGAGGTCTCGCTCTGATCACATCCAGTTCCTGTGGACCACCGGCCACTCACCAGGTCGCTTTGCCTTGCGTTTTCTAGGGTCTTGTTTCATGGGGTCATGGGAAGCCTCTCAGGGACCACCCAACTACCTGAGAAGCCCGCTGGAAAACGCGGATTCCCAGGCCCCACCCCAAGGGATTCAGCAGGCCTCAGGGGAAGTCAGGGAATCTGGGTTTAGTTCAGATACCCAAATGCATTGATCATGGGCCAGATTCTGGAATCTGTTCTCCTCCAAGCCCTCAAAGCAGAAGCTGCTGGCCGGCCCTCTGCACAGGCCGCAGTCCAGGCCCTCCTCAGACACCACCTGGACGGGCAGTTTGAGCCGTGGGACGCCCCTGCTTGGGCCAGAATTGGGTCCTGCACCTCCGACCTGCAGGGCCCAGCTCGGCCTCTGGGCCCTCTGGGCCTCTGGCAGACGCGCTCCGCCAGGCGCCCCCTGCCTCCGTGACGCCCCCTCTCTCGCTCCACAACGCGGCCCCATGCTGGATCACAGC
>NW_012101565.1:754696-760831 GCF_000951045.1 Mandrillus leucophaeus
CGCGCTTCCAATTCGCGCTGCGCTCCGCGGGCTGGGTCTAGGCAGTGCCCCAAGCGCGGGAGCCGCCGGTCAAGCCTGTAAAGATCACAGTGTTAAACAGGTTTCTTTTTCCCAATAGCATTTATTCATACTCTTTGAAGAAATTTGGGAAGTGCAAGAAAAATAGAAGAGACAGAAATTTTCTCCTCAGCACTACGGGCTGGGGATCCCAAATCCAAACGCCTTAAACTCAAGCCTTTGGAGCAGCCGACGTGCCGCGCACAGGAAATAGTCATTGGAACACCTCGGACTTCGGATGTGGGAATTTGGGAGGCTCAGCTGCTAACTACGGTACAAATATTCCCAAATCCAAAAAAAGGCCAAAGCCCCCCCCCTTTTTTTTTTTTTTTTTTGAGACGGAGTCTCGCTCTGTCCCCCAGGCTGGAGTGCAGTGGCTCTATCTCGGCTCACTGCAACGTCCGCCTCCCGGGTTCACGCCGTTCTCCTGCCTCAGCCTCCCGAGTAGCTGAGACTACAGGCGCCGCCACCTCGCCCGGCTAATTTTTTTGTATTTCTAGTGGAGACGGGGTTTCACCGTGTTATCCAGGATGGTCTCGATCTCCTAACCTCGTGATCCTCCCGCCTCGGCCTCCCAAAGCGCTGGGATTACAGGCGTGAGCCCCCGCGCCCGGCCACCAAAACACTTCTGGTCCCAGGTATTTGGGATAA
Organism: Mandrillus leucophaeus; assembly: GCF_000951045.1. Taxonomy (NCBI): domain Eukaryota; kingdom Metazoa; phylum Chordata; class Mammalia; order Primates; family Cercopithecidae; genus Mandrillus; species Mandrillus leucophaeus. The sequence goes on from NW_012101565.1 coordinate 755,405, forward strand.
GGGATACTCAGGCTGAACAAGGAACGTCTGTGCACGTTTTTAGCAGCTGTTGCTGTTACACTAAATAGACTCCATGGTTAACTTGTCCCTAAAATAACCTTCACGTCCTGAGGTCTGAGATCTGCTGGGAGCAGTGCTGGAAGCCCTATTTCCCCACGCGAGAGAGGCGCCAGCATCCCTCATTTACAGGAGGAATTCGAGACTTGGTGAGGACGTCCCACAGCCCGGATTTGAACCCAGGCTTGGATTCCGAGGCCCACGTACTTGCTCCACAGTGCCTTCTGCTGGCCACCTTCCCTGCCCTCAAAGATTGCTGTAACCAGAAGTGGATGAGCATTTCGCGGAGGAATGCTCCCCGCACAAGCCGAGGTGTTTGCAGGGTATCCCGGACTCCACTTTGGTGTCCCTGGAGTGCCCATGCCAGCGACCTTTTGGTGGCTCTCTTACCCCAGTTGGAACTGTCGCCAAGTGTGTCCCCATCGTGGGGAGAGGAAGAGAGGAAGTGGATTAGCGGCGTCAGGCCTTGCGGAGGTGTACTCGCACCGTCCTGCGCTACGGTCTCAGAAGCAGGAGGACGCTTTCCGGGAGCCGGCTGCTGTGGCACCTGCAGCAGTTTCAGCAGTTGGATAGCTCCAGCCGCCCTGTCACACCCTCACAACTCATCCACTCCAAAATTCAACGCAGCATGCCAGGCCCCAGGTATGTCGAGGCGGAAAGCTACGGTCCCCGCCCGATGGAGCCGTGCAGTTCCCTGCAGCGTGGGTGGAGGAGGGGGGACAGGTGTCCAGACGTGTGTGTACATGGGCCGGCAACTCCCAGTCCTTGAGTCTCAGGTGGGCAAAATCATGCCGCCACTGTGGCCCTCGTGTGCCTGACTCCGGGCAGGGGCTTCCCGTCCTGCCTCCCGGCACGCTGTGTGGCCCTTCTGTGAGGCTGTTGCCCCTCAGGCAGCCCCTGGGATGCGAAACCCCCTCGTTCACACGGCAGAGTATTCAGCCCAGCGCCTGCTGCAGAGCCTGGGTGAACAGCGTCTGGGTGACGAGAGTAACAGGCAGGATGCAAGTGGAGGCAGGCGGCTTCCGCGGACCTCGGTCCCTGTGCCCGTCCAGCAGGACCCTGAGCCCAGCTCCCATCTGGGGCAAGGGCTCCGCGGTGGCAGGCAGGAGGGGCTGCATAATGAGCTCCGGAAAGCTCTAGAATGCCGTCTGTCGCCATTACACTTGACGGAGGGTGTGGTGAATAGCAAGGGCTTGGGGCATGTGGTTGGATTTTGGGTTTTTCCTTGCAGGACTGTGCCGAACCTGCAGCATTGGGAAGCTCTTGGCCTCTGCCCTTTCTCTGAAACGTGCCTCTTCTGCCTGGACGGCTTGGTCATTCTTTCCTCATCCATAACCTTGAATAGCTTCACCAAGATCCATGCTAGTGTCAATATTTTATATTAATTTTTCCTGGGATATGGTGCTCTTGATTTTTTTGAATTAGGGTATAATTTGCATAGCTAAAATGCCCAACTCTTAAGCACACGGCTTGACTGTTTACATGTTTACACTCTTGCTAATCCACCCAGGTCACAGCATGGAACTTTCCAGAGCTTCTCTTACCCTTCCTTTCCCCTCCCCAAGCTGATGGGTATGCTAGCTTCTGGAGGGCCCCGTCTGCCATCGGGCCTCTCGGGGTGGATTCATCCGCCCGCCTTCCTGACACTCCTCTTGCTCCGCGCGATGTGCTAGTGGTCACCCCATGTGGTTCCAAATGTCCGTTGGCCCCTTCCGGGCCGGTGTGTGGTTTCCGATTCTGAGTGTTTGCTTTGACCTCATTTTTATTGTTGGGGTTGTGTACTTCTCATGCCGTTTTCCCATCCCAAACCTGTGGTGTCTTTTCTGAGTGAGAACACCCTTGTGGCTACAAGAGCCCCAGAGTAGGAAGCCCAGCATTGGTGTGGCAAGGTTGGGTTCCCTAAGAGCCAAGCGGCCTCCCCACCTCAGCGCCCTTCCCAAACTCCTGCTTACACGTCAGGACCCACTGGCAGTGCTGTTCGAGTCACTGCTCCCTGGTCTCTGCTTCTAATGAGGCCTGCATGTGCTGCTTTCCAGCACCTGGCAGGCAGTGCCCGCTGTGCCTCTGTGTTTCTCCCCTTTCATGAACTCCCAGAGCAGCCCCTGTGGCGCTCTGTCCATCTTTGGGGGTGTCCCTGGTGCCCAGCACAGCAGGAGTGGATGTCCTGGGCCAGTTCTGCCTGACTGCAGAGCATGGAGGTGCCAGTCAGCACTGGTCAGGCCGGCCGCTGGGTCTTGTTGTGCCCGCCGCTTCCTGCCACCCTTGCATTTTCTCCTCTTAGGGCCACTGGTGTGTCTCACCTGGAACCTTCTCACCAACAGCCCATCTGTTACTTCACAGATCCTGCCATGCAGGAGCCGTGCACAGCTTGGCTGAGGTCTCTGCCAGGGTCTCCTGGGGCTGCCATTCAGCTGTCCTGGGCTCCAATCTCCTGTGGAGCTTGAGGTCCGTCCCCGACCATTCAGGCTGTGGAAGGATTTCCATCCTACGGCTGTGGGGGTCAGGCCTTCAGCCTCCAGGGGTAACTCAGAGGCCTGTGCCTCTCCTGCTCCTTCTGTCAGGAGACTGGGAGTCCTTCCTTTCCGTGTCACCTGTGTCCTGGCTCCGTGTCCACTTGCTTCAGTTGACCCACGGCCTCTTCTCTGAACAATGGTCCTCTTTCTCTGAGTTCTTTTTATTTTGTTTGGTTTGGTTTGGTTGGTTTGTTTTGAGACAGGGTCTCACTCTGTCACCTAAGCTGGAGTGCAATGGCATGATCTCGGCTCACCGCAATCTCCACCTCCCGGGGTCAAGTGATTCTCCTGCCCCAGCCTCCCGAGTAGCTGAGACTAACGCAATCACCACTACGCCTGGCTTATTTTTTTTTTTTTTTTTTTTTTTTTTTTTTTTTTGCGGAGACTGGGTTTCACTATGTTTGCCAGGCTGGTCTCGAACTCCTGACCTGGAGTGATCCTCTTGCCTCGACTCCCGGAGTTCTGTGATTACACGCGTAAGCTCCCTCGCCAGCCTAGACTCGGCTACTTTTGGATCAAGAAATCCAGAAGTTTCTAGACTGTGAACTTGCTCTTTACCATGGACATTCACCACCTGCAACTTCCCAGGGGTTCTCTGTCTCGCCCCACACTGTGAGGACCCCCTTACCAAACAGAATTCCAGGGTGCTGGCTCTTCGCGGGATCTGAGCTATTCGCCGGCGTCCTGAGTTGCTTGGGTTCACTCCCCCACCCTCGTGTCCCTGCCTGAGTCCTGCCCTGTGTTTTCGATTCTGTTTGTCAGGGGCCCTAGCGTGGGGCTTCTCTGTGGGAGAGCAGGAGGGAAGCGGTGAGGGGTGATTCCGGAGGAGGCAGAGCCCCAGGTGTCCGTGGGAAGCTCCAAGGCCGGGCCACGGGACGGCCACCCTGGGCTGTGACACAGTCCAGCATCTTCGCTAAGGCACCTGCTGGAGGCTCCGCCTGGGTCCCAGGACCCTGACTGCGCCGGGCGGCTGCCAGCGAGGAGGCGGGGCCGAGGCGAGGGCGGGGCCGAGGTGGGGGGCGGGGAAGGAGGGGCGGGGTCTGTCTGATGGGCGGGGCTTCTGGATGGGCGGGGCTGCCAGCTCTGAGGTCTGAGCCCGGCTCCCGGCGGAGGAAGCTGACGACTCCTAGAGGCTCAGTGCGCGAGCCCGAAGTTGGGCCTGGAAAGGGGGCACCGCCTTCCCGGTTCTGGTGGATGGGGAGTGAGGGGAAGGACAAAAGCGGCACAGGGAATAGCATGACACGGGCCCGGGGCAGGGCGCATTTGGAAAGGGGCGAGGAGAGGACAGTGGCCTCCGGCACGGCGGCCGTGGGCCTGGAGAGGCAGTCGGGCCCCGTCACGAAGAGCCTCCGCCCGGCGTAAGGAGCCGGGACTGTCTAGGAGGCAGTGGAGGCTCCGGAAAGCCAAGCGCCTCCCGCCCAGGCTCGCGTGCTTGGAGTACCGGAGACTGCAGAGCAAGAGAGGGTCTTCAGAAGACCCACGACGTTCCACCGGGATGCGGAGGGGAGCGGTTATTTGTACTTCTACATCATCTCTTTTGGGGGTGTATGTGTGTGTGGGGGGGTGTGTGTGTGTTGTTGTTGTTGTTGTTTTGTGACAGAATCTCTGTCACCCAGGCTGGAGTGCAGTGCTCATCTCGGCTCACTGCAGCCTCTGCCTCCTGGGCTCAAGTGATCCCCCCGCCTCAGCCTCCCGAGTACCTGGGACCACAGGCGCCTGCCACCACGCCCGGCTAATTTAAAAAATATTTTTTTTAGTCGACACAGCGGTCTGTGTTGCTCAGGCTGGTCTGAAACTCCTGGACTCAAACCATCCTGCCGCCTCGGCCTCCCAAAGTGCTGGGATTACTGAGCCACTGCGCCCACCCGGTCTAAGTGTTTTATTTATTTATTTATATTTATTTATTTTTTTGAGACAGAATCTTGTTCTGTCGCCCAGGCGGGAGTGCAGTGGCGCAATCTCAGCTCACTGCAAGCTCCGCCTCCCGGGTTCACGCCATTCTCCTGCCTCAGCCTCCCGAGTAGCTGAGACTACAGGCACCCGCCACCACGCCCGGCTAATTTTTTTTTGTATTTTTAGTACAGACGGGGTTTCACCGTGTTAGCCAGGATGGTCTCGATCTCTTGACCTTGTGATCTGCCCGCCTCGGCCTCCCAAAGTGCTGGGATTACAGGAGTGAGCCACCGCGCCGGGTCAAGTGTTTTACTTTTTATGTTTTACAACAGCTTCTAATTTGTTACAAATAAACGTGCAGCATGTGGTGGGAGTGTTCAGGTGTTTACTGGTGCAGTGCGCAGGGAACGCGGTTCCAGGCGCGAGATGTGGAGGCCCAGAGGCAGAAGCCCCGTGGCGGCAGCGCGCGCAGGGGACTGTCGGAGGAGCAGGCGGGGACCTGGGCTCCCAGGGCTGTGCCCACCCCCGCCCCAGGTCCAGTTCCAGGGGCGCGTCTGGCCCTTTGTTGCTGTCTTATTAGGGTTCTTTCATGGGGGTTGGTTCTTAATTCTTTCTTTTCTCCCCAGAGAGGGTCTACTTGTTGTAAGAGGGAAGAGTCCACACCGCAGCAGTACACTTTGCACACATGATGAAAAACGTCACTTTTGCAGCATTCCAGCTGGAGATGCGTGACCTTCAGTCTGCGGCGGGCGGCAGGGCGAGAGGCTTGGACAGGAGGTGCATCTTGCCCGGGGAAGGCTGAACGAATGAGAGCTCGGTCCCTGGTGAGAAAGAGCCCAGAGCATGCGAGAGGCGGGCAGCAAAGGCTTCTCTGCAGCGGAGACGCGAGGGCGGCGACCTGCAGGGAGGCGGGGGCAGCGCCTGGGGCGCTCCAAGCTCTCGACCCCAAGGAAGCCCACGCTCG
>NW_012101565.1:761446-764225 GCF_000951045.1 Mandrillus leucophaeus
CGCTCTCCGGCGCGGCGTGGAGGAGGCGGCCCTGCAGGTGCATTCCCGGGGTGCCGACGCATGCGGGGCTTCCTGTGAGCTGAGTTCCCCCCGCGCATCTTCAGGCCTTTGTAAGTTGTCAAATTTCCCACCGGCCCAGCTAATCGAGCCTCCTCCCAGCTGTGAACAGGAGAGCCTGTTACCTAATTCTTGCCGGTAAGGTACTTTCAAAAATCTGCTTCCAGACTAAAAAATTGCACTTTAAATACCTTTTTGCAAAATAGGCGGGGTCTCGCTTTGTTTCCCAGGCTGGCCGCCTACTCCTGGGCTCAAGCGATTCTCCCGCTCAGCCTCTCTGGCAGGCAGGATTACAGGCGGCTTAAATTAAATTTACTAATTAATTACTTTTTATTTACTTATTTTTTTAAGACACGGTCTCCTTCTATCGCCCAGCTGGAGTGCAGTGGCGAAATCTCAGTTCACCCCAGCCTAGACCTGGGCTCAGGCAATCCTCCCACCTCAGCCTCCCTAGTAGCTGGGACTACAGACGCCTACCCTCACACCTGGCTAATTTTTTAATTTTTTGTAGAGACGGGGTCTCACTATGTTGCCCAGGCTGGTCAGGAACTCCTGTACTCAGTCCTCCATCCCGAGCCTCTTGAAGTGCGAGGATTGCAAGTGTGAGCCACAGCACCCAGCCAAATTATACTTCTTAATTGCACTTGAGGTGAGACCCCCCAAAAAATGTATTGCTTACTGGTTTTTCTTCTTGGTGAATTACATATTCATGATCTTTGCCAATTCTCCTTCGTTTCTTATTAATATATAGAGGTCTTTATCAGATAGGGATGAATCTTTGCATTGCACGTATTTCCTTTTTTGTTTTTGTTTTTTTACATTAAATTTTTTTATGTAGTTAAATTTGTCAGACATCTGATGTCAGGCTTAGAAAAATCATTCCTCAGTCCAAAACTTTATTATTCAAATGATTTGTTCTTTTTTTCTGGTTTAACATTTTTGTATTCAAATCCTTACAACTACCAAGAAAATTTTAAAATCCATGGGAATTTCTCTAGCTATTTGAAGACTGCTGGAGGGCGTGAGCTTGCTCAGCATGGAGCTAGGAAGCTGTGGCCATGCCCACCTGTGCTCTGTGTCAGCCCTGGGTCGAGGGGAACTGACAGAGCCTGGACCAGAGTTCCCGGGCATCCCGCAGAACACCGCTTCTGGGAGTGACTGTTGAGCCAGGACCTTGATTGCCAGTGACAGGGGTGGGCCCACCTGGGTGTTGCAGCTCCCGCAGGGCCTACTCTGACCGTCTCCTCTGAAGGCATTCTGACCTCACTGCCCCGGCCCCTGTACCTAGCCCTGGCTGCGATTTATTTTCCTTTTCTTTTACCTCAGCAGAAATTGTTCTGACTGCTGGCGTTCTGCAAGGTGGAGCCAGGAGGAGAGCCCCCAGGTGCCAAGGAGAGCAGTACCCTGATGGAGGCCCTTGCAGGTGAGGGGACACGCCCACAGTCGGGCCCAGAGTTCCAGGACAGGAATTGAACAGGAATACAGGAAAAACACCATGTCTCGGTCACTGGCGCAGAGCATATACTGTGTCCTCAGACGCAGGGTGAGGGAGGGAGGTAAATGCAGGCCCGTCAGATCTCCTGGGCATCTGTTTGGTGACTGTCTTTGCCAGTGAACTGAGAGCTTTTGGTTAGAAAGTCTGGCAGCCCCAGGCTCTGCCTCTGGGAAGGTCTGGCTCAGTGCTTCTCAGCCTTGGCACTGTGGCTGTTTTGGAATGGATGAGTCTTTGTTGAGGGGCTATCGTGTGCATTGTGGGAGGTTCAGCAGCACCCTCGCCTCTGCCCACTTGCTGTCAGTAGCGCCCCCTCCCAGTTGTGACAACCATAAACATCTCCACACATTGTCAAATGTGCCCTTGGGACAGAATCATCCACAAGAGAACACTGTTTTATGTTTTGGGGCCACCCTGAGAGTGTGTCACAGCGACGGGCGGGAGGTGGGGTGGGTAGTGCGGGCCCTGCTATGGGGTCTGGGATTGCCTCCATTGGAAAGGCATCCTCAGGGCCTGCAAGCTGGATCCAGTAGAGAGCTCCACCGTGTATGTGGCCCCTTCTCATTGTAGTTTTGGTTCTTTTTCCTCATAAGCAATACCTTTGAGTCAGTTCTTGAACTTCCAAGTCTGCAAACCACACAAGATCAGGGCTGGCCTCTGCCAAGGGGCTTCTGTTCTGTGCACCACCCTGAGCCTCTCCGACGCCCTGGCTGCTCAGTGTCATGGGTCTGCAAGGGCAGAGAGAGGTGGGGACTGTTGACAGCAGCCTGTTCTCATCTGCCCTGGAACATCCCTGCCCCACCCCCACCTCCACAGGAGTTTCCATCACATCTGCACCCTCCACTTTCTTGAAAGGTGCAGCCGGGACTCAGCCGCTTCTCTTCCGTTGCCACAGCAGACTGCCTGCAGGCAGAGAAGTCCCGCTCAGTTGCTGTGCTGGCCTCGGGGGCTCCCGTCCTCCCACTGCCGCTCCTGGCTGAGCCCTCCTGCCTCCTTTGCAGGCCGAGGTCAGTAGCCAGCTTTCTCACGTCCCAGGGTTTCATCCCTACCCCTTAAGCCTTTTTTCTAAATGGCCACATGGTCTGTCCCTGTGAGCCAGAGGAACCAAATCTAACCAGTGGCTTCACTGTCAGACAAGGACCACTGATAATGCAGCCTGGTCGGGGCTGCTCAGCCCGGTCAGCGCCACTGCCCAGCCACATGGGTTGCTGCTTCCAGCTCTTAGTCCGG
>NW_012101565.1:765421-766463 GCF_000951045.1 Mandrillus leucophaeus
TGTTAGCCAGGATGGTCTCGATCTCCTGACCTTGTGATCTGCCCGCCTCGGCCTCCCAAAGTGCTGGGATTACAGGCGTGAGCCACCGCGCCCGGGCTTCTGTTTGTATATTTTTAAAATTCTGTATTTTTTTAAGAGACAGGATCTCACTGTGTTGGCCAGGCTGGTCTCAAATTCCAAGTCTCAAGTGGTCCTCCTGCCTCAGCCTCCCAAAGTGCGGGGATTACAGGTGTGAGCCACCACGCCCAGCCCCACAGCCCGGTTTCTAGAGTGGCCGTGCAGGACCCTCATCCACCTCATAACCACAGGGGTTAAGAAGGTGGGGAGGAGAAAAAACTAGGCGGGCAAAATCAAAGGTGTCTTTGGAACACTGATGTCACCATCACCGTCATTGTCCTGTCGTCACCACGATTGCCAGAGCCACCCTCGACTCACATTCTCTTGCATCTAAAATCGTTACTGTCCGAACTCTTTTTCAGTTGTGAAGGCTGCTTTCCTGGCGCAGGCCCCAAGTGGCAGCCGATCAGCTGAGGCGCAGGCAGCTCGGAGTACGGAGCCTGCACCAGAGCCAGGCGCTCCCGAGGGAGAGGGCCACAGAGGGGGGCCTCCCCGGGCGCTGGGGTCTCTTGGCCTTTGTGAAAACGAGGAAGCCAGACAGAGGCCCAGAGGTTCCCCTCGAGGTCCGGTCATTTCTGAGAAAACTGGAGGACAGAGTGGCCGCGAGTCAGACGTCCCTCCGAACTTAGGCCCAGGAGCAGAGGGCAGGGGCGGCTGCAAGGGGCGGCCTTTCCCGTGCAGCGCCTGTGGCCGCAGCTTCAAGTGCTCCTCGGACGCCGCGAAGCACCGGAGCATCCACTCCGGGGAGAAGCCGTACGAGTGCAGCGACTGCGGGAAGGCCTTCATCCACAGCTCGCACGTGGTCCGACACCAGCGGGCGCACAGCGGGGAGAGGCCCTATGCGTGCGCCGAGTGCGGCAAGGCCTTCAGCCAGAGCTTCAACCTCCTCCGGCACCAGCGCGTGCACACGGGCGAGAAGCCCTAC
>NW_012101565.1:766998-774157 GCF_000951045.1 Mandrillus leucophaeus
GCCGCGCCTTTCGCCTGAGCTTCCACCTCATCCAGCACCAGCGGGTGCACGGCGCCGAGTGAGCGGGGCTGCCGCTGAAGAGATGCCAGCGGCCTGGTGGGCGTAAGGCCGAGGCCGGGTGAGTCCTGTCCGCACCATGCACGGTGAGGAAGTAACAACCGGCTGCTCGCGTGGTTCTCGGGCTGCAGAAGCCTCGCCCAGCTTGCATCTGCCTTGGCTCAGGAGCAGTCAGGAGAGACAGGGCTCGGCGAAGGTGAGCGCTGCCCATGGGAGGTAATTCCCAGAGGCGGGGAGGTCTCAGGGGTCTGTCCCGGGCCTGCCGCCCGCTGCTGAGACGCCTCCCCTCCCGCGGTCAGCTGCAGCGAAGGTCTCATCTGCTGGGGTGTAGTGGCTGGTGATTGAATGGGTCATTCCTACGCAGCCAGGTTGGTCAAGGCGGGGTGGGGGGGGGGGTGCAGTTAGGAAGGGGGCCTCACGCCCTCCCCCCGTACCTTGCTGGCAAGCAGTTCATCCATGTCTTTCAACGCCTTTTCACAGCTGGTTGCTATGGTCCCGAGTTCTGTGTGCTTAGAAAATTATGGAACTTGGCCGGGCGCGGTGGCTCCTGCTTGTAATCCCAGCACTTCGGGAGGTCGAGGCAGGCGGATCACGCAGTCAAGAGATCGAGACCATCCTGACCAACATGGTGAAACCCTGTCTCTACTAAAAATACAAAAATTAGCCGGGCGTGGTGGCGCGCGCCTGTAATCCCAGCTGCTCGGGAGCCTGGGGCAGAAGAATCGCTTGAACCCGGGAGGCGGAGGCTGCAGTGAGCTGAGATTTCGCCACTGCACTCCAGCCTGGGCGACAGAGCGAGACTCCATCTCAAAAAACAAACAAACAAAAAATTATGGAACCTGAGAAGGGGGTCATGGGGACCCCAGGGCCCACTGTCTGCACTTGGCATCTGAAGTGGGGGTGGTCTTGTGGGACTGACCCCTTACCCTGTGGGTTCTGCACTAACTCCGGGCAGTTGGTGTCAGAATCGAGTTAAATCGAAGGACATCTCGTTGGTGTCTGAGAGTTGGAGAGCTGGTTGGTATGGAGGGAAAGGCTCACAGCCACGTGATGTCAGAAGCGTTCTGTGGGTAGAGGAATCGTATTGTCTTTGAGACTTATGAGTATGTACAAATGTTATTTCCTGTAAAATATTTTCATGTTTTAAAATGTTATTTCCGAGATAGAACAGTGGTGTCGTCTCTGGGGAACGTTTTGGGTGCGTATAGTAAAGCGCTGTCACCATGAATTAAGCCAGGTGGGTTTTGAGTTTCTTGGGATGACTGAGGGCAATGTGAGCCGCCCGCTGGCCGTGAGCCCTGGGGCGTGGTTGCAGGATTCACCCATCCTGGTCTGGCTGTGGCTTGGGACCACCTCCTGCAGTTCTCTGCCCCAGGTAAGGACTGATTGGGAATAATTCTGGGTCCTGAGCTGGCTGCCACTTCCGAGACAGTCGCTTTGAGGGCTCTTGTTGGCACCCATTTCGTTAAAATGCATGAGCTTAGGGTTGTGCAGCCTGTAGGGGCAGGGGTGCTCTCAGAGTGGATGTGGTGGCCCCACAGTTCATTAAGCTCCTGACTCCTGGGCCAGTGGTGAGGTGGGAAGATGAGCCTGTGTCTCCCGTGCTGAGCCAAGACCCTCAGGCCAGCTGAAGGTGACCTTCCAGGTGCCAGTAGAGGTCAAAGCACCTGCTCTCTGAAGGAAGTTTACCCAGCTTAGCCTCATCCCTGCTCGTAAGTCAGCCATTCAGCTTGCAGTCAAAGATCCGCAAGCACACAAGGAGAGTCAGCTGACTGAGGGCCAACAGCAACAGCAGGCAGCTGCCGTCAGCCACAAAGAAAGGCAGACCCTGAAACTGTCATCATACAGGTGAGAGGACAGTTATGTGTGAGGCGCAGTGATGGTGATGAGAAAGCTATAGGATACATATCGTCACCTGTGAAGAGGCAGGACTTCTTAAAGAACTTTTGGAAATGAAAAATAGGCTAGACGCAGTGGCTCATGCCTATATCCCAACACTTTGGGCGGCCTAGGAGGGAGGATCACTTGAGCCCAGGAGTTCAAGACCAGCCTAGGCAACGTAGTGCTGGGCACGGTGGCTCACGCCTGTAAGCCCAGCACTTTGGCAGGCTGAGGCAGTGGATCACCTGAGGTCAGAAGTTTGAGACTATCCTAGCCAACATGGCAAAACCCCATTTCTACTAAAAGTACAAAATTAGCTGGGCCTGGTGGCCCATACCTGTAATCCCAGCTACTCAGGAGGCTAAGGCAGGAGAATCCCTTGAACCTGGGAGGCTGCAGTGAGCCGAGATCACACCATTGCACCCCAGCCTGGGTAAAAAGAGCAAAACTCCATCTTAAAAAAAAAAAGGAAAATGATCTGAGTGATGGTCTTAAATATAAGATGGAATGGCAAGCAAAATTATGAATATATATGTATGTATAAAAGAATAATGTCAACTAAAATTCTGGACAACAATAGCATGTAAATTGGAAGGGACAGAAATGTTCTAAGACCCTCCTGTTGTTGGGAAGCGGGTGTAAGACAGTGTTTAATTTGACTTTGATAAGTTAAATGTGCATAGCGTAATTTAATGTTAATTACTAAAAGAGTGTAACCAGTCTATACATCTCTAATCCAATAAAAAGAATAATTTAAAATGTAATTTAAAATGTAGTCCCAGCTGCTTGGGAGACTGAGGCAGGAGGATCTCAGTTTGGATCCTCAGACCAGGAGTTTGAGGCAGCAGTGAGCTATGATTGTGCTGCTGTACTCCAGACTGGACAACACAGTGAGATCCCATAAAATAAATAAATGAAACGAACACAAACTTCTGTCAATTAAAAAATAAGAAAAGAAAAATCAGGCTGGGCCTCAGCGCTGTGGCTCACACCTGTAATCCCAGCACTTTGGAGGCCGAGGTGGGTGGATTGCTTAAGCCTAGGAGTTCGAAACCAGCCGGGGCAACATAGGGAGAACCTGTCTCTACAAAAAAATACAAAAAGCTGGGCATGGTGGTGTATGCCTGTAGTTCCAACCACCCAGGAGGCTGAGGTGGGAGGATCACCTGAGCCTGGGAGCTCGAGACTGCAGTGAGTCGTAGTCACGCCACTACACTCCAGCCTGGGCAACAGAGTGAGACCCTCTCTCAAAAAAAAAAAAATCAGAAACAAACTGGGCAAATTAAGATGATGGAAACAAAACTAAATATGTCCCTAACCACAGTAAGCTGTATGGAATTGCCGGTTAACAGGTAAAGGTTAGGGCCGGGCGCAGTGGCTCATGCCTGTGATTCCAGCACTTTGGGAGGCTGAGGTGGGTGGAACACCTGAGGTCAGAGGTTCGAGACCAGCCTGGCCAACATAGTGAAACCCCATCTCTACTAAAAATGCAAAAATTAGCCGGTTGTGGTGGTGCATGCCTATAATCCCAGCTACTCGGGAGGCTGAGACAGGAGAATGGCTTGAACCTGGGAGGCGGAGGTTGCAGTGAGCCAAGATCGCGCCACTACACTCCAGCCTGGGTAACAGAGCTTGAAGCTGGGAGGCGGAGGTTGCAGTGAGCCAAGATCGCGCCACTGCACTCCAGCCTGGGTGACAGAGTGAGACTCTGTCTCACAGACACAGGTAAAGGCTAGGAGGAAAATCCATGACCCAGAGTCACACACATGAAGACACACAGGAGGGAGGCGTGAGTCAACCAAGGGGGGGAAAGGCAAGCTCAGGTGCCTGAGAGGTGAGAGGCAGTCATGTGCCATGTGAAGCCCAGAACATTGTTTTAAAAAGGAAACTCAAAAATAACGATGGGCCAGGTGCAGTGGCTCACGCCTGTAATCCCAACACTTTGGGAGGCCCAGGCGGGCTATCACTTGAAATCAGGAATTCGAGACCAGCCTGGCTAACATGACAAAACTCCATCTCTATTAATAATACAAAAATTAGGCAAGTGTGGTGGCGTGCACCTGTAATCCCAACTACTTGGGAGGTTGAGGCACAAGAATCACTTGAACCTGGGAGGCGGAGGCTGCAGTGAGCCGAGATCCCGCCACTGACACCAGCCTGGGTATCACTCAGACTCAGTGAGACTCCACCTCAAAAAAAATAAAAAAAAATTAAAATGGTATCTTAGAATGGAAATGTGATAGGCAAAATTAAATTAGCAAGAAGGTGGAAAGTGGAGAAAATCTGTTTGAAAGAATGAAAAGATAAGGTGGGTGATAGGATAAATTAAGACTAACAGGAATTCCAAGGGGGGAAAAGCAAAAACAGAAGATGGTGGGAATGAAGCTTAGAGAAATAATTTCCCCCCAGAACCGAGAAACATGAATCTCCAGAGTAAAAGCAGTTACCGATATCCCGCACAAAGAGGGAAGAAATTACCTATATCCAGGCATGACGTGAAACATCCGACAGTCCGCGACATACAGACGATCCGAGAGCGCAGATCACACAGAGGCTGAGAAATAAATCCCTTCCCAAGGGCAAATTGGAAGTTAGAAAACATCGAAACAATGCTTCGAAAATTACGAGTGAAAATAATTTGCAACCTAGGATTTTATACCTACCCAAGTGGTCAGTCAAGTGTGACGGTATGACAGCATTTTCAGATATGCAAACTCTTAAGTTTTAAAAATTCATTTTCATAATACATGTTTTCAGGAGCCTACTAAAGGAGGAGCTCCAAATCAAGGGAGTAAACCAAGAAAGAGGAAGAAGTGGGACCGGCCACTGTGCTGTAATCCTAGCACTTTGGGAGGCTGAGGCGGGCGGATCACTAGATCAGGAGTTCAAGACCAGCCTGGCCAATATGGTGAAACCCTGTCTCTACTGAAAATACAAAAATTAGTTGGGCGTGATGGTGCGTGCCTGTAGTCCCAGCTACTCAGGAGGCTGAGGCAGGAGAATCGCTGGAACCTGGGAGGTGGAAGTTGCAGTGAGCCAAGATTGCACCACTGCACTCCAGCCTGGCAACACAGCAAGAATCCGTCTGGAAAAAAAAAAAAAAAAAAAGGAAGAAGTGGAATCTTGTAAACCGGGTTAGTGGTGAGGCATCCCCACGTGACAGCGGAGCCCCAGGGCTGGGCAGAGAGAGCTGCGTGTCCTGGGACCGTCTGAAATTTCCCACGGTCCACTCTGGAGCCACAGTGACTTACTTTCCTTCCACCAGTAAAATATGCTCGCCACCCCCCAACTCAAGCCACCCAGAGGTCTGTTCCTGCTGCTGTCTCAGCTCAGAGGCTGTCAGCTCATGATTCTCCTCTGGTCCGGATATATGTGAGATGCCTCTTGAGGCTGTAAACTAAAGAAAAACATCACCTGCCTCTACCCCAGCATAGGATTTTGAGACAGGGCCAGGATAAGCACAGTAATGCTCCCGTTTGAAAGAGAGTGGGGGCTCATTTATTGCAGACCCCAGTCTGTAGCACTTCTGTGCCACAGTCAACGGCATGTTGCCAAGGGACCTCATTTAGGAGGCAGAGTCTGTGTCTCTTTTAGGGCCCCATTTTCCCTGGGAGTGACATTATTACCCATTTTTTTCCCCCTCAGATTTTGGCTCTGCCCTTGGTGTCTCTCCTCTGTGTTTTGAGGTGTCCGACAGCCTGTATTCCTCTGTGTTTTGAGGTGTCCGACAGCCTGTGTTCCTCTGTGTTTTGAGGTGTCCGACAACCTGTATTTGAGGCTAAACAGCTGTCTCAGTTGCTCACTGCCTGTAGGAGGAGGGAACCCAAAGGCTTCATTTTCAACTGTCTCCGTCTCTTTTCATTTAAACTGATACAGCGCCCCTAAAAATCCTGTGGGTTTCTGGCCAGGCACGGTGGCTCACGCCCATATCCCAGCACTTTGTGAGGCCGAGGTGGGCGGATCACGAGGTCAAGAGATTGAGACCATCCTGGCCAACATGGTGAAACCCCGTCTCTATTAAAATTACAAAATTTAGCTGGGTGTGGTGGTGGGCACCTGTAGTCCCAGCTACTCAGGAGGCTGAGGCAGGAGAATTGCTTGAACCCAGGAGGCAGAGTCTGCAGTGAGCCAAGATTGTGCCATTGCCCTCTAGCGTGGCGAAAGAGCGAGATTCCATCTCAAAAAAAAAAAAAAAAATCTTGTGGGAGTCTTAGATTATGTTCTCCACTAGACAAAAAATTGACTTAAACATGTGTCAGTGTTTTATCTGTTTTGTATGATGTGTTAGTATGTTGTGGGAAAACATCCTTTAGCGTCTTAGAAACGCTTTTGTCTAGCTGAGAGGGTTTGTACTATATACTATCTTCTATCTTTTTATTATTATTTTTTTAAGAGACAAGGTCTTGCTCTGTTACTTAGGCCAGAGTGCAGTGGTGCAGCCAGTTCACAGCAGCCTTGAACTCCTGGCCTCCCACCTCGGCCTCCCAAAGGGCAGGGATGACAGGTGTGAGCCACCACACCCAGCCCCAAGATAGTAAACCTTTCTGGGGCCTTAACAATGGATATGGCCACAACCTTGATTTTATCTTTATCCTGAGGCCACTTATGACTTGAATATTTTTGGGCAGTGGTGATGCACCCTGTAGTCCCAGCTGGTCAGGATGCTGAGGCAGGAGGATCCCTTGAGCAATGTAGGGAGAACCTTGTCTCTAAAAAACAAAAAGCAAATTTAAAACAATTTTTAAAAGACAGTGCTTTGCTGACTGCAGAGACAACACGTGAGATGGTTTTGTTTCCCAAACCAGGTCAGGCCCCGGCTGTTTCCTCCAGATTCCACCTGCAGACTAGACGATCCCTCCTTTCGCTCATTTCACCCTCACAGGCCTCACCAGTGCCACGAGGAGCGTTCGCTGAAATTTTTGCCACTCTATCTGGAGCTCTGCTTAGCCGGATCCGTTTTCTAATTTCCAAGTTACTGAAGGCAATTTTTTTTTTTTTTCGAGACAAAGTCTCACTCTGTTGCCCAGGCTGGAGTGCAGTGGCGCTATCTCGGCTCACTGCAAGCTCCGCCTCCCGGGTTCACTCCATTCTCCTGCCTCAGCCTCCCGAGTAGCTGGGACTACAGGCGCCCGCCACCACGCCTGGCTAATTTTTTGTTTTTTAGTAGAGATGGAGTTTTACCATCTTAGTCAGGATGGTCTCGATCTCCTGACCTCGTGAT
>NW_012101565.1:774517-778230 GCF_000951045.1 Mandrillus leucophaeus
CAAAGTGCTGGGATTAGAGGCACGGGCCACAGTGCCCGCCCAAAGGCAGTTTTTTTTCACCCAATTTTTTCACTACTACCTAATCATGGTTTCCCCCAGGCTCTGCTAACAGTCTCCTCCTGTGTTTCCGGCCTCCAGCCCCAGACTGCACTATCAGCGCACTGCGTCTTAGGTGTTGGTTCTGCCAGCACCTGTCTTAGATGAGGCTGCTGTGTCAAAATTCCACAGACCAACTGGCTTCATAGCAGACATTTATTTCTCCCAGCTCTGCAGGCTGGGAGTCCAGCCTCCAGGTGCCACAGACCGAGTTCCTGGGGAGGGACCACCCCTGGCTTACAGACGTGGCCGTCCCCATGCCTGCTCCTGGAGAGGCGGCTCCGGTGTCTCCTCCCATGAGGATGCTCATCTCATCGTGACGATCCCCCAGGATCTTCTCTAACCTGCTCCCCTCCCAAAGGCCCCACCTCCAACACCGTCTTACTGGGGGTTAGGACTTTCACATGTGAACTGGAGGTGGGGGGCAAATATTCAGTCCATAGCAGCCCCCACTTTGGGACCCAGTGTCTCTATTAGAACTTGCTGGGTAATGGCCCACCCAAACACCTGGTGGCTCAGAACCGCAGGGACACGGTGCTCCTGTGGCTGCAGGTGCGAGGGCCCGAGTCCTGGCCTCCCTGGGACCTGTTCCTTGGCTGTGCTCGGTTGCTCGGGGCTGCTGCAGTCCTGCATCCCCCAGGAGAGCCCTTCTGAGGTCACGGTTGCAGAAGGAAGCCCTTGTGATGCAGGCAGAGAGGAGAAAATCAGTACCTGAAGCATCGGACAGAAAAGGAAAACAAATCCAAAAGAAACCATTTAGAATAGACTCAAAGGACATAACATACCTGGGACTGCACCTGAGGTGCTCACTTAGGTGATATTTAGGAAAGATGTGTAAGATTTCTACATGTAAACTTAGAGATGGGATGTTATTATTACAAATTTTTCTAAGCCAGGGTCACCCCTGCTGGAGGTTAGTGGTACAATCACAGCTCACTGCAGCCTCAGCCTCCCGGGCTCATCCTCCAGCCTTAGCCCCCGGGGGACTACCGGTGTGCACCACCATGCCCGGCTGTTTGTTTTTTTTTTCTTCCTTGTTTTGGTAGAGACAGGGTCTCACTATGTTGCCCAGGCTGGTGAGATGGAGCGTTACTCGCAGACATGTAAAAACTCAAACAATGGCAGGTGTGCCCATCCGTGGATGGAGCAGGGGGTGTCAGGAAGGCGTCGGGGCTGCTGGTTACTGTCAGTCGCCCGCGAGGCCCGAGCAGCAGCCGCTCTGTTCTTGTGATCATGGCTGAGTGGCATCTACAGTGTGAGTCTCCACCCGGCCCGTTAGCCAGCTCCGGCTGCAGGGCCTGTGCGCCCTTTTCCGTCTGGGCAGCAGTGACTGAAGTTGCTCTAAGTCCCTCCCTGCTCTTGGTGCACTTCAGAGCGGGCTCACCAGGCCACAGGGTAACAGGAGAGGCTGAGTGTGCGGCATCCTCTGTCACAGAAATGCGTCTCGCACCAGCACACACAGCTGGCTTTCCCACTACTATTGCCCGTCGATGGCACCACCCAGCTTTTCTCTGCCTGAGGGTGGTATCTGTCCACCTGGGGTTTCTACTCTGCATGTTTCGTCTTGTCTTTTCCTTGAGATGGAGTTTCACTCATGGCCCAGGCTGGAGGATAATGCCATAATCTCAGCTCACTGCAACCTCCGCCTCCCGGGTTCAAATTACTCCCCTGCCTCAGCCTCCTGAGCAGCTGGGATTACAGGCGCACGCCACCATGCCTGGCTTATTTCTGTATTTTGAGTAGAGACAGGAATTCACCACGTTGGCCAGGCTGGTCTTGAACCCCTGACCTTAAGTGATCCACTTGCCTCAGCCTCCCAGAGTGCTGGAATTACAGGCGTGAGCCACCACACCTGGCCATGTTTTATCTTTTATCCAGGTAGTCTGTGACTATCCAAATGAGGCTCTGACAGTCTGCAGAGATCGTGTCAGTCTGAAGAGAGCTGGGTTAAAGGCAGGTTGTTCGGGGTGAGAAGGGGACAGTGAGGCAGCGGGTGGTTGCCGTCTCACGTCTCAGAAGGATGCGCTGAGCAGGCCCAGGGTTTTGGGCAAGTGAGGTCCACAGCCCTCTAATGAGTACCTTTAGAGGCCACTGGCCTGCAAGTTCTGATGACGGGGAACCGCCTTAGGGGCCTCTCCCTGGAGTTCCCAATCGCCCCCTCGCCCCTCACCCTGCTCTGCCCTGAGCTGTGGGTTGGGAGATATTTCTGGACGGGACCAGACCCCGCAACCTGGAGAGCCAGCTCTGGGCTCGGAATTGCTGGGCTTAACGTCCAGGCATGAAGTCAGCTCCTCGTGTGTCCTCATCTGTACAGTGAGGGGAGGGCCCATCTCCACCGTCTCCTGCGAGGACAGACTCTGAGGTGACGTGGGTCGGGCCTGCACCCTCCGTGGCTTCCTTTCTGAAGTCTGGGTCTCCACGGCCAGTGGCCTCATTTTCTGTGGAGCTGTTCAATGTCTGGGCACAGAAGCGCCTCTCTGGGAGCACAGGTGGGGACATGAGAGCCTCAGGGCCCCTGGAGTTGTTCTGTCACAGGTCCCGGGAGGAGCTGGACCGGCTGCCTGAGCCCCTTGGGGCAGCAGCCTCCCAGCCAGTAAGCCGCAGCACAAGAGGCTCGGGCCTGGAGCACCGAGGGCCCCACAGCAGGACGGGTGGGGGTGCAGCCTCCAGGGCGTTGGGGTCCTCTCGGCTGACCAGGGGCCTCACACAGGGGGCTGCCAGCTGCCTCATGGGGTGGGTGGGAGCCCCGGTGTGAGGGAGACAGCTGCAGAGGCAGCCCTGAAAGCAAAGCGTGGAGCAGATGGCAGAGGGTCCCGCTTGGCAGAGGAGAGGGCAGCAGAGGGTCCCGTGTTGTGGGTGGCAAGCTGCCCAGGTGCTGAGGCAAGAGACCGAGGGCACAAGCTGTTCCAGTATAATAAAATATAGGGAAGCTCGAACTGGGCAGAGCCCACCGCAGCTCAAGGAGGGCTGCCTGCCTCTGTAGACTCCACCTCTGGGGACAGAGCATAGCCAAACAAAAGGCAGCAGAAACTTCTGCAGACTTAAATGTCCCTGTCCGACAGCTTTGAAGAGAGCAGTGGTTCTCCCAGCACAGAGTTTGAGATCTGAGAACGGACAGACTGCCTCCTCAAGTGGGTCCCTGACCCCCTGGAGGCCCCCCCAGTAGGGGCAGACTGACACCTCACACGGCCGGGTACCCCTCTGAGATGAAACGTCGAGAGGAACGATCAGGCAGCAGCATTTGCTGTTCAGCAATATTTGCTGTTCTGCAGCCTCCGCTGCTGATACCCAGGCCAACAGGGTCTGGAGTGGACCTCCAGCAAACTCCAACAGACCTGCAGCTGAGGGTCCTGACTGTTAGAAGGAAAACTAACAAACAGAAAGGATATCCACACCAAAACCCCATCTGTACATCCCCATCATCAAAGATCAAAGGTAGATAAAACCACAAAGATGGGGAAAAAACAGAGCAGAAAAGCTGAAAATTCTAAAAATCAGAGTGCCTCTCCCCCTCCAAAGGAATGCAGCTCCTCGCCAGCAACGGAACAAAGCTGGACGGAGAATGACTTTGACAAGTTGAGAGAAGACTTCAGATGATCAAACTTCTCCGAGCTAAA
>NW_012101565.1:784310-788251 GCF_000951045.1 Mandrillus leucophaeus
TAATGGGTGCAGCACACCAACATGGCACATGTATACATATGTAACAAACCTGCACGTTGTGCACATGTACCCTAGAACTTAAAGTATAATTTTAAAAAATTTAAAAAATAGAATAAGAAGTTATGCTAGAAATATAGATATATGAATATTATTAATCATCAATTTGTAGCATTACTCTTTATTCCAATATAATAATAATCCTTGCTCTACAATTATAACCTAGGAAAAACCAGGCCATCCAGACATAGGAGCTGAAGGGGCACAGTGAGCAGTGACCAGAAGTGTGAGCCCTCTGCCCGGACATGGCCACTAGAGGGCTCCTTGGTCTAGCGGTAGCGCCAGTGCCTGGGAAGGCGCCCGTTACTTAGCAGACCATGGTCTAGCGGTAGCACCAGTGCCTGGGAAGGCGCCCGTTACTTAGCAGACCGAGAAAGGGAGTCTCCCTTTCCCGGGGCAGTTAGAGAAGACTCTACTCCTCCACCTCTTGTGGAAGCCGCAGCCTCCGGAGGCCTAACTGTCTCCCTGCGATGCTGTGCTTCAGCGGTCACGCTCCTGTTTCGCTTTCATGTTCCGCCCTGTACACCTGGTCTGCCTTCTAGAAAGCAGTAGCAGAATTAGTGAACGTACTAAAAATCTTTGAAACGCATAGAAGAAATAACGGCATAAGCTGTCCCCTCTCTGCCTCAGCTGCCAGGTAGGGAAGGGCCCCCCGTCTGGTGGACACGTGACTTGCATGACCTTACCTATCACTGGAGACGACTCACACTCCTGACACTGCCCTTTTGCCTTGTATCCAATAAATCACAGCGCAGCCAGGCATTCGGGGCCACTACCGGTCTCCGCGTCTTGGTGGGAGTGGTTCCCCGGGCCCAGCCGTCTTGTATCTCTTTGTCTTGTGTATTTATTTCTACGATGTCTCGTCTCTGCACACAGGGAGAAAAACACACAGACCTTGTAGGGCTGGTCCCTACACCGCCTGGCAGAGGAGAGAGTGGTAGAGGGTCCCGCGTGGCAGAGGAGAGGCGGCAGAGGCTCCCGCGTGGCACAGGAGAGGGTGGCAGAGGGTGCTGCGTGGCAGAGAAGGGGGCCGCAAAAGGTCCCACGTGGCAGAGGAGGGGGCCACAGAGGGTCCTGCGTGGCAGAGGAGAGGGCAGCCGACAGGCAGCTCTGGGAGGATACAGGGTTAGGAAACTGAGGCAGGAGGCCATCATAAGAGCTACGTACAGAGAGTGTGGATGTGATGAAAACTAAACAGGGGCCATTGGGCTTAGTGACCAGGCAGTAACTGTGCCCTTCCTGAGTTCCAGGCACCGAAGAACTTGGTGAAGAGTCCAGGCCCCTGCTGAGAGGGTGGCGCGTGTGCAAATGTGGGATCCTTGCCGAAGGTGCTCAGCCTCAGAGCACACGAAGGTGTTTCTCCTCCCCCGTCGAGCAGGAACCCGGGGTCCAGGCTCGGACGCTGATTGGATGTGACAGTCCAGCGGACTCCGTGCTCGGGGGTGGAGGCAGTGCTTCAAAGGACAGGGTAGGCGTCAGGGACTTTTCTTTCTCTTTGAGATGGGGTCTTGCTCTGTTGCCCAGGCTGGAGTGCGGGGGCACAATCACAGCTCACTGCAGCCTCAGCCTCCGCTCAAGTGATCCTTCGGCCTCAGGCCTCTAAAATGCCAAGATCCCAGGTGTGAGCCACTGTGCCTGGCCTGGGGACTTTTTCTGTAGTGACACACAAACACTTCACACAACATGGCCTGGGGACTTTTTCTGTAGTGACACACAAACACTTCACACAACATGGCCTGGGGACTTTTTCTGTAGTGACACACAAACACTTCACACAACATGGCCTGGGGACTTTTTCTGTAGTGACACACAAACACTTCACACAACATGGCCTGGGGACTTTTTCTGTAGTGACACACAAACACTTCACACAACATTTTATTGTACAAAATTCCCCAATACTGCTTTAATAGTGAAAAAAAAAAAAAAAAAACCCACAAAAGAAGTTTCAACACAGACACAGCTCGTCATTAGAATTCAAAGTCTTCTCCTGCCATGGCGAGAGCCCAGGCGAACCTCTCCTGCTGTGTTTTGCTGTAGATCTTCTCCACTGGCACCCTGAATCGCTTGCACCTGTGGGAGGCAGTGTCAGCCGGGGCAAGCGGGCAATTCACCCACCTTGAAGGCCAGGTCAGGGCACTGGGGAAGGGCGAGCGTGCTCCGTGCGGCAGGGACACCAGAGCCGGCTGGGGTAGCTGGGGCCTGCTCCTCTAGGCCTGCCCCACCCCACGCATGCCGCCACCCTGGAGCATCAGCGAGGTGTCAAAGACAAGCTGCTGTGGCCCAGGTGTCCACTGAGCAGGGCGCCCAGCCGCCTTCCACTCCCAGTGGGCAGGCTGAGCTCCACAGGCCCTGCTGATGCCGCCGAGTCCCAGGCCACTGTCAGCACCCCCACCTCACCCTGTCCATCCCAACGTTCAGGCAGGGAGAACCGATGACACAGGACGCAGCATCGGGGTCCCCGTCACAGGGAGGGCCTGCGCTGACCCCAGAGGACACAGGGGACAGCAGCAATGCTGGGACTGAACAGAGGCCTCTGGAAAACCCAGGCCCCCAGAGGCCACAGGTGGGAACTGAGCCCCAGGCACATGTACCAGGCAATGCTGATCCTGGGGTCCAGGTAGTTGAGCTTGGACGTGCTGAGAGCCACCTGCTTGTTCTCCTCCTTGTCCGTGGCCTGCACACTCAGCCACGCCAGCTGCTCCTGCAGCTTCTCCAGGAGCCGCCTCTTCTTCTCCAGGACACTGGCAAGAGAAGAGGCTGCGAGGCCCCGCGCTGGACTAGTGCCACCTGAGGAGACCTGCACTTCTCCAGCCCTGCCGCCTTCCCTCCCGGTGCAGCCCCGTCCTTAGCACTGTCGTCAGTCATCACAGCAAAAGACCAGCCAGGATCAAAGGCTGAAGCCCAGCCCTACCCCAGCTGCCAAGTCAGATACGGAGGAGCACCCTGGGCAGAGGGTGAGCAGCTCATCAGGACCTGACTCACAGGAGGGTGAGCAGCCTGTCAGCACCTGACCCAAAGGAGGGTGAGATGCTCGACACAACAGACCGAGGCCGGCCCAAACAGGACGAGGGCAGCGGGACTAGGCCCGAGAAAACAAACACAAATGCCCTTTCACTTCCGGGAAGCCGCTCAGCCCTCCTTCCCGACCCCTTAGGGAAAGCACATTTCAACAGAGACGCCCCTTCCACATTACTCGTACCCTCCAATGCCACAACATCACCCATGCACGCAACCTTTGACCCCAACTCTTCTAGGAATTTTGGCCACAAACACACTCAAACATGCGTGGAAAGACACTTGCACCTGCAGAAATACGGCCGAGAAGGGGGCAGCCTGCCGAGCCGGAAGCATAGGCCCTGGGAAGTGCCTTCCCAGCATGAGCCACATCCCCAAGGGCAGAGGGGCACATGAGGGGCTGCTGTTTATGTGGAAAAAAGGAGGGAAAACAGAGGGAGAGCCAGCATGCACACACAGTCCTTCTGGAAATGCTTAAGAAATTTCTTTTGTCTTTTTTTTTTTTTTCTTGAGACAGAGTCTCACTTTGTCACCCAGGCGGGAGTGCAATGGCACAATCTCGGCTCACTGGAACCTCTGTCTCCCAGGTTCAAGTGATTCTCCTGCCTCCTGAGTAGCTGGGACTACAGGCATGTGCCACCACGTCCGGCTAAGTTTTTGTTTTGTTTTGTTTTGTTCTGTTTTTGTATTTTTAGTAGAGATGGGGTTTCACCATGTTGGCCATGATGGTCTCAAACTCCCAACCTCAAGTGATCTGCCTGCCTCGGCCTCCCAGAGTGTTGGGATTACAGGCGTGAGCCACCGTGCCTGGCCAGGAAATGCTAAAGAAATTTCACGGCCGGGCGCAGTGCCTCAAGCCTGTAATC
>NW_012101565.1:788301-789282 GCF_000951045.1 Mandrillus leucophaeus
CTACATGGAAACTGAACAACCTGCTCCTGAATGACTACTGGGTACATAACGAAATGAAGGCAGAAATAAAGATGTTCTTTGAAAGCAATGAGAACCAAGACACAACATACCAGAATCTCTGGGACACATTTAAAGCAGTGTGTAGGGGAAATTTATAGCACTAAATGCCCACAAGACAAAGCAGGAATGATCTAAAATTGACACCCTAACATCACAATTAAAAGAACTAGAGAAGCAAGAGCTAGCAGAAGGCAAGAAATAACTAAGATCAGAGCAGAACTGAAGGAGATACAGACACAAAAAAAACCCTTCAAAAAATCAGTGAATCTTTTTGAAAAGATCAACAAAATTGATAGACCACTAGCAAGACTAATAAAGAAGAAAAGAGAGAAGAATCAAATGGACACAATAAAAAATGATAAAGGGGATATCACCACCAATCCCACAGAAATACAAACTATCATCAGAGAATACTATAACCTCTATGCAAATAAACTAGAAAATCTAGAAGAAATGGATAAATTCCTGGACACATATACACCCTCCCAAGACTAAACCAGGAAGAAGTTGAATCTCTGAATAGACCAATAACAGGCTCTGAAACTGAGGCAATAATTAATAGCTTACCAACCAAAAAAAATCCAGGACCAGACGGATTCACAGCCGAATTCTACCAGAAGTACAAGGAGGAGCTGATGCCATTCCTTCTGAAACTATTCCAATCAATAGAAAAAGAGGAAATCCTCCCTAGGTCATTTTATGAGGCCAGCATCATCCTGATAACAAAGCCTGGCAGAGACACAACAAAAAAAGAGAATTTCAGACCAATATCCCTGAGGAGCATTGATGCAAAAATCCTCAATAAAATACTGGCAAACTAAATCCAGCAGTACATCAAAAAGGTTATCCACCATGATCAAGTGGGCTTCATCCCTGGGATGCAAGGCTGGTTCAACATACACAAATCAATAAACATAATCC
>NW_012101565.1:789332-809446 GCF_000951045.1 Mandrillus leucophaeus
CGGCCACTGCACTCCAGCCTGGGCGACAGAGCGAGACTCCGTCTCAAAAAAAAAAAAAAAAAAAAGAAATTTCACAGCAGCTGCCTCTGGGGACAGGTCAGGGGTGGGTCACAGCCTTATTTTTCACTGAATACCCTTTAGTCCAATGGACATTTCCTTCACACATGCCACTATTAAAAACAGACCCCTGCATCTCACGATGCTCGTCCTGAAAAGTTTTACCCTTTAAGAACCACAGCCATGCCAGGAGCAGTGGCTCACACCTGTAATCCCAGCACTTTGGGAGGTCGAGGCGGGCGGATCACGAGGTCAGGAGATTGAGACCATCCTGGCTAACATGGTGAAACTCTGTCCCTACTAAAAATACAAAAATTAGCCAGGCGTGGTGGCGTGCACCTATAATCCCAGCTACTCAGGAGGCTGAGGCAGAAGAATTGCTTGAACCCAGGAGGCGGAGGTTGTGGTGAGCCGAGATGGCACCATTGCACTACAGCCTGGGTAACAGAGCGAGACTCCATCTCAAAAAAAAGAACCACAGCCACACTAATAAGGAATGAATGAAAGAGGGAACATCACAAAGAAAGAAAAAAGATAATATGGGAATACTGTGAATAACTGGGCACCGGCCAGTTAGACACCCTAGACTAAACAAATTCCCAGAAAGATACAAACTACCAGAACTGACTCACGAAGTATAGAAAATATGAGTAGAACTAGAACAAGTGATTGTATCAGTAACTTTAAACTTCTCTCAAAGAAAAGCCCAGGCCTAGATGGTTTCACCAGTGAATTCATTTAACAAACTGACCCTAGCCACACACAGCAGTGCAAGCCTATAGTCTCAGCTATTTGGGAAGCTGAGGTGGAAGGATTGCTTGAGCCCAGGAGTTCAAGACCAGCCTGAGCAACACAGCAAGACTCTCTCTCTTTAAAAAGGCACCAATTTTTCATAAACTTTCATGAAATATTAGATATTATATTAAATATTATTCAACTCATTACCAGCATTACCTGATACCAAAATCAATGACATCATAAGAAAACTATAGACTAACATGCTCATGAATACAGAAGCAAAAACCTCAACAAAATATCAGCAAACTGAATCCAGCAATGGACAAAAATGATTACACAATAGGATCAAGTAGGATTTATCCCAGGAATGCAAGGATGGTTTCACATCTGATCATCAATTAGTATAATACATCCAATATAAGGAAGGGACAAAAACAAGATCTCAACAGGTGCAGAAAAACCATTTGACAAAATCCAATGCTCTTCATGATTAAAAAAGACCTCAACAAACTAGGAATAGAAGTAAATTTTGTTAACTTGACAAACAGCTTCTGTGAAAAACCTACAGTTAACATCATATTCCGTGATAAAAGCATGAGAATTTTGCCCCCAGTATCAGGAACAAGGCAAGGATGTCCCATTCATGTCCAGTGTACGGGAGATTCCTGCTAGGTCCATAATGCAAAAATATGAAATAAAAGGCATATGATTGGAAAAGAAGTAAAACTATCTCTGTTTGCATACAATATGGCCTTTATAGATACAGTCCTAAGGGCCAGGCACGGTGGCTCATACTTGTAATCTCAGAGCTCTGGGAGGCCAAGGCAGGATTGCTTAAAGCCAGGAGTTCAAGAGTAGCTTGGGCAACATACAAAAATTTTCTTAGTGTAAAAGTTAGCCAGGTGTGGCGGTTCACACCTGTGGTCCCAGCTATTCAGGAGGCTGAGACATCTGGCTGTCCACATACAAGAGGATGACCCTGGGCCCTTCCCTCAGATCACACACAAAAATTAACTCAGAACCAATGACCCAAATGTAAGAGCAAACCTATAAACCTCTTAGGAGAAAACAGAGAAATCTATCTTCATGGCCTTGGGTTAGGTAAAGCCTTCTCGGACATGACACAAAAATAAGCTACAAAAGAAAAAAAAAAAAACAGATAAACTGGACTCATTCAAATCTTAAAATGTGTCACAGGACACCAACAAGAAAGAACAAAGACATTGCCGGGCATGGTGGCTCATGCCTGTAATCCCAGCACTTTGGGAGGCCGAGGTGGGTGGATCACCTGAGGTCAGGAGTTCAAGACCAGCCTGACCAATATGGTGAAACCCCATCTCTACTGAATTACAAACATTAGCCAGGTGTAGTGGTGTGTGTCTGTAGTCCCAGCTACTCGGGAGGCTGAGGCAGGAGAATTGCTTGAACCCAGGAGGCAGAGGTTGCAGTGAGGCAAGATCGCGCCACTGCACTCTAGCCTCGGCGACAGAGCAAGACTCCATCTCAAAAAAAAAACGGGGGGTGGGGGGTGCTGGGCATGGTGACTCATGCCTGTAATCCCAGCACTTTGGGAGGCTGAGGCGGGCAGACTGCCTGAGCTCAGGAGTTCAAGACCAGCCTGGGCAACACGGTGAAAGCCCGTCTCTACTAAAATACAAATAATTAGCTGGGCATGGTAGTGGCGCCTATAATCCCAGCTACTCAGGAGCCTGAGGCAGGAGAATTGCTTGAACCCGGGAGGCAGAGATTGCAGCGAGCCGAGATCACACCATTGCACTCCAGCCTGGGCGACAGAGCAACACTGTGTCTCCAAAGGAAAAGAAAAAAAAGAAAGAAAGAACAAAGACAACCCAAGAGTGGGAGAAACATCGACGAGCTCTGCCAGGTCAGTAATAAAGTGACCACCCGACCAAAACATGGACAGAGGATCTGAGCAGTCATTCTCCAGAGACGATACAGAAATGGGCAACAAGCACCTGCCAAGAGCACCCGCGATCTCACCCACTTCACACCCACTGGGCTCTGATCGACACACGGAAAACTGACCCTACAGTGGCGCCGGGACAGAGGAGTCGGGGCCCTCACGTGCTGCTGGTGAGGAGGGGATGGTGCCGCCGCCCTGGAGAAGAGTCTGGCACCTTCTTCTCATTTCCTGACCCCACAAAGACAATCACAAACCTCAGCGGCCAGGGTCTCCTCCTCCCATGGCTCCGTATGTCCCACTCTTGTCCACAAGGCATAGAGTTTGTATTTTGAAAAATCACAAAGTTGGCCAGGCGTGGTGGCTCAGGCCTGTAATCCCAGCATTTGAGATGCCGAGTCAGGAGGATCACTTGAGGCCAGGAGTTTGACCAGCCTGGCCAACATGGAGAAAACCTGTTTCTACTAAATAAATGAATTAACCGGGCATGGTGGTGCACGCCTGTAATCCCAGCTACTTGGGAGGCTGAGGTAGGAATCACTTGAACCTGGGAGGTTTTTATAAAAATAAAAAATCACAAAATAACAATTGAAGAGGAAAACAAAACTGGCCTTAGGAAGGCGGGTCCAAAGCTGCCACATCTGGGTTGGGACAGGGCCCCGGGAGACGGCGTCTGAGGTCACGGGTACTCACCTCCTGGACTTGCCATCCCCTTGGGCTTTGTGCTCGGCCCTGGCCTTCCTCAGCTCTGCCCTGGCCTCAGCCACCTGCTCCTTCTTCACCTGGATCTGCAGGGAAAGGGTCCAGACAGGGCTGCCCCTCCCTGTCTCACACCAGCCGCTGCGCCCACACCCTCCCACACCCTCCATGCCCACCGCGGCTGGCTCCCCGGCCTGTGCCGAGGCTCCGGGAAGCGGGGAGGGGTCCCTTGAGGGCTGGGCTGGGGGCTCTCCTGGGAGCTGTTACCTTGGTCTGGAGATTCTGCATCGATTTCTCAAACGTGCTGGAGGTCGCTCGCTGATGGTTGCAGAGAATGGCCACGGCTCGGTTGGCTCGGTTGTAGGATAAGATCTTGGCTGCTATGCTGTCCTCGGCTGAGAGGCACGGGCTGTCAGAAGCAGCACCCATGGGGCAGCCGCCCTCCCTGTCTGCCCTGAGTCGGACTTACTCAACGCGCCACACAGCACAGCCCCTTCCACTCACACAGGCACCCGCTGGGATGGGGAAAGCGAGGGCCGAGGGTCAGTGACCCTCCGAGGTGGCCCCGCGTCTTTAACCACAGCAAGGCCTCGGGTGTGGCCACAGCACAGGTAGCACCACCCAGGCCTTCCAAAGCCCTGTAGCAAGAAGGAGGCCCAGCCACCTGGACAGGTGAGTCTGCGGGGCCCTGCCTGTCACAAGTCCCAGCACCTGGTTTCCCTGGCAACATCCCCTCAAGGTACCATGTTGTCTCCATTTTCCAGTCAGGAACGAGATTCAGAGAACGTAAACACTGGCCCCAGACACCTGCTGGAGCGGCCACTCCTTCACGCCCCTCCTGCACAGCCCACCCAGCTCTGGAAGTGCGTCCGCAAGGGGCCCAGCACCTTCGTTTCCTCTCCCAGGCCCAGCCTCGGCCCCTACGTCCTCACCCAGAATCTCCTGCCTCCCTCGGTGGAGGGAGCATCTCTGCTGGGGCTCTCACCTGGATGCCAGCTAGCTCCTTCACATCCCACAGCCCAACGCTGCCCCAGCTCACAGGGGTGTCCCCAGGGCAGCACAGCACCGGCCTCTGAGGCCCATGGGTGCCCACAAAACACAGGCCGAGTGTCAGTGCCCCTGAGTGCCCGGACTCGGTGCCTCCTCCAGGAAGCCCTGCTTGGGGAATGCGGAGGGCACCGGGGTGGGAGGCACCCTCTGGACGAGTCTGTGCGTCTGATCTGCCCGGACATCACAGAGCAGCCCGGACATCACCACGGAGCAGCCCGGACATCACGGAGCAGGGGCAGCGCCAAGGGCAGAGGGAGGAGAGGCCCTCGCCGAGCTTGGACGGCCTCCCCAGGTTGATGGCAGGGGACTAAGAGCAGAAGCTCTAAGCTCTAAGAGCAGAAGCTGAGGCAGGGGCTGCGGACAGAGGCCCAGAGGTCAGGGTGCTCAGACAGCTGAGGGCGGGAGGGGCAGAACCACCGGAAAGTGCAGAGGCCTCCTGGGCCTTCAAGAAAGAACCCTGAGGAGGAGCTGAGGAACAACCGCCTCAGCAGCAGGGGCTCCCCGCAGGGAGCACATGGCTGGGATGCCTGGGGTCCCGAGGGCCAGCACTTCCCTCCTCCTCCCCAGGACTCCGGCCACCGAGGCCGCCAAGCAGCCAGCCCACAGCCTCAGCCCATTTCCCAAAGAAGCGGCCCCACCCCGAGGCTCACTCAACAAGGGCCAGCAGGGGAGCCCTGCCTGGGGTAGGGGCCACGCTCCCCGGCGTGAGTGTGGGTGTGGGGCCTGCTCACCACGTGTCAGGGCCCGCAGCTGCTCCTGCAGAGTCACGGAGGCGTTGTAGGTCCGGAACACCTTGGCCGTCAGCCCGTCCATCAGCTCGTGGAGGTGTTTGTTCAGGCTGGTCGTCTGGGGAGGAAATGGTCTCTGTAATTACGTGGTTTTGTGGGGCCGTCCCAGCCTCCCACGGAAAGGAAAGGGCATTTCAGCCGTCGGGTCAGGCCAAACCCTGGGCCTTGCTATGAGAGATGGAGCCAGACTCAGCAGCCACACCCTCTCGCCGGGTCCTGCCACCGCCCACTGCTGAGGAAACACGAGCCGGCTTACGGTGAGCCTGTCGAAGAGGTCGTCCTGGGGGTCCTTGTTCTTCATAAAGAGCTGTAAGTTCTTGTACACCTGAAGGAGAAAGAAGGAATTTCAGAGGACAGAAGAAACCCGAATCAAGGAAGGGCATGAAGGGCATCTATGCAGAGCCTGGAAGCCCACGGGAGGCTTCCCTGAGGAAGGTGGCCCGAGCAGCATCACTGTCACCTGTCGGCATCCTCCCCCGACACGGCCCCTGCCCTCCAATGCGGCCGTCACCGCTAACACAAGTACGGGCGGCGTGCTCAGGAGGTGGGTGCAACTCCTGCCCTGCGGTTAGTTCCCCTGGGTGACCGCGGCAGGTGGCCCAGAGTCCCCAGCTCCTTCTTCCATCCATGCCGGATTTCCACCAGGTGACCCCACACCCTCGTAATGTGGGACACTCATCGGACATCACAGGACCTCAGGACCTTTGGGGTACCCGTGTCCTACCTCCCTCCACCAGTCCCTTTGGGGAGAGGACACTCAATCCCTTCTGACGAGACCAACTCTGCTCCGAGGAAACACCAGCCTGCGCCTGCACCTGCCTGCCCTCCCCTTGGTTTCACCTGCTGGTCCCCCCTGAGCGCTGAGCATCGGCTCCAGCGCGGAGGTTGCTGTGGCGTCTGCACTGCTCTCTCCAGCACCGGCATGGCAGCCCTCCCTCACCAGACACAGGCAGGAGGCCCCACACCCCCAGCCGACCCCCTTACCATCCTTGTACCACAGCTGATGAACCCCATTCGACAAACCCACAGGCACCGGGACACGGCGGGAAGCCCCGGCCCACAGCTCCCGACTTCCGGCTTCTTCCCTCATCCTCCTCCACACGTTTGGTTTCATACCGCTGATCCTGACGAGGCTTTACGTCCCGCCTTTTCTTTAGGCCGCACGCATTCCATTACCGAGTGCTCCCCTCAACAGCACTGTAAATGGCTGGCTAGTCCCGTCTGGACGGAGTGCGACTCCGCGTCCAGGCCTGCACCGCGGCCGACGCTTCACCGTGGCAGGGGCACTGCAGTGAGCGCCCCCTCGCCTCTTCCTTCTGTGTGTTGGCTTTTGTCTCCTACCTCCAATCAACTCATCCCTTAGGACTGACTTCCCGACCAGACTGCCTGAGGCCTGGCCCTGCCAGGGACTCCTGTTTCTCTGCTGCCATTTCTGTTTTTGAACGGCTCCACCCCATCCCATAGTGGGGTCACATTACTTTTTTGTTGTTGTTTAATTTTTGGAGACTAGGTCTGGCTCTGTCACCTGGGCTGGCGTGCAGTGGCACGATCATAGCTCACTGCAGTCTCCAACTCCTGGGCTCCAGCAGTCCTCTCACCTAGCCCTCCCAAGGTGTCTGGACTACAGGCATGGGCCTTGCGCCCGGCCTGAGTCACATTTGTGCTTTTGAGGTGCAGGGAGGTCGTGCGTGGATCTGTCCAACGTCACTGCGATGTGGTACCCACCCAGAGAGGGGATAGCATCACTCTTCAGGACAGCCATTCAAAGGTGAGGATGCTCCCCAAATTCCAATCTTGCTTCAAGCCAGTCTGGAGACCAGAGATTTACCCAGCCCTTCCCGACCGCACTCATTCCTCTGGGCATCGATGCTAGTGGAGCGAGGGGCTGTGGGGGTGGTGGGCAGCCACAGGCTTAAGTCCCGCCCATAGCCCCTGCAGCAGAGGAAAGCGGGCATGGTGGCAGCCCCTCTCAGGTGCACTGGCGTGAAAAGTGTCCCCCAAATTCGTGTCCTCACCAGAACCTCAGAATGTACCTTTTTTTATTTTTTTAAGACAGGGTCTCGGCCAACCGCAGTGGCTCACGCCTGTAATCCCAGCACTTTGGGAGGTTAAGACGGGTGGATCACAAGGTCAAGAGTTCAACACCAGCCTGGCCAACATGGTGAAATCCTGTCTCTACTAAGAATACAAAAATTAGCCAAGCATGGTGGCGGCGCCTGTAGTCCCAGTTACTCGGGCAGGAGAATCGCTTTAACCCAGGAGGTGGAGGTTGCAGTGAGCTGAGATCACACCACTGCACTCTAGCCTGGGCAACAGCACAAGACTCTGTCTCAAAAAAAAAAAAAAAAAGACAGGGTCTCATTTTGTCACCCAGGCAGGAGTGCAGTGGAGTGATCAAGGCTCACCACAGCCTCAACCTCCCAGGCTCAAGCAATCCTCCCCCACCTCAGCCTCTGGAGTAACTGGGACCACAAGCATGCACCATCACGCGCAGCTAATTTTTACTTATTTATTTTGAGACAGAGTCTTGCTGTCGCCCAGGCTGGAGTGCAATGGCACGATCTCAGTTCACTGCAAGCTCTGCCTCCCAGGTTCACGCTATTCTCCTGCCTCAGCCTCCCGAGCAGTTGGGACTACAGGCTCCCGACACCACGCCCGGCTAATTTATTGTATTTTTAGTAGAGACAGGGTTTCA
This sequence comes from Mandrillus leucophaeus, assembly GCF_000951045.1. NCBI lineage: Eukaryota > Metazoa > Chordata > Mammalia > Primates > Cercopithecidae > Mandrillus > Mandrillus leucophaeus. The sequence goes on from NW_012101565.1 coordinate 797,281, forward strand.
CCATGTTGACCAGGAGGGTCTCGATCTCCTGACCTTGTGATCCGCCCACCTCGGCCTCCCAAAGTGCTGGGATTACCGGCGTGAGCCACCGAGCCCGGCTGTTTTTTTAATTATTATTTTAGAGACAGGGTCTCATTATGTTGCCCAGGTGGTCTCAAACTCCTGGGCTCAAGTGATCCTCCCCCCTCAGCCTCCCACAGCACTGGAATTACAGGAGTGCACACCATGCCAGGCCAGAACGTGACCTTATTTAAAAATAGAGTCTTCAGAGACTGTTACGACGAACACATAGAAAGAGTGGGGTGGGCCCTAACTCCCATACGACAGCGTCCTTGTGAGAAGACACAGAGGCAGAGATGCAGCGAGAGGCAGCCTCAGAGCAAGCACACCCAGGATCCGCGGTCCCACCGGACGCTGGGAAGGCAGGAGGATCCTCCCCGAGTGTGGGTAGAGTGCGGCTCTGCCGGCACCTTGACTCGAACTCTGGCCCCCAGGACTGAGCGACAATAAATGTCTGTCGTTAAACCACTGGGTCTGCACTGTGTTCCTCCAGCAGCCCTGGGAGATGCTCCAGCCGGGGGGCAGGAGCCAAAGCTGGTGTGACAGAGGCACCCTGCTCAGCCCCCGACCAGCTCCCTTGTGACCCCTTGGGTCTACCATGGGGCATAGCCTCTCCTTCACCCTCACCCTCATCAGCCCCAGCACAGCGGGCCTCACCCAGCAGACAGGACGTGGCAAATGGGCCACAGACCCCACGGCAGCTCTGGCACGACCCCAAAGACATCCAGAGCAAATACGTGTCACGTAGGGAGGAGCAGCCGGACGCGAGGGCACTTACAGGCTTCTCCACCGGGACTCTGTTGTAGTAGCGGATGGAGTCCTTCCCCAGGAAGTCAAATTCCACCACGTGCTGGCAGCCGTCGGCCTCCGGGTGCAGCTGGACGTGCTCCACGCGGAGAGAACAGCAGCCCACGGTGTCTGCCGCCTCACCGTCCTCCTTCTCATTTCCCGCTCTCAGCGCCAGCTATTAGGTGGGGAACAAAGTGGGTGGTGCATGCACATGCACACCACACACATGCACGCCACACACATGCACGCCACACGCATTCACGCCACACACAGGCACGCCACACACAGGCACGCCACACACAGGCACGCCACACACATGCACGCCACACACAGGCACGCCACACAGACACGCCACACACATGCACGCCACACACATGCACACCACACAGACACGCCACACAGACACGCCACACACACGTGCACATACACCACACAATGCACATGCACACCCTACACACATTCACACCCACACACGTGCACACGCACACACACCCCCATCAGACTGCAGTTCCACCCCACACACAGGCCCACATCGCCACACTGTGCCATCCAACTGGGTGTCCTCGCCAGGAGAGCCAGGATGAGGAGCCCCAGGAGGCGAGAAGGCCGCGTACCTTATCGATGAAATACAGGGCCACCGCCCGCTGTCTCGTCTTCATTTCCTGAGACTTCCAATCAGCCCGGTACTGGGAGCGGATCTCGTCCACAAATCCCCGCAGGCGTCGAGCTGTTTCAAACTTCTGCCAAGCTTTCTCCCCCTAAATGAAAAAAATAACAGGAAAGAAAACATTCGTATTCCTGTTAAATAACGGAGGAGGCTGTCAACTCTCCCTGCCCCAAACCTCGTGCTTCTCCACTCGATGGTGGAGTGGTCAGGGGCTGGGGCAGCAAATCCAGCCGGGTGATGCTGGCAGTGGGCACCCACGTCCACTCCTGGCTTTGGGGTTTGTGGCTGCTGGCACAGCATGACCTCAGCGCGGGCTGGCCGACTCCCAGCCCATCTCAGAAGCCTCTGCCAGTGCCCGGCTTACACACCTCCCTGCCAGCGTCCTAAGGGAGACCTCCCGGGGAGGAAACGCCCCGCTGAGCCCTGCGCTCACCTTCAGCTTCGAGCAAGGGTTCAGCATGACGTACTTGATGGAGTTCTGAATGCTCTCGGTCCACGCTGCCAGCCACATGACAGTGTTATCGGAGCGCACCTCCTTCCACTGGTGCCCCGCTGGTGGCTTGGGGATCTTCGAGTCCCTGCAGCAGAACAATGACACAAACATAACTTGGAGACCTTATTCTCTGGAATGCAAGCAAAAGGAGCTGCTCTGCTCAACCATCCCACTTGGTGGCCATGGTAGTGGCATGGCTCCTGACCGAGTCTGGCATCAGAGGTGGCCTGCCTGGCAGCTCAGACAAAAGCAGCCGCTCAATCTGCGCTCTGCACACACAGGAAGGCCACGGTGCACCAGGAGGCTGGGCGGCCACCCAAGCAAGGGATCGCTCTGTTCAAACCTCTCAGCACCAACTGGGATGAAGAGTGCCCTGCTCCACACAGCCTGGCCACTGGAGGTCCTGCAGGCAGGGTCCCTACTCCACACTGTGGTCACACGGTACAACAGGCGGCCCAGCAGTCCCCTCTCCACCACTTGGAATGTCCCTCCAACAAGTTCAAAACACCTAATGCTACTGGGCCGTCCAGATGGTGTGGGATATGAAAACCACACCGGGGTGTCCTTGGCAGGAGAAAGTCTCAGCCACAGCAAGGCGAGGACTTCTGACCCCGTGGTAAGCATCCTGGGAGGGCCGCCCTTGCCCGGCCACACCCACAGGCTGAGCTCCACAGGAATGGTGTGGGGGTCACCAGCCACACGTTTCTCAGTGTGCCTCCCTCTCCCAGGAGGTGAAGAAAAGCCAGACTCACCCAGGTGGCAGGGATCCAGCACCTGCCTGCTGCCCGCCCGGCCACGTACCTGCTGCAGTTGATGACCACATCCTCCGGCATGACCCTCCTCTTCAACATCCCCATCTTGGGATGGTCGCCACGGCCACGGAACAAGCCGGGCGGCTCAGTCTTGAAATTGCCTATTTTTTCTCGGTGACCATCTAAAATACAGTAGCCGAACTCTTGCTGAAGTTTTTCGGCCTCTTCTTTTAGCTTCTGAGTTAATAAAACAGTCAGTAGACATTAGCAGTGAAGAGAAGAGGATAGGCCTCAGTCCCTTGTTGCTCACCTGGGACCACCCTGCTCTGGCTAACTCAGCTGGGCCCTCAAAGCCCTTCACAATCCATGGAGGTCGCAGGGGCAAGGGACAGTGCAGGTGGGCACACAGGGGGCACCAGGAGCCATGGCCCAACCACCCCATGGTCTGGACTCCCCGGCCCCTGCGCAGGCTTCGGCTGTTTTAGGCCTGAGCAGTAAAGCCAGGGGGAGGGAGCGTGGCTGCCCGCCATGGAGGAGGAGGGCTAAGGGAATCCCTGAGAAGGCCACATGGAGATCACAGCACGGCAGGCTCCTGTTAGATGTAGGGAGACGCATGGCACAGAACAGCCAGAAGCCGACTGGCCTGCACAAGCCCCGCCCCCAGCCCACAACCCGTCTGGGAACCCACCCTTTACCAATGATGGTAAATCACTCATCCATTTCAAACTGGGTTTACTCTCAAATGTGCTCTGGGGAAGCGGAACGACACTTCAGCACACGCAGGGGCACTAAGGCTGCCGAGCCAAGAGCAGCTTTGTGAGAAGGGGCTTTCTAAGGCCACAGGCCTTTCTCAGCCTTCGGGCCAGGCTGGCCTCTCATTCCCAGGGGCCACTTTGGGTCACACAACGCTCGAGTCAGCCCAACCTGCTTCTCCTCCTTGGTCAGCACTTTCCGGGCTGCGGCCTTGTCCAAAAAGTATCTGTGGATCTCCGTGAAGTCACACTTGTCCAGGCTCTTGATGACTTCTCTCTCTTCCACTGTCATTTCCTGCACAAACCACAGACACGCACTCACCATGTCTGACGGAGGCGTGCATGCAACGGGCAGAACCTGTGCAGGCCTGTGGTCCCGTGAACAGAGCCTCTCCCCGCAGACCCCACAGTTAGAGCTGGGTCTGTTGTTGCAGGGGTGGAGTGGGGTGGAGCAGCCGAGGGCACAGTTCTCCAAAAGCAACTTCACAACAAGTCAGGAGTAAAACTGGCTAAAACCTTTGACTCAGTAATTCCACTTTGAGATCCATCCTAAGTAAACTCTCCAGTATGAAAACGAGCATGACGATGGCACTAAGGGCAACAGCAGAAACGCCATGACCGGACAGAGCCGGATAAACGATGGGGAGCTCATTTGGTGAACGTGATGGGATTCAGGAGGCCAAAGTCTCAGTCCATACGTGCTGCTGCAACGAAATCCCGGGGACAGGTCAGTGATAAACCACAGTCACAGCTCTGGGGGCTGGAAGGCTGGGATCAGGGCCCCGGCATTTGATGTCTGTGGAGGACCCAGTCCCTGCTTCTGAGAGGGTGCCCTGAAGGCTGTCCTCACGCAGTGGAGGGGGGACAGAAGGACAGAAGGGGCCCAGCTAATTCCACCCAGCCCTGCCCTAAGGCCCTAAATTAATCCTAAGGGCTGCAGCAAGGCAGTGTCCTCACAGCCCAATCAGCTCCTGAAGGCCCTACCTCTGTCCTGTGGCGCTGGGGATTCAGTTTCAAGGTGAATTTTGGAAACCACAGAAGAAAACAGTTTGATGATGATCTACCCGTGTGGAGACTAAGCAGGATAAAATACGGAGTGGGGAAAACATTACATGCACACTGATCACACTCACACGAAAACTAGTGCCCAGGAGAAGCCAGGACACGGGAACAGGAGACGCTGACCTGAGGGAGAGCCGCAGGTCACAGGCAACTGTTTCTCCTCTCATTTCCTACACGACAAAAACTCTGTACAGCCCATGGCCAAAAGCCCAGGCTTGAGGGCACCAGCTTACGGTCCCAGTCCAGGCTCGGCCACTCAGGCGTGTGAGACCTCAGGAGCTGCTGCTAAACCGTGTCTCACTGTGGGATGGGGACGACCCGCCTCTGCCGAGGAGCTCAGGTACGACACCATCTGTGCCGGACAGAGCCCTGCTCAGCCACAACCGCAGGCTCAGGTCTGTCCCTGTGTCTCCTGGGGCCCTCGGATCTACCGTCTGTGCCCGGACGGAGCCCTGCTCGGCCACAACCACGGGCTCAGGGTCTGTCCCTGTGTCTCCCAGGGCCCTCAGATCTACCGCCCATTCCAGTTCTGCGGCCTTGCGACACTGCCTCCCTTCCTAGCTCTGCTAGTGACTAGAAGTGCTGACCGGGAGGGGAGTGAGGACACCGGGCAGCTGGCGCCACCTCACCAAGCTGTGGTGACAGGCAGAGGGGTGGCATCAGGACAGAGGAAGAGGGTCCAGAAGCAGAGCCCACACAGGGCACGAGGAAGCACAGGCTCCAGCAGCTGGCTCGGGGCAGTCAGACACCCACATGCAAAGCACGAGCCTCGGCCTCTACCCCACACAGTAACCAAAATTAACTGAGTTCCACCTAAACTAAGCCGACCTCAATGGAAACCTAAAACCAAGACTTCTGGGAAAAACATAGGAGGAAATCTTTGTGCTGCTGAATTAAGCATATTTCTTAGACAAAACAACAAAAGCACAACCTGTGACAAAACATGATACACGGGACCTAGTCAGTATTCCAAACTCCTGACCTTCCAAAGACATTGTTAAGAAAATGCAAATATAAACTACAAACACCACGAAAAAGTTTTACAAATCCTATTTCTGATAATGGACTTAAAACAGGACACAAAAGTACTCACCATAAAAGAGGCTGATAAACTCAATAACTAAGTTAACATTTTCTGCTTGGAGACCTCACTGAGAAACGAAAAGGCAAAGTCTGGGAGATGATATCACAGCACGTGCAACTGGCAAAGAAGCTGTATCCAGAATGCATTTTCAGAACTCCGATAAATTAGCGAGGAATATGCAAGCAACTCAATTTTTTAAACAGACAGAAGTTCACAAATGAAAATACTGAAATGACACATCGGTACACCAAAAGATGCTTAATATCACTTCTCATTAGGGAAACGCAAACCATACCCACAGTGAGGTGTCACCTCGTGCCCACTAGAGAGGCGCCTCACACCCGTGGCAGGCTGTGGACAGTTCAGCCTGGCGTTTCCAGTAAGCTGGACACACATGTAGCCCGTGACCCAACAACTTCATCCCTAAGTCCTGTGGGAATGTTCGTGGCAGCTTTACACACGCAAAGGCCAAAAACAGGAATTAATCAAACACCCACGAACAGGGAAATGGACTAGCACGAGTCACACGACGCACGAAACGGGACCCGGCCAGAGCCAGGCAGAAGCCGTGGGACAGCAAGTCAGGGGCGAGTCTTGCAGGTGTGGTGCCGACAGAAACCCCGCAGGGCACAAAGCCCAGGGCACACACATGAAACCAGTCAGGCCATGGGCGAAGGGCAGTCACCTTGAAAATGAGCAAGGAAAAAACCTTGAGGGAGCACCCTCCCCTCCAAAGAGCTTCTCACCAAACCTGTCTTCCCGGGGGCTGGGAAATGGCAGTGGCCTCCTCCACTCTCCCTCTTACATGCCAGACCCCTGTCCTTTCAGCGGTCCATGGAGTCAGGCTACCGCCAATCCGGCTCCACACCCACGGCCTGCCTGAGAAGGGAAAGGTCTGAGGTGCACTAGGCCGGGCACGCTGGCACCGCCTATGGTCCCAGCTACTCAGGAGGCCGAGACAGGAGGATGGCTTGAGCCCAGGAGCTCGAAGCGAGTGGCCACGCAGCGGCACCGGGAACTTGCAAAGGGCGTCCAGAGGCAGCACTGCAGAACCTCAGGGGCCTGGCCAGCCAGGTCCAGGACAGCTGTGGCGGCCGCCCAGGGTACCTACCTTTCGCCAGTCATTAAAGAAGTTCTTCCGGAAAACCTCCTTTGTCGTGTATTCATGATCCAACATCCTCCCATAAAAAGTGGCAACCTCCTCCGCTTTCACACTCAACCTCATGGGCTTTCCTGCAGGCATCAAAAGACACATCACATGAGAGACTGGCCACAGGCTTGGCCTCCAGCTGACATGACTCCATTGCTTTAAACCACGCTTTCGTGCGTACTACGCCAAGAGCAAGAAGCTAGGCCTTATTCCGTAAGTTCAGCAGCATGTTCTACATGACAAACGACAGTCACCCTGCGTGGAGGTGATGACCACAGTGATCTTGGAGTGGGTGGTGAAAACGCTGCAGATTTCGGTGCTACTGATTTCTTCTCCTTTAGCACTTTACTTTGCTACTACATTTATATTACATGAAAATGGAACATGTACAATTTTGAAACACACCAATCTCTACAAAATTACGGAAGCAAAATAAAAGTTAACGCTTCAAAGCAGAAAACGGAATAACTGTAAGTGTAACCTTGTAAAACTCTGCCAGCCTCTGTCCCACCAGGCCCTGCGTTTTCTTCTAAGATCGGTATGGTTTAGAGATGCAGGGGGTGAGCTGGGGCCAGGTGAGCAGAGCGAGAGGCTCCTGGTGGGAACGAGGGTGTTCACCAGGAATTCTTCCAACTGCGTGTCTGAAAAGTTTTCATAAGAAAATTTTAGAGAAATAAAGGCATAATCATTTGGTAACAAGGAAGAAGGTATTCCTGATAACTAGCCTCTCAGGACAGAGGACGAGAGGCCCAGAGGCCAGCAGCACGGGCCCGAGGGGCTCAGTTCCCACTGCCCCTCTGTGGAGGCTCGGCCCCACTGGGCCCCATGTGACACCACTGCTCCCCCGACTGCCTGCCATGGCCCTGCACGGGTAGTCCTCGCCCGCCACATCCCTCCTGGCCAGGGAGGTCCTGCAGGGCCGCTCTGGGGCAGGCGAGGCGGCCGCTACACTGGGCCAGGGGCACAGCGCGAGACGCTCAGTAAGGCCCCGTGGCCTCCTGTGGGCAGCCCCCACAGACACAGCTAGAACCTCTGTCCCTGTGGAATCTCCAGTCCAGCTTCGGAGAAACAGGCTTTGAACCAAAAATGGCATCAAAGCAGCTCAGCGAACTCAGGTGTGCCTGTGACCCGGCAGGGGGCCCACGGGAGGGCTGGCGGGAGGGGCACAGCACGGCGTGGGGGCCCGCCCTGGGGGAGAAGAGGTTTGCTTTTCTTAGAAGGATGCCTTCTAGCAGAGATGAAGAAAATGGGCTGAAGCAGCTAAAATCAGCAGCACAAGAGCCAAGCCGAAGCTCCTCGGCCCTGGGGCAGACAGCAGGGCTCAAGGGCAGGAGGGGTGGGTCCTGCACTGGGCCCTGCTGACCCAGAGCCCCCGGGGTCCTGCCTCTGAGGGTGGCTCAGCGCTCATGTGGATCACAAGCTCCGCTTCTTGCTGAGAATCACAAGCTGGGATCAAGTGACCATTCTGTGATCCACAGGCGTACACGCAGTGCACATACTGTGTATACTCAGAACACACAGGGAACACAGTGGTGCAAGGGAGGGAGGGAGGGAGGGAGGGTGGGCCTTGCCCAGAGGGTCCTGGACACAACAGGCACAGCCAGTGCAGGCTCAGCAGGAAAGGCAGGGACAGGAGCCCCTGAGCTGCTCCCCTCCAAGCACGGGTCAGTCGGTCAGCAGCCCCCACGCATCACTTGCAAGAAGAGGGCACGGAGCGCTCATAGCCAGAAGCCTGCAGCGGGGCTGAGGGAGCCAGCCAGATGCCCACTGGGAGCCCATGCCCAGGGAGCCAAGCACAGGCCGGGGAGGAGCCGCTCCCTGCATCCTCACCGTCATAGAAGAAACACACTCCATTGGGAAGGGGCTCGTATGGGGGTGCGAAGTACGGGCCCTTGTGCTCCAGCTGTCTCCACTTCACCCCGTCTTCGCGCTTCTCCTCCTCCCACCTAAAGATGGAGACAGCACGTGTCACTCTCCTGAGCCAGGCCCAGTGTGAGCCTCTTCCCCCCTCCCGTGGTGGCTCCTCCCTGTGGCTCCCAGCAGGGGGGCCGTGTGGCCTCCACCTCACGGGGGGGGGGGGGGGGGGGAAACAAGGCCTGCAGAGGGAGGCAACCCCCCCTGACCTGAGCCCCGTGCCTGAGCACCCGCCTGTGCCCCACCCACAGCGGCCCGTGCGCTGCTGACCTCAGCCCCCTGCCTGTGCACCTGCCTGTGCCCCACCCACAGCGGCCCGTGCGCTGCTGAGTCACGGATCCCACCAAGCCCGGCTAAGCGGGGAAGGGCAAGGCAACGTGCCTCTCCCAGGCTCTAGGGCCTCTCCCCAGATGGGTCCCTTCAGAGCCGCTCTAGAATCCTCCGGAACCTCTCCATGGGACCTCTCCATGGGACCGTTTCATTAGCTAAATAAAGGACCTGGCTGCTTACGAGACAGCCCTGCCTCCCAGGAGCTGGGTGGAGGGGGCCAGCAGCGCAGCCAGTGGAGAGGCACCACAGCAGGACGCAGGACCGCCACCCACAGAGGATCGGGCAGGGTGGAGGAGGCCGGGCAGGGAGGGGAGGCCCTGAAGCCAGAAGCCTCAGGGGTTTTCAGGGAAGGGTTCCTGTCCGGCGTGGGGGAGGGCTTGCAACGCACTAACACAATGAGGCTCCACAGGGCTCCCTGCCAAGGTCCCCCTCCCCAGGGCATCCCGGCCTGGCAAGCTCAGCTCTGGAGGTTGGGGGCAGAGGACGGGGACACAGCCAGCATGGTGGCTACAGCCTATCCTAACTCTCCAGGCCAGTCATTGTCTATCCATTGAGGCTCCAGCCAAGCCCAAGCCCAAGCCCGCCCTAAGCCAGCCCTGAGCCAGCACTGCCTCGTAGAAAGGGCTCAACTGAACCTAGACACTGAGAGGGGCCTGGGAGGAGAGGAGCGAGACGGGGCATGGCTGGCAGGCAGTGGGCAGGCTCAGTCAGCAGGGCTGAGGAAAGAGCGAGCCCAGCATCTAGGATGGCCAGTGCAAAGGCCTCAGTGGGAGAGGCTTTGGTGGGAGGGTGGGAGCGCCATTAGGATGGGGGAGAGTGAGATGGACACACCTTCTGAGCCTCCCCCAGACGCATAAGGACAGAAGGTTCCAGATCACACCCCCACCTGCCAGAGCCAGGAGACCCGCACGTGACCCCAGCCAGGTAGTGCTGTCAGGGGCCTGGTGGGCCTGTTCGGCTGGGATGAGTGTCCTCAGAGCAACAGGAAGTCTCTGAAGGGTCTGAGAGAGGAAAGCATTTCTGACATTTCTGAAAGGGCCTTTCTGGCTGTCTCTGCAGAGGAGGGAATGGGCAGGGTTAGAAGAGCCAGAGGCAGAGGTGATAAAGTAGGGAGAAGTTAACCGGCTCAAGAACCTTCGAGGGTGGATCCCAGCACTTTGGGAGGCTGAGGCAGGCTCAGGAGCTCAAGGCCAGCCTGGCCAACATGGTGAAAGTACAAAAAGCTAGCTGGCAGATACTGCAGGCAGCTGGAGTCTGGGGGAAGAGTCGGGGGAAGGGGGGTTCTGCTGACTCTGCAGAGCTTTTCCATGTCAGGTGAGACCAGCCTCACCTTTCTTACAGGTTTTAGGAGTTCAAGAGAGCCCAGCAGCCCTAATACAGCATGTCTAGGGTGGGGCTGATAGGAGGCGGCATCGCTAAGTACCCTGAAGAATGAAACCTAGACCTCGCCCTCTTAACCTAGACAACGCCTTCTTAGAGAATCAGGGTGTGAGAAAATGTGAAACCACAGGTATCTCAGAACTGACTGATAGGAGCCGGGCGTGGTGGCTCAAGCCTGTGATCCCAGCACTTTGGGAGGTTGAGGTCGGTGGATCACTTGAGGCTAGGAGTTCGAGATCTGCATGGCTAACATGGCGAAACTCCATCTCCACTAAAAATACAAAAATTAGCTAGGTGTGGTGGCTGGTGCCTGTAATCCTAGCTACTCAGGAGGCTGAGGCAGGAGAATCACTTGAACCCAGGAGGTAGAGGTTGCAGTGAGCTGAAATTGCACCACTGCACTCCAGCCTGGGTGACAGGGCAAGTCTCAAGAAATAATAATAATCATAATAAAAATAAAGAACTGACTGACAGTAACACAAAGCCTCTAGGGTAATCACACCATCAGTCTCATTTCACAGATGAAGACACTGAGTTGAAATAACTTGCAGGCCAGCAGCCAGGCAGGGCTGCAGTGCTGGGTGTGCTCAAGCCCAACTGAGCGTTGCACGTTGTGCACGTTGTAGTGACATTCTTTCACCCCTGCAGAGACCCGCGTACCAAGCACCACCATCAGACGCAAGCTGGCTTTCAAAGGGAGACCTTGCTCCAAACCCACCTTTCCACCTAGGTGACTGCAGCCCAGCAGCACTTTTTGGAAAGCACCTACCTGCCTGTGCACCTTCGGAGAGATGCGCCTCAGTGTAGGGCCCACAGCCAGCCCCAGCTCCAGGGCAGGCCAGAACTCCCTCCTCCCAAGACGCCCTCCCCCATCTGGGCTCTCTTGGGTCCCAAGATCCTGGAGGCAGACAGGACATTTCTGCGGCATGGCCTTGGGCAGCTGTGCAGGCCCTCAGCTGTGAACGGATATGGTGACAGCGCACCACCAGGCCAAAGACACACACCACGCTGGAAGCACCAAGTGAATGACGGTGAACCCACTAGCGGAAACTCCTGCAGGATCTCCACGCACCAGTGAGGCTGTCAACTCTCCAGCTCTTCCGAAACCTCCAGCATTTCGTGCGCAGAGACCCAACCCCATGCGGCTACCCCAGGCCCAGTATGCGCCGGCAGGGCTTCTCACTCACATGTCCCCCAGGAAAGCGCCTGGGACCACGAACGGCCACCAGGGCCACTGGATCCACGCGGCGTGTGCCTGGTGATGCAGATACGACAGTGAGTGCCCGCGGTCATGCAGAATCGTCCTGGAGACAACCCGGGAACCGACTCCAGGAAAGGGCGGGTCTCAGAAGACCAGGCACAGCAACAGAAGCTTTTTATAAAGTACCTAACCAAACCCTACAGTGCTGAGGCCCAGGCACAGCTACACAAATGATGAAACCGCAAGCCAAAAAAAGGGGGGAGATTTCCCCAAACAGGGTTGGTGGGCTGGTGCCTGGGGAAGGAGGGGTGACGTCACGGGGGGCCTGCACACCCCGGGCAGGAGGCGGGCCGCTCACACCGCGGCAGGCATGCTCTCCCGGCCCGACTTTTGGGAAAACCGGAAGCAGGGCAAGGCCGTCCCACGAGGCCTGTCACTCCCCTTTCTGGACCTAACCCAGCCCGGTGCTCAGGGCCCTCGCCGCCTGCTCAATGGGCCGCCTTACCTGGTTCCACTGCCCTTCTGCGTCCTG
>NW_012101565.1:809806-816820 GCF_000951045.1 Mandrillus leucophaeus
AGCGGCGCTCATTCCGAGGCTGTGCGGTCTAAGCCTGCACCCGGCTGCGGCAGCGGGGCCACCGACTGTCCTGCCGGCCTCCCCCTGGTCTCCCTGCCTTCGTGGTCCAGCGCCCTTTCACGCTGGGGCGGGGCCCTAGATCCAAACCCAGTCCCACTGACCTCTGCAGCACAGGGCTGGCTGTCAGGGTGCCCCACAGGTCACACAACCAGGCCAGTGAGCCCCTGCCCAGGGCTGGCACACAGCTCTCTCCCAGAGCCTCCGAGGGCAGGGGCACCTGGCAGGTCCTTCCTAAGCACATGCTCCGCTGCTGGGGAGAAGGGACCTCACAGGCTCAGATGGCCCCTACCTCATCCCCTACAAACAGCAGCACTTCCAGGATGCAGAAACCGGCAGAAGCGCCTGCTATCCAGCCCACAGCAGCCCCTCAGAGGTGGTGCCTCTGGACAAAGGTCACTGCAAGTCCTGCGAAATCATCACTGCCAACCAGCCTCTCACTCCCAAGGAGACCAGAGACCGGGCACAGCTGGAGCCTCCCTCCTGCACTCAGTCCTCAGCATGACCCCTGACCCTGGCCAGGGTTTAACCCCAGTGTCTTCACTGGGGAGCATGGCCAAGGGCAAAACCTCTAGACCAGCACTTGGCAATGGGCCCTGAGCCACAACAGGCCACACCGCTCACCTCCGGCAGCACTACAGCCTTGTTCTTCCCGGTAAAACCCGGACACCAGGACCGTGGGAAGCAGATGAATTCACATGCATCCCGCACTTTCGCTGTGACCGTTGGGAATGCAGTGGACACAGGCAGAAAGGGAGCCTGGGCTGCCACCGCACGCCCTCAGGGACCCTCCCCTGCCACCAGCTGACTCAGTGTCCATGTCATCTAGCTGCTGGAAACCACGGGCAGAGGCCGAAGGCTGCACTCGCTGGCTCTCAGGGCCCAGGCAGACCTGGTAGGTGTCCCATCATTTCAGAATGAGCAGCTCAGCAGCTGAAGGTACACACACCCCAGGACACAGCAGCTGACTCTCCGGGTGGGCCACCTCCTCCCAGGGGCTGCGGAACAGCGACGCATTATTTTTTCAGATGACCCTTTCTACAACCCAGAACAGGGCCTTAGCCCAGGCCCACTATTCCTTCAACAAAATCCTGAAGTCAGTGTGTTTTCCAGTTCAGGTTTCTAAGGGTTTTTGGTTTATTGTTTTTTACTTTTTGTGGAGATGGCGTCTCCCTATGTTGCCCCGGCTGGTCTTGAACTCTTGGGCTCAAGTACCTTGGCCTCCCACAGCGCTGGGATTTCAGGTGTGAGCCACCATGCCCAGCTGATTCCTCAGGTTTCGTAAGAGGGAGTGTGGCAGGACAAAAACCCTAAGATTTCTCAATAGATGCAGAAAAAGCACCAGACAAATCCAGCACCATTTCATAATAAACAGAATGGAAAACCCACTCAATAACAGAACAGAAGGAAACCTAAGCTGAAAAGCGGCATCTACAAAACCCCGCAGCTAACCTCATATGCAAGAAGAAAGACTGGACGCTCCCCCTGAAATCAAGAATAAGACGAGGATGTCCACTCTCACCACTGCCACTCAACACGGTACCAGAGGCTCTCACCGAGCAAACAGGCAAGCAGATGAAATAAGACGCCCAGATCAGAAAGAGAGAAGTAAATCATCTCTTTTCGCAGGTGTCATAATCTTGTATATAGAAAATCCCACAGAATCCACAAAAATTGGCTGAGCACCGTAGCTCATGCCTGTAATCCAAGCACTTTGGGAGGTCGAAGCACGTGGATCACTTGAGTCCAGGAGTTCAAGACCAGCCTGGGCAACATAGTGAGACCCTATCTCTATAGAAAATAAAATTTTAAAAAAGAATCCACAAAAACTATTAGAGCTAATAGACGAATTCAGCACAATTGTAGGGTACAAGATCAATATGCAAACATCAGTTGTATTTCTAACCAGGAGCCATGCACAAACTGAAAATGAAATTAAGAAAATAATTTACGGCCGGGCGCGGTGGCTCAAGCCTGTAATCCCAGCACTTTGGGAGGCCGAGACGGGCGGATCACGAGGTCAGGAGATCGAGACCATCCTGGCCAACACGGTGAAACCCCGTCTCTACTAAAAAATACAAAAAAAAAGCCGGGCGAGGCGGCGGGCGCCTGTAGTCCCAGCTACTCGGGAGGCTGAGGCAGGAGAATGGCGTAAACCCGGGGGGCGGGGCTTGCAGTGAGCTGAGATCCGGCCACTGCACTCCAGCCCGGACGACAGAGCCAGACTCCGTCTCAAAAAAAAAAAAAAAAAGAAGAAAATAATTTACAATAGCATCAAAAAATAAAATATTGCACAATAAATTTAACAAAGGAAGTATCAAGCTTATACTCTGAAAACTGTAAAACATTGGTCAAAGAAATTAAAGACAGCCTAAATAAATAAGCAGCCATCCCGTGTTCATGGACCGGATGATTTCATAAGGTTAAGACAGCAATACTCGCCAAACAGATCCAAAAACTCAATACAATCCCCATCAAAATTCCTGAAAACTCAATGTAATCCCCATCAAAATTCCAGCTGGCGTTTTTGCAGAAATGGACAACCTGATCCTAAAATTCACAGGGAAATACAAGGGACCCAGAATAGCCAAAACAATATTTGAAAAAGAATAACAAAGTTGCTGATCTCAAAACTTCAAAACTGGCCTGGGCAACACAGCAAGACCCCATCTGTACTAAAGATTGTTAAATTAGCCAGGCATGATGGTGTGTGCCTGTAGAAAGGGAGGAGACCATCTCTCATATTGTCTTCTGCCTAATTTTTGCCTCAAAGAAAAGAAAAAGTAGGAGTTAAAGAAAAGGCAGAAGTGAAATTCAATAGTCAGCCCAGCGCCACACCCCAGGCCTGGTAGTTAAAGATCGACCCCTGACCTAATCACTTAAGTTTTCTATCGATTCCAGACACTATATGAGGAAGCATTGTGTAACTCCCTGTTTGGTTCTGTTTTGATCACCAGTGCATGCAGCCCCAGTCACGCAGCCCCTGCGTGCACAACGTATCACGGCCCTTTCATGTGGACACCTTACAGTTGTAAGTCCCTAAAAGGCACAGGAATCTTGACTTTGGGGAGCTCGGATCTTGAGACACGATTCTACCGATGTTCCCAGCTGATTAAAGCCTCTTCCTTCCTAAAACTGGTGTCCAAGAGGTTTTGTCTGCGACCTGTCCTGCTATAGTAGTCCCAGCTACTCGTGGGGCTGAGCGAGAGGACTGCTTGGACCCAAGCGTTCAAGACTGCCGTGAGCTATGATCAGGCTACTGCACTCCAGCCTGAACAACAGGCTCCATCTCTTAAAACAAATGTTTTTTGGCCGGGCTTGGTGGCTCATGCCTGTAATCTCAGCACTTTGGGAGGCCAAGGCGGGCGGATCACCTGAGGTCTGGAGTTTAGGACCAGCCCGACCAACATGGAGAAACCCTGTCTCTACTAAAAATTCAAAATTAGCCAGGCATGGTGGCACATGCCTGTAATCCCAGCTACTTGGGAGGCTGAAGCAGGAGAATCACTTGAACCCGGGAGGCGGAAGTTGTGGTGAGCTGAGATCGCACCATTGCACTCCAGCCTGGACAACAGAGTGAGACTCCGTTTCTCTCTCTCTATACATATATAAAATAATATGTAATATATATATAAAATAATATGTAATATATATATTATTTTTTAAAAGGGGGATAATCTAAATAGACATTTCTCCAAAGATGAGATACAAAAGGCCAACAATCCTGTAAAAAGATGCTCAAAATCATCAGCCATGGGAGAAATGAAAATCCAATCCACAGTGAGGTCACCTCACACCTGGGTGGCTGCAGTCAACACGCTGGGGAGGGCGTGGAAAAGTGGCACCCACTGCACAAGGCCAGAGACACAGATGGGGAGTCTAGGCCTGCAGACCAGGAAGGGTTTCTATGAACTGTCTGCCAATATTCCTGGGGTTGGTGGCCCCCTCCCCTTGTGCCCTCTTCCTCCCCAGGCCACTCAGGGGCTGCCCAAGGGAGCGGAGGCGGGGCTTCACCACTCTTCCTCAGAGCAAGTAGGAGGACCCCTGTTTTGCATGAGAGAAACTAGGCTTAGAAAATTTAAAGAATTTTCCCAGAATCGAACAGCTGCTAAATGCAGGAGCCGGATACCCACAAAGACCTTTCCCACCTGGAAGCCCGAAGCCGGAGCCGGAGCTCCAAGGCTACGCAGGGACTGCCCAGGTGGGAGGCAGCGCAGCCCAGCAGACACAGCTGCAAGCAGCAGCGGGGTTTACCCCATCCCGAAGCCACACTGCAAAAGAAAGTGACTTTGACCTTAATGATATACTTAATTCCAACTATTTCACCCAAAATACTGTCAACATAATATGCTAATGAGAGAGTACGCATCGCTCTTCTCATAGCAGGTGTGTGTGTCACACCCCCAGCACGTCTCCACTGGGAGAGCTGCCCGGCTCGTGGCTGCATACAGGACAGAGCAGGGGTGACGGCTACAACGCAGTGTGGCCCACTTGTGGCTGTGTGACCTTGGGCCGGTTACTTAACCTTTTTTTTTTTTTTTGACTAGCAAATAGTTTATTAGTATATGGTTTCAACGGGAGTAATAAATTCACATATAAAGGAGACAATAATCAAGTCAAAAGAATAAATGCTTACTAATCATCAGAAAATCTGTGGCCATTAGGGCTGGCACGTAAAAATCCAAAATCACTCAGAGGCCAAATCTTAAAGAAGATTCGTCCTCTTATTAGTCCATATGGAATAGGTCCATAGTATCTAGAATCTGTGGAATTCTGTAGATTATCACCTTCTAACCAAACATGACCCATTGGCACCATAGGTCTGTTCTATAATTCATTCAATTTTTAGGGAAGTCGCAGGGCTTCCAGGAAAAAAAAAAATTAAAGCATGTCAGAGGAGGAGGGAAGGTTCACCTTCCCCACCCAGCAACGACTGCTCTCTATGGGCCTAACAGATGCTTTTAACTGAGCTTTGGGAAACGGCTTCTTGATCTCAGCCTTTGTGGCCTCTGTCAAGAGCAGAAACCAAGGGCAGTGAACAAAGGGGTCAGGGGTGAGCTTGGGGCTGCTCCCAACTCCGGAGCAGGTGCAGGCCACACCAGACCATGCTGCCAGTGTCCACCCTGGCCCAGGCACAAAACACCAGAAAGGGAAGGTCACAGAGCCACTACGGAAGGTCCCGACCCCACTGCCCCATCCACTGCTAACTACTTCTTCTTTTTCTTTCTTCTTCCTCCTCCTCCTCCTCCTTCTTCTATTACTATTATTATTATTATTATTATTATTATTATTATTATTATTATTATTGGAGACAGAGTCTCGCTCTGTGACCCAGGCTGGAGTGCAGTGACGTGATCTCGGCTCACCACAACCTCTGCCTCCCAGGTTTAAGCGATTCTCCCGCCTCAGTCTCCCGACCACCACACCCGGCTAATTTTGTATTTTTAGTAGAGACAGGGTTTCACCATTTTGGACAGGCTGGTCTCAAACTCCTAACCTGGTGATCCACCCACCTCCGCCTCCCAAAGTGCTAGGATTACAGGCGTGAGCCACCGCGCCCAGCCTGCTAACTTATTTCACAATAAAATCTTAGAAGAAAATCAGACACTAAGTTCATCCGTTGTTTTCTCATATCTGCAAGAATCAGCATCGCCAGGCGTGAGTGCCTGTGAAGCTGCTCATCAGAATCACATTCATTGTTTATTTACTACTGAAGATGCCTACTTGGCCTTTTTTCTTGGGTGGCTTTTCATGGTTATTAGTCTTCACTGGCTTGGTGATCTGTGCAAATCTAGAAAACAAATTTATACATAAATATGCAACTCTGCAGCTCATTCAGGGTTGCCATTTTAACAACAGAGAGTCAAAACAGCCTCATGGAAGCCTCCCATGCTTTTAATGACCCTTTTCTCATTTTTAAAAAGTACACCTGGCAAAGCTGCTGGCAACCTACATGCTGGGGCATCAAGGAGCCTCTGGGCACAGCACCAGCTAGTGGTAGAAGTCCCCACCCCAGGCCAGAAGCTGCGAGCACATCTCAGGCACTTCCCGGCCCCAGGGAAGAGTGGGCGGGCAGTAAAAGGCAGCTCCTGGGTCCCCTCCAGGCCCATCTCTGCCCCACCAACACCACAGCAGTTCAGAAATCATCAATTTGGAAAAACAGTCCTTCAAAAGGGACTTTTGAAGAAGAAGTGTGAAAAACTATCTTCAGAAACAAAACTCACACTGAACAGAGAGAGGAAAAGACACTTCGCTTAAGTGGGAGTGGCACGGGGCCCACCTCGGGCTGCACGCTGGGTCAGGGGTGCTATCCCCAGGAACCCCAAGGAGGTTATGGGGGCGCCAGGCACCCCGGTCTGAACCTGCCCACTCATCGGCTGACTGCCCACCTCGCCCGCACCTCACACTACAGCTGCTCTCACTCCAACATCTGACCATCACAACACACACCCACATCAGTGCAGATTGGAGACACAGTGAAATGCGCGTCTTGCAAGGAAAAACTTGTGAGATTTCTGAAAATCATGTTAGAGCCCTACTGAGGCAGAGGCCTGGGCCAGTAGAGAAGGGTGAGAGGAGGCCATCATAACACAGCTGGAAAGCAGGATTAATAGATGGATTCCATGTGGAATCCAGGCCCTCAAGGATGGGGCCCTCAAAGATGACACCAAGGTCTGTGCCTGAGAAGACAGAAGGAGCCACTTCATTGAAACGAGAGGACTAGGGAGGGAAGGGCGGCAGACACCCATGCTCCTCTCGGGATGCTCTGACTGCAGAGGCAGGAGAGGGGAGGGGGAGGGGAGGGGAGGGAAGAAGGGCAGGGCCTCAGGCTCATAGCCCTCAGTAGGTAATGACATCTGATGTTTTTATGGTTAGCTTTTGTTTATGGAATTGATACTGATTTTCCATTTTCAGTTGTGGTGTAAAGTTTCTCTTTTTTTTTTTTTTTTTTGAGGC
>NW_012101565.1:817440-819379 GCF_000951045.1 Mandrillus leucophaeus
TAAACCCGGGAGGCGGAGGTTGCAGTGAGCCAAGATCGCACCACTGCACTCCAGCCTGGGCGACAGAGCGAGACTCTGTCTCAAAAAAAAAAAAAGAAAGGTACCCGTGGGAGACTCCCCATAGACAGGTCCCGATTCCCAAACACAGACACGCACCACACTGCAGGCACCAGCCAGTCCTTCCCAAGGAGTTTACCCTTGCTGGGCAGAGCCACGCACTGAGAGGCAGAGCCCACAAGCCCACTGGCAGCCAAGGTCACCCCCATGCCTGACCTGGCAGAGCCCTGCTGGAGGCAGGTCCACAGGGCATCCCTGAGTGGCTGAAAGGTCTGAACCAGCACTGGGCACAGGAGCCCAGCAATGCCAGCCCGAGGCATCTGCTGGTCTCTGGAGGACACAGTTGTAAACTCTACACAGACAGAGAGAAGCAGGCTGGCCCGTCCAGCTCCTGCCACCACGCGCGGCTGGGAGGTGTCACTCACACCCCACGTGGAACAGAGCCTCTCAGGCTATACTCCCACACCTCTGGCTGGCACTTCAGCAGAGTTTTTCACTGTTTTAAATTAAAATACAGATAAGGCTTGCATTAATTTAGTAGCAAAGTTTAGCACCAACTCAGGGCTTTCATAAAATATGTAAGAATACATTACATAGTACCAGAACACAGAGAAGAGATAAAGTAATTCACACTTAAACTATACTGATAAAGTCAGTCATCAGTAAAATGGCAAAATCCAAATCATCAACACTTTTTCTAAATTGAAGTCCCACAAAGCATTTATTATTGCATCGCTTTTCAAACAAACCGTTATCTAACAACCCATTGGTAATGAGGTAGACTCTGGGGGTTCTGATTCTGCCCAGTCAGCATGTCAGCAGGAAACATCTGCAGAAAGTCATAAGCAGGGAGATGCTGGGGGCAGGGGTGATGGTCAAGTGGGTGTGGACACATCTGTCTTCTGAGGGTGGCAGCGGCTTTGCAGAGGGACAATTCTGCCAAAACTCATCCAATGGTCACTGTCAATGAGTACAATTTATCACGTGGAGATAGCGTGTCTGTAAAGCTCACTTCTCACAAAGTGCTCCTGCATTATTACTCTAGAGCCCAGGAGAAGGGGCAGCTCTTCTGGCTCTCAGCCAAGGCTTTGTTTCACCTCCGGAACAGCTCCGAAGGCAATGCCAGGCCTCCTGAAGCTCAGGAGTGAGGAGGAAATGCCAGGTTCCTAAGTACGAGGCTGCTCCAAATGCCTCACAGGCAATGCAGGAACAGAAAACCCAGAGGCGTTATCTTCGTGGAGCCCCTTGACCACCCAGCTAATGGGATACTGAGACACCCAGAAACTTGGTTCTTGGACCAGCTATTGCCCCTCAAATTTGCTTTCCCTTGCCAAGATCCCACAAAATGGTTTTTTAAAAAAGATTTATTTTAAACAAACAAAGCAGCACCAGAGGAAAAGAAAGGGGGCTGTGCTGGGTGTGGCAGCATGCTTGTAGTCCCAGCTACTCGGGAGGCTGAAGTGGGAGGATCACTAGAGCCCAGGAACTGGAAGCCAGCCCAGGCAACACGGCAAGACATCTCTAAAAAAGAGAAAAAGAGAAGGAAGGGGGACGTATTTTAGCCCATTTTCTGCTGCTGTAACAAATAGCACAGACTGGGAAATTTATAAAGAACACATATTTATCTGGTTCACCAGAGGCTGGGAAGTTCAAGATCAAGAAGCTGCATCCGGCAAGGACCTTCTTGCTGCATTACCCCAGCGGCAGAAGATGAACTAGCACACACGGCAGAGGGAGGACACTGAGCAAACTCACCATTTTGATCAGGAACCAACTCCCATGGCAAGAAATCTACTCTCAAGATGACAACATTGTCCATTCATGAGGGTAGAGCCAAATCACCTTTCAAAAGCCTCGCTTCCTTTTTTTTTTTTTTTTTTTT
>NW_012101565.1:819799-828397 GCF_000951045.1 Mandrillus leucophaeus
GTAGAGACGGGGTTTCACCATGTTAGCCAGGATGGTCTCGATCTCCTGACCTCATGATCTGCCCACCTTGGCCTCCCAAAGTGCTGGGATTACAGGCGTGAGCCACTGTACACGGCTAATTTTTGTACTTTTTAGTAGAGACGCGGTTTCACTATATGTTGGCCAGGCTGGTCTCAAACTCCTGACCTCAAGTGATCCACCCGCCTTGGCCTCCCAAAGTGCTAGAATTACAGGCCTGCCTGGCCAGGCCTCAACTCTTAAAAGTAGTTACTATTTAATATTAAGTACTACAAATGGCAACTAAATTGCAACATGAGTTTTAGGAGGAACATTGAAACCACTGCAGGCAGCCAGACAGCCAGCCAGCCAGCAGAGAAGAATTGAAACAATCCAGGAAGTTTATAAAGCACAATGGGAGAGAGGGCAGAGGCACCCTCAGTCCAAGGTGGGCTGTGCAGGACCACCGCTTCGAGCCCCGCAGCAGGCCAGGCCTCGAAGCTTAGGCACCAAGGTGAGGACGGGTGCCTGGAGCTCAGCAGGCTCCTCCGTGATGCAGCTACAGCAGCCAGGGGTCCCCCCACGCTGAGGAGGGTGAGGAGGGGTGGCTGCTATGGAAGGTGCCCAGGAGACGTGGAGCCTGGCCAGGGCCTCTGCATCCCACAGCAGCCTTGCAAGCCAGAGGGGACCTCCACCCAGGGCCTCCGTCTGTGCTAAGAGTGGAGTTCCTGGAGTTGGAAAGTCCTGCCCTCTAAGCCCTACTACCCTGGAGAGGCCCCAGTCATGACAAAGCCCACTGGTAAACCAGGCCCACCCCATCCAGAGACACTCCCACCAGCTCCCTGCTCCAAAGCCCCTCAGTCCTTGTCACAAATAGTGAGCAGCAGACGTGAGAAAATCACAAGAAAATGTCCACACAGAGGATAGCATGAGGGGTGGTAAGGCCATGAGACCACTCGGGGCAACAAGAGAACTGACAGAAAACCCAGTCATGGCTTTGAGAGGGCCCAGGACCTCATGCCCTGAGCTGCAGCTTCGGCTCAGGACTCCACATGACCCTGTGGCCCTTCTGTCCCACACTCACCTGACAGACACCCCCCGCCGACCTCCCCAACTATGTAGCCTGTTAATGCTGCCATGTAAGGGGTGCCCTGCAGGGGTGTGGCAGGAGGGTCCCAAGAAGACCGGCACATTCCAGCCTATGTCACTCCTGTACTCACTGACAGCTAGGGGGTGCGGCTGGGGGCCCTCCAGAGGGACTGATCTAAC
Organism: Mandrillus leucophaeus; assembly: GCF_000951045.1. Lineage (NCBI taxonomy): Eukaryota > Metazoa > Chordata > Mammalia > Primates > Cercopithecidae > Mandrillus > Mandrillus leucophaeus. Next base: position 821,066 of record NW_012101565.1, read on the forward strand.
CCCATGCGCCGCTGAAAAGCCGTTTCCCCCAGGTGGGGACAGAGGGAGAGTCAGAGGGGATTTGGGTGCCGCTGCTGGCCGTGAGGATGAAGGGCCAAATGGAGGGCGTGGAGAAGGGACCCTAGCTGACAGCCAGCAAGATAATGGCCCTCGGTCCCACCGCTACAGGGACTGACCCAACCCCCAGGAGCCTGGTGCCTCGAGGCGGGAGCCCAGCCCGGCCAGCGCACCCCAACTCACCCTAAGCTGAGAATCCTGCCAAACCCACAAGAGCATCTGGCCTACGGAACTGTGAGCTATGACCAGGCGTTGCTTAACGCCTGCACAGAACGCCTGTGGCTGGCTTAGAGGGCAGAACCGCGGTCTCCGGGGCAGCAGCCAAATCGCCTGAGGAGCCTTTCCTCAGGAGGCAGGTTCTCGGCTCCTCACCACAAAACTACCCACCAGAGGCCAACAGGCGGGCCAGGAGCCTCTTCTGTTTAATGTTTCATTAGGGAAAATCTCAAGCACACACAAACAGAGAGAACGGCCTATGAAAACCCATTATATGAATTGAACTTTTCCTACCACACCCAACCAAATCAGACTCGAGGGACCCAGGAAAAGCTCTCAGGCACACGGCACCTGCTCCCAGAGCCCCCCGACTGCTCCCCCGCCCCCCCCCCAACCCACCGCAAGTCTAGCTGCTGAAATGACCTGCTGCAACCTTACAACCAGGTGTGCCTAATGGCTGCTGGAACAACCTACCTGACCCAAAGACTAGGTTTACCTACTGTGTCTTTCACCAATCTGAGCTTGCCAGCTCCCCAAAACTTCACCAGTGCCAATGTGTTTTCTTTCAAAACAACAGGTAACATTTCTCTTTCCAATAAACCCCCAGCATGCTCTTTGTTCTTGACCAAAGACCACTCTGTACACCGTCTTTTTTTTTTTTTTTGAGATGGAGTCTTGCTCTGTCACCCAGGTTGGAGTGCAGTGGCGCGATCTCAGCTCACTGCAACCTCTGCCTCATGGGTTCAAGTAATTCTCCTGCCTCAGCCTCCCGAGTAGCTGGGATTACAGGCACCCACCATCACACCCAGCTAATTTTTGTATTTTTAGTAGAGACAGGGTTTCGCCATGTTGGCCAGGCTGGTCTCAAACTCCTGACCTCAAGTGATCTGCCCACCTTGGCCTCCCAAAGTGCTGGGATTACAGGCATGACCCACTGCGCTGGGCCTCATCTGTGTATTTTCGTTTGAGTTTGACAAGTATTAATAAACTTCCACAACCCCATTACACCAACTCAAAACTTACCAGCTCACATCCCATCTCTTTCCATTGAGTGCCCACCCTCTTCTCTCCCCAGTGGGTTATTCTGAAGCAACTCCAAGACAGCACATCGCTTCACCCACAAACATTTCCAGTTATGTCCAAAGATGCAAACTCTTCTTTTAAAGACCACAACCACGTGCCCGCCTCGGCAGCACAGACGCTAAAAGTGGTACAATACAGAGAAGTTTCGCATGGCCCCTGTGCGAGGATGACAGGCAAATTCATTATGCTCTCCACAAAAACAATTAAAAAGAACACAACCACTATACACCATCACTCTTTCTTTCTTTTCTTTTATTATTTTAAGACGGAGTCTCGTTCTGTCACACAGGTTGGAGTTTAGTGGCACGATCTCAGCTCACTGCAACCTCCGTCTCCCGGGTTCAAGCGATTCTCCTGCCTCAGACTCCTGAGTAGCTGGGATTATAGGCACCCACCACTGTGCCCAGCTAATTTTTGTATTCTTAGCAGAGATGGGTTTTCGCCATGTTGGCCACACTGGTCTCGAACTCCTGACCTCAAGTGATCCACCCGCCTAGGCCTCCCAAAGTGCTGGAATTACAGGTGTGAGCCACTGCGCCCGGTCCACTATTACACTTTAAAAAACAAATTCCTCATTATCAGATATCCACAGAGTGCTCAAATTCCCTAACTGTCTCATCATTTAAAAAATCTTTCTGTAAATCAGAATTGAAACAAAGTCCAATGCATTTGAATAGATTTTTTGGTTCTCTTTTTATTTTTAATGTATTCTACTTCAATTTAAATTTTTAGAAAACTTACTATTTTGGAAAATTTCAAGTATATGCAGTAGAATTATAAGCACTCCCCACTGACAGAGACTGTCCTCGACCACACTTGAGTCTGGCTCCTGGGTCCTCCTCTTTGACCAGGCCCTGACCTTGGCTTAGTCCTTGACCTACTTAGTCCAGTTTCAGCAAGACTCCTGCTGGTTGTGTCAGTGAAAACCCCCACCCTTGGTATCTGATCTTCAACATCGGGTCAAATTCCTCCTCCCTCAGTCTCTACAGCTCATCACCCTGGCCTGCCAAAGAACCCCTACCCCTGATGTCTCCTGATGGTAACTTTCCAACTCTGCTTCTTGGCTAAACATCCCCACACGTCTTTGTTGTATTTGGAGTTGAGCTCAATCTCTCTCCCCTACTGCAAAACCCCATGACAGCAGCCTCTCCTGGAAGTCTGCCTTACCATCTCTAACAAGCATCATAAAAACTGTTTCTCGGCCGAGCACGGTGGCTCAGGCCTGTAATCCCAGCACTTTGGGAGGCCAAGGTGGGTGGATCACCTGAGGTCAGGAGTTCAAGACCAGCCTGGCCAACATGGCAAAACCCCATCTCTACTAAAAATACAAAGATTAGCCAGACAGTGGTGGCGCATGCCTGTAATCCCAGCTACTCGGGAGGATGAGACAAAGGCGGGACAATCACTTGAGCCTTGAAAGCAGAGCTTGTGGTGAGCCGAGATCGTGCCACTGCACTCCAATCTGCGGGACAGAGTAAGAGTGAGACCCTGTCTAAAAAAAAAAAGAAAGAAAAGAAAAGAAATGGAAAATAATTCCATTTACAATAGCATAAAAAAAAAATACTGAGCAATAAATTTAACAAAAGAGATATAAAGCTTATACTCTGAAAACTGTGAAACATTGCCAGAAGAAATTAAAGACACCCTAAATAAGTGAACAGCTATCCTGTATTCATGGACTGGATGACTTCATATGGTTAAGACAGCAATACTCGGCCAGGTGTAGTGGCTCATGCCTGTAATCCCAGCACTTTGGGAGGCCAAGGCAGGTGGATCACCTGAGGTTGGGAGTTCACGACCAGCCTGACCAACATGGAGAAACACCCTCTCTACTAAAAATACAAAATCAGCTGAGTATGGGGGAACATGCTGTAATCCCAGCTACTCAGGAGGCTGAGGCAAGAGAATTGCTTGAACCCAGGAGGTGGAGGTTGTGAGCCGAGATTGTGCCATTGTACTCCAGCCTGGGCAACAAGAGTGAAACTCCGTCTCTAAATAAATAAATAAAGACAGCAACACTCTCCGAACAGATAGAAAAACTCAATGCAATCCCCATCAAAATTCCAGCTGGTGCTTTTGCAGAAATTGACAGCCTGATCCTAAAATTCACAGGGAAATACAAAGAACAAAGTTAGAGGAATCATACTTCCTGATTTCGAAACTTCAGGGCTACAGAGACGAAGACAGAGGGGCACTGTCAGAAGGACGTGCACAGAGACCGGTGGGTCCACTCAGAGTCTGGAAATAAACCCACACACCTGTGGGCAACTGATTTCAACAAGGATGTCAGACCACTCCACGGGGAAAGAACAGTCTTTTCAACAAGGGGTGCTGACTATCCACATGCACAGAATGAAGTTAGACCTCTTCCTCACATCAAATGCAAACGTTAACTCAAAGTGGATCAAAAACCTAAATGTAAGAGCCAAAGCTATAAAACTCTTAGAAAAAAACATAGGTACAAATCTTTATGACCCTGAATTAGATCACGGTTTTTGGGTTGGTTGGTTGGTTTAGGCTGGGTCTTACTCTGTCACACAGGCTGTAGTAAAGTGGCACAATCACAGTTCACTGCAGCCTCGAACTCCTGGGCTCCAGCAATCCTTCCACCTCAGCTCACCACAGCTGGGACTACATGTGTTCACCACAGTGCCCAGCTGATTTTTAAATTTTTCGTCGAGTCGCAGTTTCACATCAATGCCCAGCCTGCTCTCAATCTCTCGGCCTCAAGTGATCCTCCTGCCTCAGCCTCCCAAAGTGCTGGGATCATAGGCAGATAATGGTTTTTAAAAACACCCATACACAAAGCACAAACAACCCAAGATAAAACACACACATTGAACTCAGGTAAAAGAGATCAACCGAAAACTTTTGTGCTTCAAAAGACACCATCAAGAAAGCAAAAGACAATCCACAGATAAGGGTGTGGTGTCTGGAATATGCAAAAAATCTTCTACAACTCAACAATAAAAAATAAATAATCCAACCAAAACCAGGTAAAGGGCCAGGTGGGGTGGCTTGCACATGTAATCTCAGCACTTCGAGAAACCAAAGTGGGCGGATCACTTGAACCCACAAGTTTGAGATGAGCCTGGGCAAGATGGGGAGACCCCATCTCTCCAAAAAATTTAAAAATTAGCTAGGCATGGTGACGCACACCTGTATTCCCAGCTACTCAGGAGGCTGAAGGGGGAGGGCGGCTTGAGCCCAGGAGTTCGAGGCTGCAGCAAGCTATGATGGTGTCACTGCACTCCAGCCTGGGCAACAAAGCGAGACCCTGTCTCTTTAAAAAAAAAAAAAAAAAAAAAAAAAAAGGCAAAGAGTGTAAACAAACATTTCTCCAAAGATGAGATACAAATGGCCAATAAACACATGAAAAGATGCTTAGTATCACTAATCACTAGGGAAATGCAAATCAAATCCACAGGGAGTTACAGTGAGTTACCACTTTGCATCCACCAGAATGGCCATAATGAAAAAGACAGAAAATAAGTGTTGGCAAGAATGTGTAGAAACTGGACTCCTTGTACAATGCTGCTGGGAATGTAAAATGGTAATGCTGCTTTAAGAAAGGTTGTTGGCCGGGCACGGTGGCTCATGCCTGTCCCAACACTTTGGGATCACTTGAGGTCAGGAGTTCGAGACGAGCCTGGCCAACATGGTGAAACCCTGTCTCTACTAAAAATACAAAAATTAGCTGGGCGTGGTGGCGGGTGCCTGTAATCCCAGTTACTTGGGAGGCTGAGGCAGGAGGATCGCTTGAACCCAGGAGGCAGAGGTTGCAGTGAGCCGAGATCGCGCCACTGCACTCCAGCCTGGGAGACAGAGAGAGATTCCATCTCAAAAAAAAAGTCTGTTGGTTCTTCAATAAACTCAACATGAAATGACCACAGGAGCCAGAAATTCCACTTCTAGTTATGTACCCGAAAGCACTGCAAAGAGGTATTCAGACAAATACTTATAAAGAAATACTTTTAGCAGCATCATTCACAATAGCCCAATGGTAGGAACAACCCAAATGTACATCAACAGACAAAGGGATCGACGAAGCCCAGATACACACGCAGCACGGTGTTTCCAGCTGTGCAGGGGAATGAAGTGTTAACACAGTACAGTGTGGATGGATCTTGGAAACACTTGACATAAAAGAAGTCAGGCACAAAAGGAAAAATTCTGTAGGATTCTGTTTACAGGAAACAGCCAGAATAAGCAAATCCATGGAAATAGAAAGTAGATTAGTGGTTGCCAGGGACTGGGGGAACGGAGAATGGGAACATTAAAATAAAAACTTTAGACAAATTAAATTTAACAAAGTTTATCTGAGCAACGAATCACCTGAGAATTGGGCAAAGTTCCCAGAACCAGAACGGGTCTAGAGCGAGTCCAGGGCTGCTGTGTGGTCAGACCACACTTATGGACAGAAAAAAAAAAAAAGTGACAAAAAATGAAAGAGACAAAAAAAAAAAAAAAGAAAAAGAAAAGAAGAAAAGGAAAGTGATGCACAGGAAACAGCCACGCAATTTTGTGAAGTTGCAGCAACACTGAACACTTGGCATATTTCACCATGAAAGTCTCCATTTCTGCCTTCATTTGAACAGATTCAGCAACCTGGGAGACGTGGCCTGTGCACCGCCCGCCTAGTCATGATTACATTCCCAGCTCACGGCCGGGATGGCAGGACAGCGCCGAAGCGGCACGTGGCAGACACAACCGGGGACGGCCCGGCTCCTCAGCAGACGGCAGGCACCGGAAATCAGCAAACACAATCTGACACGACGCAGAGCAAACACCACATTAAACGGCTTCCGCGTTCCAAGGCCAGGTGCTTAGTTCATCTATGGAAACCTTATTTAAAACGACACAATTAGCTCAAACTGACTCATCCTACCTTAGATTCTACTCGCTGTGAATGGATGCACACAGCCTGCCATCAAGCCATGGATGTACCACATTTCTCAAAAGCAAAACCTAACCATTTTTCCATCAGGCTTTTTTCTTTGTTCTGCTGGACACAGAAAGCTATTTACATGATTATCGGACACAAGAAAGCAGCAGAGAAGACAGCAGAGGGAGAGAAAGGTGAGTGAGGACTGCAGGCCTAATGCTTTTCAACCTTTTTTTGGTTCTAATCTTTGAAAAAGATGTGGTCACACTGATTGTTACCACAGTAACAATCTGACAAGATCATTTATCTAAAACAAAAACAAACAAACAGGAAGGGCCCCTGGCACATGAGGGAGATGCCAGACCCCCTTGTTACACCTGGGCCCCGACACGAATGTGCAAGAGCCAGATTTCTGCACCTGTCAGAGGCGGCTCGCGTTACCAATAGGCTCCGCAGTCCTGTGGATTCCTAACTCCGCTCAAGTGGAAACAAAGACTGGAAAAAGAACAGGAAGCAGGTCCCAATTCCACTGCAAAGGTCAGGCTCCCAGGACGAAAGCTGATCTCACCACCCCGTGCCCTCACTCCCCCCATCCCCTCGCTCCCCCATTTCACCTCACTCTACAAAGAAAAGGGATAAAGAGAACAAATCTCACCCGACAATAAGATTGTCCTGCCCTGGATTTTCTTTTGAAATGGAGAATTTATTTTCTTCTCTCAAGCACTGCTATAAGTCACAAGAGAACAGGGTTACACTGAGGAAATTTCCATGTCATAATAAACAGAACTTCTGTGAAAACACTAGGATGAACCCCACCACGGCATCCTGCACTATGGTAGGCCGAGGCAGGTGGATCACAAGGTCAGGAGTTCGAGACCAGCCTGGCCAACACAGTGAAACCCCATCTCTACTAAAAATACTAAAACTAGCCGGTCATGGTGGCATGCACCTGTAGTCCCAGATACTCGGGAGGCTGAGGCAGGAGAATAGATTGAACCCAGGAAGCAGAAGTTGTGGTGAGCTGAGATCCGGCCACTGAACTCCAGCCTGGGCAACAGAGTGAGACTCCGTCTCAAAAAAAAAAAAAAAAA
>NW_012101565.1:830082-831493 GCF_000951045.1 Mandrillus leucophaeus
TTTTTGAGACGGAGTCTCGCTTTGTCGCCCAGGCTGGAGTGCAGTGGCCGGATCTCAGCTCACTGCAAGCTCTGCCTCCCGGGTTCACGCCATTCTCCGGCCTCAGCCTCCCGTGTAGCTGGGACTACAGGCGCCGCCACCACGCCCGGCTAGTTTTTTGTATTTCTTAATAGAGACGGGGTTTCACCGTGTTAGCCAGGATAGTCTCAATCTCCTGACCTCGTGATCTGCCCGTCTCGGCCTCCCAAAGTGCTGGGATTACAGGCATGAGCCACCGTGCCCGGCCCCACCCCATTCTCTACTAGTGTAGTGATGAGGTTCGACCCCCATGTTACAAAAGCCGGGCAAGCAGGTGAAGCACCCCCAGCAACAAAATCCAACGTCACAAACATGCAAAGGCCACTGCTTTCCAAAAGTATTGCTACTTCCTGAGAACAACTTTATTGGCAACTGCTTCAAATTGGGCCCCTGACCGTTTCCCATCGCCTCTCTAACTGCACCTGAGTGTCCTCACCTGCAAGAAAGCACACATGTCCCCGGGGCCCTGGGGTGAGCAGCAGGATGGTTCCACAGAGGTGAGCCTGGACCCAGGACACTGCTGCACCTGTGGCTGGAGTGACACCGAAAACACAGCAGCAGCTGAGAGGGCAGGAGAGGTGACCGGCCGCGAGCCTCTGTTGGCTCCAGCCACCAAGGGATGGTGCTTATTCCTGACCCCATTACTACGCAACCAGGCTCTCTAGAAGTTTACATTAGCTGGTCCCGAGCATCTTCCTGGGTGTAATACGCCATCCTGTTCACGTTTTTTAAATCACTATTAAGTAAAGGCGGTTTTTTTTTTTTGTTTTTTTTTTTGAGACAGGGTCTCACTATATTGCCCAGGCTGGTCTCAAACCCTGAGCTCAAACGATCCTCCTGCCTCAGCCTCCCAAAGTGCTAGGATTACAGGTGTGAGCCACCACACTGGCCCTTAAGTAGACTATTTTGAATGCTGCACAGAGACTCCCCTGAAAATAGCCAGTTCGTGGGTTTTAGTTGGGAACCTATGGCTTTAAATGCGTCAGACCAAAAGAAAAAGAAAAACAGCTGCAAACCTGAGGTGTTACAAGGCGGCCGCCAGCAAAGTGATCCAGGAGAAGGGAGGCAGTTCACCGCGCCAGAGGGGAAGGGCAGGGTAAAGGCCAGCTCCATGAGGAAAGGCCCTGGGGCAAAGCGCACCCAAAGTCGTCACTCTGGGGCAGAAGACAGAGCGGGATCCCATCAGCGACGGCTGTTTCCAGACCCTCTTCCTAGGCAGCCAGAGCAGCACCTCTGGTCAGGTGCAGGGCCCAGGCGGAAAGTCAGGAGCCAAGGGAGCGATGGGGGCGGGTGGGGCAGCGAGGGAAGAGGACACCGAGGGGGAGGGGCGGTG
>NW_012101565.1:835953-837489 GCF_000951045.1 Mandrillus leucophaeus
AAAAATAGAAAAAATTAGCCGGGCGTGGTGGTGGGCGCCTGTAGTCCCAGCTACTCGGGAGACTGAGGCAGGAGAATGGTGTGAACCAGGGAGGCAGAGCTTGCAGTGAGCTAAGATCATGCCACTGCACTCCAGCCTGGGCAACAGAGCAAGACTCCGTCTCAAAAAACAAAACTTCATGAGGCTGAGTATGGTGGCTTACACTTGCAATTCCAGCACTTTAGGAGGATAAGGCAGGAGGATCTCTTGAGCCTAGGAGTTCTAGACTAGCGTGGGCAACATAGGGAGATAGGGAGATCCCATCTCTACAAAAATTAAAAAAGAGAATTAGCCAGCGTGATGGTGCACACCAGTAGTCCAACTACTCAGGACGCTGAGGTGGGAGGATCACTTGGGCCCAAGAGGTTGAGGCTGCAGTGAGCTATGATCACCACTGCACTCCAGCCTGGGCAATAAAGTGAAACCTTGTCTCCAAAAAAAAAAAAAGTTCATGAGTAAAAACAAAAATTAAGAATACAACATTTGAACATATTGAAGATTGTGAGTTTAAAAATGAAACAGTAAGGCCAAGTGTGGTGATTCATGCCTGTAATCCCAGCACTTTGGGAGGCTGAGGCAGGGACTGCTTGGGGCAAGGAGTTCAAGATCAGCCACAGCAACATAGTGAGGCCTTGTTTCTACAAAAATAAAAACAAAAACATAAGGCCAAGCGCAGTGGTTCACGCCTATAATCCCAGCACTTTAGCAGGCTGAGGCGGGCAGATCACCTGAGGTCAGGAGTTCTAGACCAGCCTGGCCAACGTGGTGAAATCTCATATCTACTAAAAATACAAAATTAGCCAGGTGTGGTGGCGCACAACTGTAGTCCCGTCTACTAAGGAGGCTGAGGCAGAAGAATTGCTAGAAATCGGGAGGCAGAGGATGCAGTTAGCCAAGATTGCACCATTGCACTCCAGCCTGGGTGACAGGAGCAAAACTCCGTCTTAAAAAAAAAAAAAAAATTAGCTGGGCATGGTAGCACCTGCCTGTGGTCTCAGCTACTGGAGAGGCTAAGGCGGAGGATCACTTGAGCCCAAGGGTTTGAGGTTATAGTAAACTATGATCACCACTGCACTCCCACCTGGGAGACACAGCAAGACTCTATCTCTAAAAAAATTAATAATATAAATAAACACAAATGAAACATTAGCAGTAAATAAAAGGTTCGAACCTGGTCTTCACCCCATCCTCCCTGATTTTTCTGCTTTGGCTTCTTCACTTTGAGCTTCTTTGCGTTTTCCAGCTTTATCTGCCCAGTACTCTCTCTCTTCCTTTAATCAAAGAAGTATGCTCCTGTAACTCCAAAGAAGAAACGGCAACACCAATGCCAAAATGATGTTTTTGACAGAAAGAAACATAAACTTCACAGAAAAACAGTGACATCACACCCCTCCCATTCCTCCCCTGTTCTGTCCTGGGCTGTGGGGCTGTGGTTCAGACATCACCCACAGCTGAGAGCTCCTCCCACCCCATTCTCTTTTTTTTTTTTTTTTTTTT
>NW_012101565.1:839345-839644 GCF_000951045.1 Mandrillus leucophaeus
GGGACACGGAGGGGGGACACGGAGGAGGGGTGCGTGGAGGAGAAGGAGGAGGGGACACGCTGGTGGCGTAGTGCGCGCAGGGGGAGGTACACGGAGGAGTCGCGGAGCGGAAGGGATGTGGGGGGTCGTCACCAAGAGCGCGACCTGGGTCACCCACAGGAAGAGAGCCACTGAGGGCACCTCCTGACCCCTCCCTCCAGGCGGCCCCGCGCCCTCAGGCCGAGTCCCACCTCCCCGCAGCGCTTCCGGGAGCCATGCGAGGCCACTCCGCCACCGCCCCGCCGGACCCTGCTTCCCCG
>NW_012101565.1:840087-847988 GCF_000951045.1 Mandrillus leucophaeus
TGGCCACGCGAGGCAGAGCGGGATCCCATCTGGTGGGCTCGCGCGCTCCGCTGGCCGCGGTGCTGACAGTCACCCAGGAGGTAGGTGGGAGGGCGTTCCTGGGCCGCCCGTGCTGTTGGCTTCCGCGAGGTGGTGGAGCCTCGCCAGTCCCTGCAGCGCTTTTGCGATTCTGAAGATAAAGAGGATCGTATTTTGAGAAAAGCGCACGGAGCAAGGAGCTCAAGGAGCAAGGCCTGAGGTGCAAGCTGTCACTGGGTCGCATCTGCTTAGCAGCCTGCACATTGCTAGCGAGAGTCTCCACTCAGCCTGAACATAGTGCTTGGGAGGAGGAGGGCCGCCGGGCCACACCCGTGGGGTGCAGGACGCGCCACGTCAGGGGGTGTGGGCGTGACGTGAGATCCCAGAGGCTGAGTCTGGAAAACTGAGCATATGTGGCCACAGTAGCGGAATGGACAAAGACCACCAGGCCGAGAGGGAGCTGTGTGAACAAGGGCACGGCGAGTGGCCACGGGTGGCCAGCGTGGAGTACGGCTCCCTCCAAAGCAGGCCCTTCCTGCAGGTATTTTATCTGGGAAGTGGACTCAGGAAGCACGGGTAAGGGAGTAGGGAAGTACACGTGTTGGGGAGCAGGTGAGAGCCGGGGCCCCTGGACTAGTCCTGCTGGAGGCCTCTGGGAGAGCACAGGACACAGTTCCGAGTGGGTTTGCTCTGGTTTCCAGGGGCCATCCTTGCCGCCCCCACCTCTGCCAACTGCACTTCCAGCAGACCCCGGGCACAGGCCAGCAACCCTAGGCACTGAGAAAAGCCCTCAGGCAGGAAGTTGCAGGTGCGGGCATGATCCCCTGTACATTGCAGAGAGATGATGGCACCAGTGGGCACACTGCTCGCAGGACAGGAGGAAACAGGGCTTGGTCAGGCCAGAGACAGTAGGAGCCTAAACCACAGGCCTGCAGAGGTTGAGGGGAAGTGTCTGATAATTAGTAGGGTGTGGAAATGAGAATGAGCAAATTGAGTATGGTGCCCGGGGCTTCCAGTTTGGGTGGTCGGGTCTTCTGGCCCTAAAGCCCTGTCACGGGAAGGTGAACTGCCTGGAAAACGTACACCTGGGGAAGACAGAGGAGGTTATTACAAACACTCCTTCACTTTACAACTTGGCTGTTTTATGATAAGTTTTAGTGCATTTGTTTGAGGTTATTAAAGATGCCATTTTACTGCCTTCTTAACAAATGGACGTAGGCAGATAACTGTTTTCCTGTTGTGGTGAGTAATGGCCCGGCGAGGCAGCCTTCTGTGGAGCAGGCACTGCAGAACCTTTGCATGCAGATGGCATCTCCTCTACAATGGCGCCAGGGTTGCTAGAGCCACACAGACGCTGAACTCATTTTACTCAGGAACGCCACAGAAACGATAGCCAAAAAAGGATACCATGAAGGTGACATAGATCACATGCTTTTTAAAAAGCCCATCGTCAGCATAAGTGACAACACCATTACCACTCAGTCACCGAGATTAAAAATTAGTCACACGTGGAAAATAGAAACAGGTTTTCAGGGAGAAGAAGGCTTTGTTTCCACTGAATAATGCCCCCTCTTTTGTTTGGTAAATAGATGATCCTTATTTCCTGATGATCTACATTTTCGAGGGTAGCTCTGCCTAGGTGGTCTCAGATTTGGGGTTAAAGCCTTGGCATCAGTTGACTGTCTGGGTAGGGCTCAAAAACTATAAATTGTATCCGAAAATGTCTGACAACAAGGTCAGAGATTCCATCCAGACTGAATCTAGATTAGGTCACAAATGATTAACAGTCCTTGTAATTAAGAACTTTTATCTTGGCCAGGTGTGATGGCTCTTGCCTGTAACCCCAGCACTTTAGGAGGCGGAGGCGGGCGGATCACTAGAGGCCAGGAGTTTGAGACCAGCCTGACCAACATGGTGAAATCCCATCTCTATTAAAAATACAAAAAGTAGCCGGGTGTGGTAGCATGTGCCTGTAATCCCAGCTACTCAAGAGGCTGAGGCAGGAGAATCTCTTGAGCCCAGGACGCGGAGGTTGCTGTGAGCCAAGCTCACAACACTGTACTCCAGTCTGGCCGACAGAACAAGACTCCGTCTCCCTCTCTTTTTTTTTTCCTCTGAGTCTCGCTCTGTCGCCAGGCTGGAGGGCAGTGGCACGATCTCGACTTACTGCAATCTCTGCCTTCTGGGTTCAAGCTATTCCCCTGCCTCAGCCTCCCAAGTAGCTGAGACTACAGGTACACGCCACCACACGCAGCTAATTTTTTGTATTTTAATAGAGACTCAGTTTCACCATGCTGGCCAGGATGGTCTCGATCTCCTGACCTCGTGATCTGCCGCCTCAGCCTCCCAAAGTGCTGGGATTACAGGCATGAGCCACCATGCCCGGCCACAAGACTGTGTCTCAAAATAAAATAAAAGATTTTTAAAAAAAGAACTTTCTTCTTGTGTGCATCACAATACTTCAGCGAGACACAGTCCTCATCCGAGCCACCATGGGGTTGGCCGTTGCCCCTCTCCTTCCCTTTAAGCTCTGGTCCAGCCCAGCCTTCGGTCTTCTGAGCCTCTATGTACCTCGGCTGGGCCCCGGCCCCTGTCCTCAGCCCGTCCTGTCCGCTTCCCCTCCCTGGCCACTCTGGGCAGAGGCCTTGCTTTCTGTGTCACTGACACCTGGGGACAATTCACAGAGGTACCCCACACCCACACTCCCAACACGGTGTCTGTCCCACCTGTGCCCGCCACCCACCAAACCTCTGCTCCCCTCCATCTTCTCCCCTGTTACTGTGGTTGAACTCTTCACACCCCCTGTTAAAGGCCAGCCACCTGTCAGCCCTCCCCTGACCCTGCAAACAGTACTGCACCTGTCCTCAGAATTCAGGTGTGCCCACTCCCTATGTCTGTCTTTGCTCCTCTGGCTCACTTTGATCCCCATTAAAGCACTCTCATTCTCTGGCTGGGCACAGTGGCTCACGCCTGTAATCTCAACACTTCGACAAGGCAGGTGGATCACTTGAGCCCAGGAATTCGAGACCAACCTGGGCAACATGGGGAGGCCCTGTCTCTACAAAAAATACAAAAATAAGCCAGGCATGGTGGCACACACTTGTAATCCCAGCTGCTTGGGAGGCTGAGGAAGGAGGATTGTTTGAGCCCAGGAGTTCAAGACTGCAGTGAGCTGTGATCACACCACTGTACTCCAGCCTGGGCGACAGAGTGACACAGCCTGTCTCAAAAAGAAAAGGTCTCACTCTCAAAGCTCCCTGAGACCACTTCCAACAGGGTCTCCACCAGCCTCCTCCACTCTTGGCAGCCTGGTCTTGCTGTCGATGGCGCAGGATGGCGCATGTGTTGGTCACGGCTTCCCTTGGAACTGGCTCCTCCCTGGGCTCCTGGGGGCCACCTGGCCCTGTTTCTGCTGCCCTCCTCCTTGGGCCCACTATCGTGAACTATCCTGGCACTCTGTCCCCAGCAACTGTATAGCAAAGACGTCTACAATGTGGACCTTGGCCTCCAGCCTGGCCCCTGAGCTTGGGACTTGGCCGCCTTCAGGTCGTCTCCCCTGAGCTGTGTGACAGAAGCTCCAGCCCAGCATCCCAAACCCAAGGCTCTGCCTGCTGAAACCTCCTCCTCCCAAACCGTCCCCATCTGTTGGTCACACCAGCCATCTCTGAGCTGCCAAGGCCAAAATCGTGTCTGAGTCCTCCACACCGCTTCCTCCCACTGCAATGTGGAACCCACCAGCAACCCTCACACACGTTCTAGTTTCACTGCTCTATGGCAGTGGGCTCTGCACCAGGCTGGACCACAGAAGGCCATGGGTGGCTTCCGTTGTATAAAACATGCCACAAGTGCATCCAGCTGCCGGGATCAGTGCCGGTAAGTGCCCACTGCAGAGACCCAGTGCACTGTGCCCGGGCCACCCTCACCAAGGCGCTGTCCTAAGGATGAAACTGGCAACCAGAATCAAGCCCACACCAGGCCACTCTGCCACATTCAGAGGACAATCATGTGTTCCCCTTCCCCATATCTTTTTCCTTTTATTTGCCAGAAAAGTGCAGTTCCCCAGAAGCCAGCAGGCCAACCACAGGCATCTCCCTCCCTCCCCAAGCGCACGCCGCCCCTCAGCACCCGGGAGGGACGTGAACACACACAGCCCGGGAAGGTCCCAGAGCAGGCTGAGTGCTCCTTAATTACGGAGGCCCCACTACCAGGGCCTGGCAGGGCACCCAGAAGATGAGGACTTTAAGGAGCTCTCTCTGTCCCCACGTGGCTCCTCCTACCATGCTCCTGGCAAGCTAGTGTTCTCAGCGGCTCTTTTTTTTTTTTAACAACTCTTATTTTCAAATAAGAATAAATACGTGTGTCTGTTCTCTGGGGCTTTAGGCAGCCCCGAGCTGACCCTGTGACTGGGGAGGGATTGATGGCCCCGTCTCACCAGGAAGCCAGGTGCATCTTTTACTAAAGGTGGTTTCTGAATGATGAATGGCTTTCTCACGAACACAAAATTGTTGATTGTAGTTGCAAACAATTCATTTTCACGTCCTGTTGATTCTGCCCCAGCTGTCCCTCGTGACGCCTCCACGGGTGATGCATCGGTGGCTAT
Organism: Mandrillus leucophaeus; assembly: GCF_000951045.1. Classification (NCBI taxonomy): domain Eukaryota; kingdom Metazoa; phylum Chordata; class Mammalia; order Primates; family Cercopithecidae; genus Mandrillus; species Mandrillus leucophaeus. Next base: position 844,706 of record NW_012101565.1, read on the forward strand.
TACCACCATTGATGAAGGCTTCCTGGTCGCCCCGTGGTACCTGTTACTCCATTCATCACAGACGAGCAGCGGGAGAGCGTGTTCTCTTCGGGCCTTGCAGTTATTTATCCTAGAATTTGTGGGGGTTTCTGCACCTTCTAAATACAGGTGCAAACCCAAACTCCAAGATCTTAATAGGCTGCAACAGTGGCCAAAATACACGGCCAGTTAAATTCTTTGGGTTTAGCCAATCCCCCAAAGCGTACCTCTTCTGCTTCACATTCTAAAAAAATACTGATGTGCATAAACAGTGTCAGCAATCTCAACTAATTAAGGTTTCCAACCAGAAGGAAAGTTGAAGTAAGTACCAGCAATCTGCATCAAATCATCAACTTTTAGGACTGACCTGGAAGACCCCAAGCCTGAATGCCCCAGCACCCACTGGGCAAGGGGCAGCCAGTCCCCAACATGGCCTAATCCAGGCCAAGCAGGAAATTTCTGGAATCAGCTGCTTTTTCCAGATTTCTCTCTCTCGACTCCCTCCTCCTGGCTGCCTCTCTGGTTCAGTGGTGGCATTCCCCTGAGCTTGACCGGGCTCTGCAGATGGGCTGGCATACATGGAAGAAGCTTGTGCTGTGAGGAGTCCTGGCTTCCAGCTCACAGCCATTGTGCCTTGGGTGAGTCAGTCAGTCTCTCCAGACCTTGGGGTCTTCACCCAGGACAAGTGGAGGCTCAGAGAGGAACCCAGGTTCCTGCCCATCTGGAAAATCTGCATGTTCCTGGTTGCAGCAAGAGCCTACCAGGCTCACACTTGCAAAGTACTGGTCCATAAAAAGCATAAAGCAGGCCGGGCACAGCAGCTCACACCTGTAATCCTAGCGCTTTGGGAGGCCAAGGTGGGCCGATTGCTTGAGCCCAGAGTTTGAGTCCAGCCTGGGCAACATAGCAAGACCCCATCTCTACAAAAAATACAAAAACTAGCTGGATGTGGTGGCGCATGCAAGCGGTCCCTGCTACTTGGGAGACTGAGATGGGAGGATTGCCTAAGCCTGGGAGGCTGAGGCTGCAGTGAAGTGAGCCGTGATCACACCACTACACTCCAGCCTGGGTGACAGAGGGCGACCCTGTCTCAAAAAAAAAAAAAAAAAAAACAACGGATCTTTGTCTCTCACCTTTTACAAAAAAAAACTAAAGGCCGGTCACAGTGGCTTACACCTATAATCCCAACACTTTGGGAGACTAAGGCAGGCAGATCACTGGAGCTCAGAAGTTCAAGACCAGCCTGGACAACAGGGTGAAACCCTGTCTCAATTTTTCTTTTTTATAAATTAAAAAAGAAAAAACAAGCATAAAGCAGCCCCGTCAGCAATTATCATCTCATTTGCAAAAGGTCCCTGTGCTGACTGCCGTGCCCCTCCCGCCACTGTCCGTTTCCCTGCCTATTACACCAAGATTCTCCTCTACTTTCTCACCCTCCCACCCTCTCCTTTTTCCCCCTAAATTTAACTTCAGAAGTGCACAATACACATGTAACAAACCCACACATGTACCTCCAAATCTAAAATAATTTTTAAAAACAAAAAGGAAACTCTAAATTTTTTTCAGTGCAGTGATACATTCTTGCTGTGGCAAGTCCAGTAATACAGAAGCATGCAAAGAAAAAGGCAGCACCACCCCCCTCCAACACACACACACACACACACACACACACACACACACACACACACACACTCTGAACTGAGGAAGCCAGAAATGGTGGAACAGCAGGATGGAACTGATGCGCTCAGTCTGGGCTCCTGCAAACACATACAGATGTGAGTTTGCTTCTGTGTCTTTCCTTTTTTGGAAAATACCAACATGGAATTTTGTCCACACATATTTTTCTGCAGTTTGTTTTATTCAATATAGCGGGGTTTTTTCATTTTGTTTTGTTTGTTTGTTTGTTGTGGAGACAAAGTCTGGCTCTGTCACCCAGGCTGGAGTGCAGTGGCACAATCTCAGCTCACCGCAACCTCCACCTCCCAGGCCCAAGAAATTCTTCCACCTCAGCCTCCTGAGTAGCTGGGACTACAGGCGCCAGCCACCACGCCCAGCTAATTTTTGTATGTTTTTGTAAAGACAGGGTTTTACCATGTTGCCTGGTCTAGTCTCAAACTCCTGAGCTCAAGTGATCCACCTGCCTCGGTCTTCCAAAGTGCCAGGATTACCGGCATGAGCCACTGCACCCGGCCAGCACGTATGTCTTTTATATATAATAACTGCGTATATCCACAGCATGGAAATGCCAGTATATATTTGTCCCTGCCTCTGTTAAAGAGCATTAGGGTTATATTCAGGTTTTTATTTTGTTTGCTGTGAATTCTGACATTTTTACGTTAGAAGGCTTAATTTCAAAAAGTGGGGCCACTGAAGCAAAGAGCATACATATTTTAAATTTTAATGGCTTCTTCCTGATTTCCTAAAAGGCTTGATCTCTTCACACCATCCAAGCAGGTCTTGGGAATGCCTGCTTTTGTTCATCCTTATCAGCACTGCATGTTATCAATCTTTCAAATTTTTGACAATCTAATGACTTAAAACGGGTATCTCATGGTTACTTGGTTTGCCTTTCTCTGAATACCGATGCAAGAGAATATGGGTCCATGGGCATCGGCAACTTGCATCTTCCTTTTTTTTCTTAGAGATGGGATCTTGCTTTGTCACCCAGGCTGGAGTGCAGTGGCACAATCGTAGTTCTCTGCTGCCTCAAACTCCTGGACTCAAGGGATCCTCTCACCTCAGCCTCTTGAGTAGCTGGAATTTATCGGTGTACGCCATTACATCCAACTAAGTTCTTTTATCTTTTTAGAGATGGGGGATCTTGCTATGTTGCCCAGGCTGGTCTCAAGTGATCCTCCCACCTTGGCCTTGATCAACAAGAATGAGCTTAAAATGTACATTTCTTACATAATATCTTTTTAGACAGCCTGTAGCTTTGTCACATTTGTGAAAGAAAATGTCTCAATTTCTATTTCTGTTTTTTTGTTTGTTTGTTTGTTTCGTTTCGTTTGAGACGGAGTCTCGCTCGTTGTCCAGGCTGGAGTGCAGTGGTGCGGTCTCAGTTCACTGTAAGCTCCGCCTCCCGGGTTCACACCATTCTCCTGCCTCAGCCTCCCGAGCAGCTGGGACTACAGGCACCCACCACCACGTCCAGCTAATTTTTTGTATTTTTATAGAGACAAGGTTTCACCATGTTAGCCAGGATGGTCTCGATCTCCTGACCTCGTGATCCACCCGCCTCAGCCTCCCAAAGTGCTGGGATTAC
>NW_012101565.1:849083-849756 GCF_000951045.1 Mandrillus leucophaeus
TTTTTTTTTTTTTTTTTTTTTTGAGACAGAGTCTCACTCTATGGCCCAGGTTAGAGTGCAGTGGCGAGATCTCAGCTCACTGCAACCTCCGCCACCTGAGTTCAAGCAATTCTCCTGCCTCAGCCTCCCGAGTAGCTGGGATTACAGGTGCGCGCCACCACACCCGGCTAATTTTTGTATTTTTAGTAGAGACAGAGTCTCACCGTGTTGGCCAGGCTGGTCTTGAATGCCTGACCTCAGGTGATCCACCCGCCTCGGCCTCCCAGAGTGCTGGGATTACAGGCGTGAGTCACCGCGCCCGGCCAGCCAAGGTTTTTAATTAGTTCTAATAGTTTTTGGTTGAATTTCTTGGGATTTCAGATTACACAATCATGTCACCTGAATATAAAAACAACGTTGCCTCCTTTCTTCCAATCCTTGGTTTTCTGTGTTAGTTCTTTAACCAGGAGCTACAAAACCCTTCTGAAGAACAGAGGTGGTAGCAGGCATCGCTATCTCACTCCAGAGCTCAATGACAATGATTTTAAGATTTTACCATGTGGTTAGTCTTTATCTGTGTTTGATCCTTTGTCTTTATGAGGAGTTTTTAAAATTAGGAAGTGTTGAATTTATCAAATGTTTTGGGCCCACATGAATATCGGTGCACGAGTTTTCTTTTTTTTTTTTTTTTTTT
>NW_012101565.1:854776-855873 GCF_000951045.1 Mandrillus leucophaeus
TAGCCAGGATGGTCTCGATCTCCTGACCTCGTGATCCACCCGCCTCAGCCTCCCAAAGTGCTGGGATTACAGGCGTGAGCCACCGCGCCCGGCCTTTTGGTTTTTTTGTTTTGTTTTGTTTTGTTTAAAGCAAGTGATCTTTACATAGGGTCTCAGTCTGCTTGGACTGCCATAATAAAATGCCACAGACTGAGTGGCTTAAACAACAGAAATAAATTTTCTCAGAGTTCTGAAGGCTGAGAAGTTCAAGATCAACGTGCCAGACGATGCAGTTCCTGGTGAGGGCCCCCACTGGCTTGCAGACATGTCCTCCTGTGGTGGTCGGGGAGAAAGTGATCTGTCACTTTGCTGTGGTCACCATCATCTTCTTCTTCCTCCTCCTTCCTCTTCTGCTCCCTCCTTTCTTCTTCACCCTCCCTCTTTCTTCCTCTACGGCATCAACACATGAATTTAGGGGAGAAGAAAGGAAGGTTGGATGACTCTGCATCAAGTCATCCAACCTTTAGGGTTGAACCAAAAGACCCCAAACCCAAACTCTTCCTTCTTCTTCTTTCTTCTTTGCTCCTTCTCCTGCTCCTTCTCCTTCCTCTTTGACAGAGGCTTGCTTTGTCGCCCAGGCTGGAGTGCAATGGTGCAATCACAGCTCACTGCAGCCTCAAACTCCTGGGCTGAAGTGATCCTCCTGCCTCAGCCTCCCGAGTAGCTAGGACTACAGGCATGCACCACCACACCTAGCTAATTTTTAAAATATTTTTGTAGAGATGGGGTCTCACTGTGTTGCCCAGGCTGCTCTTGAACTCCTGGCCTCAAGCAGTCCTCCTGCCTTGGCCTCCTAAAGCACTGGGATGACAGGCGTGAGTGCCGCACCTGCCAGTTGTTTCTTCCCATGAGGGCACTAACCTTCCTGTAGCTGAGCCCCACCCTCATGGCCACATCGAGGGCCCTAATGCCTCCCAAAGGCCCCATCTCTGGGTAGCATCACATTGAGGGTGAGGACTTCAACATACGAATTTAGGGGACACAGACATTCAGTCTGGAACACGCAGTTAGCTTAAAACCAACTACCTTACTGAATTTTTTTTTTTTTTTTTTTTTTT
>NW_012101565.1:856568-857798 GCF_000951045.1 Mandrillus leucophaeus
CAGGATGGTCTCGATCTCCTGACCTCGTGATCCGCCCGTCTCGGCCTCCCAAAGTGCTGGGATTACAGGCTTGAGCCACCGCGCCCGGCCGAGTTTTCTTTTTTTAATAGACGGATGAGATCTCCTTGTTGAACAATTTCCTGATGTGGAAACTGTTTGGTCAGGCTGGGTCTATGCTTTAACACACTGCTGGATTTTATTTGCTAATATTTTATCAAAATTTTAATGTATATTGTGTCCGGATGATTTTGGCTTCAAATATCAGAAAACCCGACTCAAAGTGACTTAAGTGGGAAGGAGATCTGTTATCGCAGCAAGCGAGGAGGAAGAGGAGCAAGTCCGGGGTGGTGGTGGAGGGCCGGCGGGGGGGGTGCTGCCCGGTGCTTTCCTCTCTGCCGCCTTCAGGGTGTCTGCAGCTTCCCCCACTGTCACAAGATGCCTGCATGGTTCTTGGTGTCGCACTCAGCCCCAGGAGTGCCCAGGGAGGAAGACATGGCCTCCCCTCTGTGGACCCTCCGAGGGCAGAGGAACTTCTCCCTGAAGCCCCTCGAAGACCCCTGCCTGCCCCACCTGCCACCTGTGTCACCAGCCCATGGGTGTAGATTGGTCACTGCCAGGGGAGCAGGACTAACACGACCGCAGGAGCTGCCTGTGTCCTGTTCACCTTGGAGCAGAACGGTGACGGTGCAGGTGTGCCCGCCATTGCGGGACATTTCGGAAACCCAGGCTCCGACACGTGAGGGCGCCTACATGGCTCTAACACCCTCTGGCCAGGCATCCCGGTCTATACCTACTGGGGCCAGGATTAGCCAGCCTCCCCTGGAGCATGTGGCTTCACTGAGGAGACGATCACATGAGCCAAAGGGGACTCTGTAAGGACAGAGAGTTGAGGTGGATGGGCTGGGCCACCAACGTGGTCTGCAACATCTGTTCATGGAGAAAATCGGGCCGGGTTTAGTGGCTCACGCCTGTAATCCCAACACTTTGGGAGGCTGAGGAGGGCGGATCACCTGAGGTCAGGAGTTTGAGACCAGCCCGGCCAACATGGTGAAACCACATCTCTACTAAAAATACAAAACTTAACCAGGTGTGGTGGCCCATGCCTGTAATCCCAGCTGCTAGAGAGGCAGAGGCACGAGAATCACTTGAACCCGGGAGGCAGAGGTTGCAGTGAGCCAAGATTGTGCCATTGCACTCCAGTCTGGGCAATAAGAGCAAAACTCTGTCTCA
>NW_012101565.1:858891-872493 GCF_000951045.1 Mandrillus leucophaeus
AAAAAATACAAAAAAACTAGCAGGGCGAGGTGGCGGGTGCCTGTAGTCCCAGCTACTCAGGAGGCTGAGGCAGGAGAATGGTGTAAACCAGGGAGGCAGAGCTTGCAGTGAGCCGAGATCCGGCCACTGCACTCCAGCCTGGGCAACAGAGCGAGACTCCATCTCAAAATAAATAAATAAATTAATTAATTAATTAAAAAATAAAAAAATCAAAAAATTAGCTGGGCGTGGTGGTGGGCGCCTGTAGTCCCAGCTACTCTGGAGACTGAGGCAGGAAAACGGCATGAACCCGGGAAGTGGAGCTTGCAGTGAGCCGAGATCGCACCACTGCACTCCAGCCTGGGCAACAGAGCAAGACTCTATCTTAAAAATACAGGAAAATTTCCATCCCTTTACGAGTTGGAGTAGCGTCTCGAGCCTAGGGCCCTTCAACAGTTCATTCTACTGTTATTGGTCTACTTATGTTTTCTCCCTTTTCTCAGGTCAACTTTGATCATTTATGTTTTGGTAGAAAATCATCCATTTTCTTTAGATCAAGTTGGTTTTCATAATGCTCTCTTAAAGCCTGTAACATTGTTCCTGTAGCTCAGTTATTCCTCCCAAGGTGCACTGGAGCTTTCCCCCTATGGCCAGCCACTGCTCGTGGCCAACCCCAGTCTGTTCTTGTTCTCTTCCTAATCAACAAAACCTTGACTGTGTATGGGACAGCGACGTGCGCAGTTGGAGTGGCACCCCCTGGCTTGGCTGTGTGTCCACATTCTGGGGGATTTCTGGGACGTCTTGCTTCTCTGATTAATTTTTCTCTTCTTTCTTTCCTTTCTGAAACATAGAAAGGAGCCCACAGGAGGAGCGGCCTCACCTCCACTGAGAGGCTGAAGGCACACGCTGGGGAGACACACGTGGCAGGAGCCTGGCGTGGCCCCTGTGGCTGCGACCAGCCTCTAGGGAAAGCGAACCCTAGCTCAGGCCAACCCTAGCAGACACAATCTCTTTATTCCGTCCCAGGGATTTGTCAACTTTGTTTTTCTCAAACCATCAGCTTTTTTGCTTTGTGAGTGATAACAATGTTTAATCTTTAGTCATTTACTCCTCCTACTTTCTTTTTTTTTTTTTAATTTTTAATTTTTTATTTTTGAGACAGAGCCTCGCTCTGTCGCCCAGGCTGGGGTGCAGTGGCGTGATCTCGGCTCACTGCAAGCTCCGCCTCCCAGGTTCACGCCATTCTCCTGCCTCTGCCTCCAGAGTAGCTGGGACTACAGGTGCCCGCCACCATATCCGGCTAACTTTTTGTATTCTTAGTAGAGACAGGGTTTCACCACGTTAGCCAGGATGGTCTCGATCGCCTGATGTCATGATCCGCCAGCCTTGGCCTCCCAAAGTGCTGGGATTACAGGCATGAGCCACTGCGCCCGGCCAACTCCTCCTACTGTCTTCTGACGTGGTTAATTTTTGTGTGTATATATGCAGTAAAATCACTTAAGGTTACAGCATTTCCTTTGGTTTTATTCTATAAATTTAATTTAATTTACTTTCTAGTTACATTTTAGGTAATATGCAACTTTTGTTTTTTGAGACAGGGTCTCGCTCATGTCCCAGGCTGAGGGTGCAGTGGCATGATCAGCGCTCACAGCAGCCTCCAACTCGTGACCTCAAACAACCCTCCTGCCTCAGCCTCCCAAAGTGCTGGGATTCCAGATATGGGGCAAGGGGCGTGGAGCTCCATGCCCTCCCTGGGTCTACCACCCTCCAGGAGCATCCACACGCTCAGCTCTCCAGAAGCCCTGAACCCTGTCCTGTGGGGGTTTTGTGGAAGGTTCATTACATAGGCATGTCTGACAACTGTTTATTAATATAAATGAACAAAAAGTGCATTATCTAAACCCAGCAAGGCCTGTATTTTCAGACTTTCTTGGCCTCTTTGTGTAGCATTCTTTCCTCCAAGGTACGAGGCAGAACCTTCTCTGGAATGAGGGTCTTCTGACCCACAGATGAGAGTTCTGCCTTGGACAGGTGAAAGGAGGACAGAAGGTCAGAGAAAGAGATTCTGTTTCCTGAGGTCTAAAGCGCCCCAGCATTGTAACACATGACCGTAATGACGGTTATGGGAGTTAGGAGTCAAGAGCCCTGGACTAAAACCTGTATCTGTATAATCCTCATCTCACAGTGCTGTTCACTAGTTCCACCCAAGCTTGCTGGCAGCTGACCAAGTCTCCTGTCAGTGTGCTCAGATAATCAGGGAGTCCCTCCATTTCATCTTCTTGGAGAATAGGCTTCTGACCTGCTGCCCACCAGCCTGGCTGCTCCCAACTCCTGGGAACTTCCTTCACTGCAAACATTTCCTGCAGCCCCACTGCTGGGTGGGATGCCTGGCTCCTGTCTCCGGGTCTTATCCGTCCTTGCTTTAATCCAGCAGTGTGCCGGCGCCGGCTGGCACGCCGCCTCTTCCCAACCCTGTCCACTAACTTCACTTCATCAGCGTGAAACCGGCCTTGGTGGGCGTAATTACACCAAGGAAATCAGCAAATGCTAAAATCAGGGCTCCTCCCCACCCGAGCGCTGCTTTAATCCCTCATTTTGTTGGCGCTTATCTTCCAGTGGCTTCCTGAGAAAGAGGTTGAATGGGCAAGAAAAACCTGTGAATATATTCCACAGCTGAAAATATCCTTATTGTACTCCTCAACCTGATTTTAGCTGAGCATAACATTCACATTTAGAATATTTTCCTTCAGTGGCCGGGCACGGTGGCTCATGCCTGTAATCCCAGCACTTTAGGAGGCCGAGGCAGGCAGATCGCTTGAGTAGTTCAGGAGTTCAAGACCAGCCTGGTCAACACGATGAAACCCCGTCTCTATTAAAAATACAAAAATTAGCCAGGTGTGGTGGCGCACACCTGTAATCCCAGCTACTCAGGAGGCGGAAGTATGAGAATTGACTGAACCCCAGAGGTGGAGATTGCAGTGAGCCGAGATTGCGCCACTGCACTCCAGCCTAGGCGACAAGAACACGACTTCATCTCAATAAATAAATTAATTAATAAATTAATTAAATAATTGAATATTTTCCTTCAGGAAACAGCACCCTGCAGGGAGGGGAAGTCTTATGACCTTCAAAATTTGAGAGCTGCTCTTAACCTCCCAATGGCCTCTGTCTGCTGAATCAAGAAACCTGCAAAACTGCTGAGTAAACAAATATGTAAGAACTGGATACCATTTCAGTCACACATGCTTGCTGAAGGCCGCTGATACGGTAATGCCTCCTGTACACATAGCAGACTCTGAAGACTGCTAAGAGAGTTTGGGTCTCCGCTGGTACAGGACCTCGGCAGCCTGCAAGGAGATGACTCCCGTGGAAGTCCCCACACAAGTGCACCCAGTGTGAACTGTGGAAGCATCAGCCCATGCTCAGGTCCACGGGTAAGATGGCCAGGAGCCCCTGCCCTTGAGGAAACTTGGGCCACAGAGCTGCTGGTGAAGGGGGCAGGTGAAGGTCTCACGTAGCCTGTGTGATTCAGGCAGAAGTGAGAAGGACAGGGGGGAACTCACCAGGCGGACGACAAGCTGAAGGACTCCCAGGGAGCAGACGCTTCAAGGCCCCAAAAGGCGAGGAGAAAGAAAGAAAAAAAAAGGCCGGGTGTGGTGGCTCATCCCCGTAATCCCAGCACCTTTGGGAGGTCAAGGCAGACGAATTGCTGGGCAACGTGGCGAAATCCTGTCTCTACAAAATATACAAAACTTAGCCAGGTGTGGTGGTGCAAGCCTGTAGTCCCAGCTACTCAGGAGGCTGAGGTGGGAGGATCACATGAGCCCGGGAGGTGGAGGCTGCAGTGAGCTGTGATCGTGCCACTGCACTCCAGCCTGGGCAACAGAGTGAGACCCTGTCTCAAAAGGCCAGGAGTGGAGGACAGGCCTTGGCCAGGAGGTTTGGCATGACTGGCAGGGGCCTCATAAGAAGACTGTTGGTGGGAGGAGCCTGCTGCAGATAGATGGCTGCGGCAGACCACGGAGCTTAGCCTTCAGGATTGAGATCTGGGGATGACAGGCTCATGTGTGCTTGTTGCGGGGCGGGGAGCACAGGCACGAGAATGAGCCCAGGACTCAGCTCCCAGGCTCGGCTGGGCCTGTGGTGGGGCAGTCAACATGGATAAGGCCTGGGCTTCAGAGGAACTTGATGAACAGGAGCCGTGGTTACCATCTGTGCCCTGGCCTTCCTTCCCTTCAAAGGGTGTGTTCTGAGCTAAGGAGACCCACATGAAATCTGAGCCGGCTCCGAAGTCACCAGACACCTAGGGAAGTATGGAAGGCTGGGAAGGACACACACAGCCGGATGAGCCCTGCAGGGAGCAGTGCGGGCTCAAGGCTTCCAGTCCTGGGGTTGCAGGCCAGTTCTCCAAGCAGGTGGTCCTGGAGGCAAGCTGGTTCTGAAAGTAGGTTCTGAAAACAGATCAGTCCAGGAAGCAAGCTCTGGAAGTAAAGAGATTCAGAAAGCAGGTTCGTTTTGGAAACAAGTTCTACAAACAGGTAGTTCTGAAAGCACGTGGGTTCCAGAGATAGGTGCTAGAAGGAGGTGGGTTCTGTACCAAGGTTCTGGAAGCAGGCGGGTTCTGGACGGAAGTTCTGGAAGGAGGCGGATTCTGGACGGAGGTTCTGGAAGGAGGCGGGTTCTGGACGGAGGTTCTGGAAGGAGGCGGGTTCTGGACTGAGGTTCTGGAAGGCGGCGGATTCTGGAAGGCGGTTCTGGAAGGCGGCGGGTTCTGGACGGAGGTTCTGGAAGGAGGCGGATTCTGGAAGGAGGCGGGTTCTGGAGGCCGATTTTGGAAGCAGGACGCCACCGACAGACGCACCTCGGACTGGGGCCAGGCCTAGAGCCTCCGCTCCGCGGGCAGAGAGAAGAAAGCAGGCATTGTCGGAGAACTCACACAAGCACTTGTCCCTAACAAAACCGTTTTTAAAAACCCCATTGTGAACATTTTTGGAACAAGCCTCTTAGAGGGTCCCGTTGCCGGGGTGACGGGACGAAACGGCCCGGCCTGGCAGACTCCTGGAGTCCCCGCAAAGGGAGCCCAGGAGCCGGGCGCGCCGAGGCCAGGTCCGCCCTGACTCTCAGCTTGGGACGTTCCCTAGAGTTTTTCCTCCGTTTCCCGAACTTCTCCCGCAAGCTCTGCGGCCGCTGCGGCGCATGCGCAGTACAACCTGCCAGCCGGCCGCGGGCGTTCAGGCCTCGGTTGCCAGGGGTTACCGTCCCTCCGGCGGGCGGGGCTGGCCGTCCAGAGCCCGCCTTCCTAGAGCTCTGGTTGGCTGACATAGCTGTCCGTCGAAGCGGCATTGCCGCCTATTGGGCAACGGCCTGCTTGGCACTCCGGACCCGTGCCACGCCCAGCCGCGCAGCGGGCCACCCCCACCCAGGAGGGACAGTCGGGGACCGGCGCGGGCACTCAGTAGCCCGCGGCCCGGGTGGTGCGGGAGGCCCTGGTCCGGCTGCGGAGCGCTGCGCGACAGGCTGACCCCGAAGGACCCCCAGCGCGGCGGGCGCGGCGATGATCCTGGAGGAGAGGCCGGACGGCGCGGGCACCGGCGAAGAGAGTCCGCGGCTGCAGGTGCGCAGCACTGGCGCGGTGGCGGGAGGAGGGGCCCGGAATCCCGGGCCTTTCCTGCCCCCACTCGAAGCGCGTTCCGGGCACCCCCCTCCCACGTCTCACTCGGCCCGGACGCAGGCAGGGAAACTGAGGCCAGAGCCTGCGTCCCTCCTCCTCTGAACTCGGTGGAGGTGCTTCCAGGCCACTCATGTGAGCCAGGAAATGCGGGGAGCCAAAGTCTGGATCATCCTCACCGCTGAAGCGGGTCGGGGGACGCCCTCCTCGTGGCCCCCTTCTGGGCGGGTGTGGGGCTGGGCTCTGTGAGCGCCCTCCCCACACCCGCCGTCGTGTTCCTTTGCGGCACCTGTATAGCCTCCTTCCCTAGCTCGGTCCTCCCTCTGCACCGCTCAGGAACTGCGTGCCCATTGGGTGCACTGGTAGCAGCAGGCAGCGAAGCCTCCTGGGTAGGGGAAATCAAGAGAGGTCTTCCCGGCTGTCCTCTCCTCACTTCCCAAACCTCCTCCCCTTCTGAAGTCCCTAACCCGGGGCGCTGACTGGGCAAGTGGGAGGGATGGGCAGGGCTATGGAGACCTGCTGAGTCTGTGCCCGGGAAGGAGGGGACGTCTGTGGGCCTTGCTCTGCAGTCCAGAGCCTGCGTGTTCCCTGCGGACCAGCTCGAGGCTGTCCCAGTGCTCCTGCCAGACCCTGGGCGCCCATGCCCGTCGCGGGCTTTCAGCGGGGGGCTGCTCCTGCTCCTCACCCCAGGTGAGCCTTTGGTAGCGCCTGGCCCTCCTCCCCTCTGGGACATCGGACTGCGTTGTCCCTGGTTCTACTCAGCTTCCGTGTCTGGACTCAGGTCTCTTAGAGGAGGAGGCGGTGCTATCAGCCAAGGCTTGGCTTCAGGTCACTGGGCTGCCGATGCTGACCATAGCCCTCAAGGACTCCCTTCCTGCCCACCCCTAGGCGTGCAAGAGGCTGCAGCACCTCCTGGGCACTGGAGGGAGAGGCAGCCTTTGCCCGACCCCTGTGAACTCGCTCTGGCAGGGCGGCCATGCCTGCAGGTGGCCTGGGACAGCAAAGTTGTTTTGGGTGGAATGTTTGGGAGGCTGTACAAACAAGATGTCCCAGAGGGCTCTGGAGGTGACGCTTTTCAGGCTGGGGGCTGTGCCCGGGCTCTCTGTCCTGGCCCTCCCTGGGCTGTCACCTTGGAAAGTCGGGGAGAAGCTGTTTCCAGGCTGCCGCGTCTCTTGCAGTGTCCAGAAATGACCCCGCAGTCAGGGTACTGGGGAGGGGTCTGTGGGAGGTGGCTGGGGAGCGGAGGCAGGCCCTGTGTCACACACACACCACTCAGGCCGTCCTGCCATCTGGAAGGTCTTCCCTGATGCCTGCGGCCAGGCTGGAGTGAGGCCTGTTCCACCCCCATCAGGCTGGCCCCCAAACTGGCCCTAACGCTCAGAGTTCAGTGGGTCAGGGGTCGGTCATTCCTCCGCTTAGAGACCAGGCCTGGGCCTGAGGCCCTGTGGACGGGTCTGGGTGACTGGTATTTGCCCCGGGTATGATGAGCGTGTGCTTTCCGCGAGCGCTTACCTGGTGCCGGGGCCAGAGCCGCAGCTGGAGTCCTGCCATTGGTGCCTCCCAAGCCCTGGGCCTCAGCCCGTCTGAGGAACAGGGTGAGTAAGTGGCCAAGGCTGCCAAGCTGGTAAGGGGAGAAGCCTGGCACGGCCCAGGGTGGCCAACCCAGCTGCCGTCCCTCCCACAGGGGCTGCAGGGGCTCCCGGGGGAGGACCACAGACAATACAGCCTGGCTGTATGCAGGTCCTGTGGTTTCCTCGGGAGGTCAAGGGAGGCCAGTGAGAGAAGGGGGAGCGGGCTGAGGAGGGAGAGCGTTGGAGCAGCAGGTGGGCAGGGTGACTGTGCCCCCCTCGCCTGGTCTCCAGCATGCTGAGTGGGTCAGCCTGAGGTTCCCTGGCCTGGCTGGACAGGAGCACCCTCTGGGTGCTGGTTACAAACGGATTCCTAGGCCCCTGCCCAGGTAGATTGGGCTCCAGGAAGAGGGGTGCTCAGGAACCACCAGTGCCTGGGTGCCCCAGGGAGCATCAGAGAGAGTGGGGGGCCCTGGCGTGAGTGGCCAGTCTGTGATCCCTCTGGCGTGCATGCTGCTTGTAGCCCCGCGTCCCAGGAGACCCCTGTGCGCCAATGCCCATTGAATTCTGCTCCCTCATCAGTGGGGGGCAGAGATGGTGGGTCGGGTAGGTGCTAATATGTCCGCCCTCCTGGGGCTTCCAGTTCTTGCATTCAGGTGAGACTTCAGTGGGGGCAGAGGAGAGGGATCCCTGAGATGGGTGGGTGTCAGCAGACAGGGTGCCCAGGGCCAGGGCTCTGAGGGGAAGAAGCTGGTTTGCTCCAGGTGGGTGGCCTCTGCCTGGGGACTGCCTGGCCCAGGGCCAGGGGATCCTGGGGGAGGGTGGAGGTCTGACCCTGCTCTGATGTTTTGCTGTTCCCAGATCTGGGCTGGGATAACTGTCTCCACATTATGCCAGTCCCCAGGTCAGCCCCATTCTGGCCCCGGCCACACTGTTTCCTCACAGGTAGAGGAGCCCCACTGTCAGGGTTGGGCTGTTTCTCTGTTCTCCGTCCCTCTCCATCGATGCACGGCCAGGCCCTTCATGTGTGGCTGCCTCTCGGGACCCCCGCAGAACATAGCCTCTCTGTTCTTTCCTAATGCAAGGTAGAAATGGTCACAGTAGGGTGTCAGGGCACCGTGGGGGTGGTGGTGGTGGGGCTCCAGGTCACCTTTGTCTCCAGAGGATGGGGAGGTTGTAGCAGGAGCAGGGGGCTGAACATCTGTGTCCACGCCCCTTCTGCTGGGCACAACCTTCAGCCCAGTGTGGAAAGTGGGGCATGGGCCTCCCCCTCCAAGGTCTACCCAGCCTCAAAGGTCCAGCTCAGGTCTGCTCATCCCCATGTAGGCCAGGAAGTCACTTGGCCAGCAGAGAGCACTGCGGGTGGGGAGGCCGAGGAATGGCCCAGGGCCACTGCAGGTGCCTGTGGGGCTCTGAGGGGCCAGGCTCCCCACAGCTCTCCTGCGGCCAGGAGGGGAGCAGGGACCTGGCTGGGTGTCTGATGCCCGTTGCACAGCCAGAGCCCTTAAAGCCACTGGAGCCTTGCAGTGGGGCCTTTGCAGGGAGGGGGTGTAGTGCAGTGGGTGGCACGGGGGTCTCCTAGGTACTGGGCAGAGGCCCTCAAGGTGGTAGTGCGGGTGGGAAAGATAGGGATGGGAGGCGGGGGTGGGCAGGCCTCAAGTTCAGGGAGCTGCTCAGATCTGAGGCGCCCGTGCCTCTCCCACCTGTGGGCCTCTCCAGCCTGAGCCCCTGAAGCAGCTCTGGAGGGAATTTCTTTTCTGGAGGAGTCGGGAGTGGGAAACGGGAGCAGGATGAGGGTTCCCAAGTGCACATTGGCCCGTCCCCTGCTGGGTGGTGTCCACGGGGACAGAGCTGGGCTGGGGGGAGGCCAGCGTCCTGGGCCAGCACACCCTCCTCCCAGCCACCATGGCCTCTCTGCTTTGGCCCTTTAGCGCCTGTGTCCCTCCCCCCATCCCCTAAGCACCGGCTCATCTTCAGTTCAGGGAGCTCCATCAGGCTCCCTCACCCCCAGCACTCAGCAGGAGGCTGCTGGTGTGGGTGTCCAGGGGATGGCACAGGTGTCTGGTGGACGGCACGGGTGTCCAGGGGACGGCGTGGGAGTTTGGGGGATGGTGTGGGTTCCAGGGGATGGTGCGGATGTTTGGGGGATGGTGTGGGTTCCAGGGGACGGCACAGGGGTTTTGGGGGATGGTATGGGTTCTGGGGGACAGTGCAGGGGTTTGGGGGATGGGGTGGGTTCCAGGGGACGGTGCCTTATCCTCCAGTCTCTGTCTCTGCCTTCCTATGGCCACTTCCATGTGGCTGTGTTCACATTTCCCATCTCTTATAAGAACCCTTGTCACTGCGATTAAGGACCCCCCCCACCTCCAAGGTGGCCTCATCTTAACTCATTATATCTGCAAAGACCCTATTTCTAGACAAATTGCACTCACATGTACTGGGAGTTAGGACTTGAACCTGTCTTTTGTGGGGACACAATTCACCCATAATAGATGGTCACCCGCTCAGCTGGCTGCTGTGAGCTTGGGGGGCAGGACCTCTGTCTAGGAAATCAAATCATTCCTGTATAATGGGAGTAAACTAATTACAATGCAGACAAAGGTCTCATTCACATTAGCAAAAATAACTCCCTGTAGATATCTAGGGGAAACCCAGGAAAACACATGTGAGCTCTTTACGGGGAAGACGGAAAGGCCTGAGAGACGTGTGTGCGTGGAGAGGGTGCCAGGTCCACAGAGGGGAAGACCCAGTGCCATGTGCACGTTGGCCCCATGAATCCGCAGCTTCATGCAGTGTCGGGTCAGTTTCATGGTGGCAGGATTCATCTTCAGACACAGCAAGGTCCTGGGACAGAAGAGGTCCTGTCTCCCGACAAGGGCGGGAAGCAGTCCCAGGAGCCACCAGAGGCCTTGTCTTGCTGCTGACTGGCAGAAATGGCCAGATGGCCGCACCTGACACAGACCAGGCTCACCCAAGGGCTGGGTGGGAGTCAGTGTCCCTGAGCAGCGAGCCCTGAGCAGCACTGTGGGTCTCAAAGCATGGAAGGAGTGGGTGCTGGAGAGGCAAGCCAGCCGGCCCACGCCTGGGAGCCCACCCAGAGGACAGCCACAGGTAGCTGCAAAGAATCTTGTCGGGGTGGAGACCCAGGCATTCCCACGCAGCCATGGGGAAGAGCTGGGGGGAGGGGCGTGGTGAGAGGGAGGGACACATGAGGATCACACGGGCAGGACCCCAACACCACAAGGATGGGGTGGGCTGAGACATGAAACTGGATCACCCTGGAGTGAAATTTAAGCCCCAGCAGATTCGCGCCACTTAAGAAGACACAGGAGCCATGAAAGTCCAGAAGGGGCCCTGCCGGGCATGCCCTGCTCTTTCACCATGGCTGGTGCTGGGCAGGGCCGTGGGGGTGCAATCTGTGGGTACAAGGCTCAGAGTCTCTTCTCTGTGGATGGGGAGTGCACAGGTGTGCGTTCACTTCGAGAACCATTCCCAAAGTCAGACTGCAGCCTCTGCACCCACCATCGGGGGCCAGTGGCTGCCCCCAGAGCCTCAGGGATGCTGTCCTTTGAGCCCACACCTAAACCCACACGGGAATGGTTGGGAGGCGTGGGTGAATTGGATGGAAAAAAATTGGGAGGGGCAAGGGGGGATCCAGAATGAAATCCGGAAGTGCAGAAGGAGACCCAGAAGAATCCTACTGTGAGGGGCAGCAGGCTGCCCCCTGCAGGGCTCCTGGAGCCCTACTTGTCCAGGCTGCCTGGTGAGGCCCTGGCTCCTGGTGTCCTTGGCAGGTGCCAGCCTCCCCTCCCGACCCCCATCACAAGTCAGCAGCATCCCCCCCACCACGTCCTTCTGCACTGACTGCCTCCTGGTCCTGCTCTGGCTGGGCCCATATTCACACTGGCTCTGTCCAGCCCCTCCCTGTGAGGTCAGCTCCAGCCCCAGCCCATGGTGGCCACCCCATTACCCTTGGGCAGGCTGCACTCCTCTCAGTGGCTGGCGAGGCACAGCCTGGTGCGGGCTCCACAGGGTCAGGCCGTGATCACCTGTGGCCTCCCTGCAGGGCTGTGACTCCCTGATGCAGATGCAGTGCGGCCAGCTGCAGAGCCGCAGGGCCCGGATTCACCAGCAGATTGACAAGGAGCTGCAGATGCGTACGGGCGCTGAGAACCTCTACAGGTGAGTGCCTGAGGCCACCCGGCCCCAGGAGCAGGGCTGACCTGGGTGAGGGGGGCAGAACAGCCACCCAGGCAGGTGTCTGCCCCATGGCCGGGTCAGGGAGACAGGTGCATGAGCAGATGGGTCCTGGGGGGCACACAGTACACGTGATGCCCAGCCATGACCCTCACAGACCTGCCTTCACTGACTCTGTGCTGGGCCGGAGGTGCCAGGAAACCAGTGTCCCTGCCGGGTGTGCAGCTTGGAAAGCCCCAGCAGTGCACGTGGGGGCTTCTCAGAAGAGCCATGGTTGAGGCTGAGCTGTGGCAGGTGACGGCGCATCCCAAGGTTGGGGACCTGGGAGAGGGGTGGAAGACCCGAGCTGCCTGTTCCTGAGAGCACGCTGCGTGTGAGCCACACGTGTGTGTGTGAGTGCCCTTCAGTACCCTTAGCACCTGCTGCCTCCCTGCCCCCATCCTGGCCTTCCTTGGGGACCCCTGGTCCCTTTGCCGGGCCCTGATGCAGGCACAGAGAGGGGTGTGGCTCTCACCCACCATCCGAGGAAGTGGTGTTTGAATGCTGTCGAGGGCTGTATGAGCCCCAAAGAAAGCCATGGTGCTGAGGGAGGTGCCCGCAGGCCAGAGTCAGAACATGCAGGTGCTGGGGTCGGGGTGATGAACTGTAGTGGGTATCACCTGTGAGCCCCCGGATGCCACTGCTGCACCTGCCCGACCCATGGGGGACAGACCCCGTCAGCGACATCTTCTGCAGGGTGGGCTCAGAGCTCCGACAGATCAGCTGGCAGGAGGGCGGCAGTGGGCATGGGGCCTTTGGCTCTACCTTGGGGCTGGGCTTTCAACTGCCACGGCCTCCCTCAGAGCCACCAGCAACAACCGGGTGAGAGAGACGGTCGCCCTGGAGCTGAGCTACGTCAACTCCAACCTGCAGCTGCTGAAGGAGGAGCTGGAGGAGCTCAGCGGTGGCGTGGACCCTGGCCAGCATGGGAGGTGCGGATGGGGGCCGGGACAGCGCGCACGCGTGCGTGTGTGTGCACGTGCTTCTGGAGCGGTTTAGGATGGTGGGGGGGTGCGCAGGTGCAAGGACACCCCCCAAGACACAGGCGCACGTGTGCACCCATGAGGGAGGGAGGCACCCTGTGCCACAGAGCCCTAGGAGTGGACCCCCGGCTGCCGTGTGCAGCAGGGTTTGGCCTTACAGTCTGAAGTCGATGCTTCTGGTTGTAGTGAAGCTGTTACTGTCCCCATGATCCCCCTGGGCCTGAAGGAGACCAAGGAGCTGGACTGGTCTACACCACTGAAGGTAGGCACTGGCCTACGAGCTCTGAGGGACATGGCCCTGCCCTGGGACCAAGGGGGTCTTGGAGGCTTCCTGGTCCAGCTGTCTCATTGAACAGATAGGGAAACTGAGGCCCACAGGGAGGGAGGGCTGAAAGGGACACCAGGGACCTGGCAGAAGTGGCCACAGAGACCCAGCCTCTGCTGCGTTCAGGGCCCGCACTGGTGCCTGCACCGCAGGCTGGGGCTGATCCCATAGAGTGGGTATGAACACATGGCCCACCCTCGGACAGGCAATGCCCTAAGAGGATGGGGCCTGGAAGCCCCAGCCAGGGCACAGGGTCCAGATTCGCCCACAGAGGGCACCACCGGCTTGGGACCACACACCCAGCACTGACTCATGAGGGTCCTGGAGAGGGCTCAGACCCCAGAACAGACTGGCACTGCCCGGCAGGGCCCTGCAGGAGCCACTGACTGTGTTCAGTGTTGGAGTCACTGAGTGGCAGATGGCACCTGCCTCCCGGCCATGGGGATGAATAAGGAAACGCACATAAAAGTAGCGCTGAGTCTCCAGGCGCCACCTCTGTGATGGGAAACCCCAGGGCCAGAGGGGCTCCAAGCTGCATCAACCCACCAGGTCCCTCCGTACAGTTGGCCCCAGCCCTTCTCTGGGGCTTCTCCTGAGGGGCCCAGGGCCCCCACCCTGCATGGCAGCCAGACTGCTGTGCGACACAGCCCTCCTCCACCATGAGTCTTTCCCCTGAGGGTTGGGAGACCTCAGGGAAGGAGGCCAGGCACAGGGGTACTGTGGATGCCAACACCTGCCCCCCATCAGGAGCTGATCTCGGTGCACTTTGGAGAGGACGGCGCTTCCTACGAGGCAGAAATCAGAGAGCTGGAGGCCCTGCGGCAGGTGTGTGGTTCCCCCGCC
>NW_012101565.1:872543-901399 GCF_000951045.1 Mandrillus leucophaeus
CGCCCACCCTCCTGCAGTCCTGGGAGACACATGCAGAGGCTGAGGCTTAAGTCAGAAACAGACGGCGGAGCTCAGTGTGGACGTCTGGAGGATGTGGGGAGACGGGCGCACCAAGGACCCTGTGTGTGCAGACCCAGCCGGGGCGTGTCGAGGGGCTGGCAGGTGGCCCCAGTGCCGCACGCTGCTGGCCTTTGGGAGTTTCGGCTGCCCAGGGCCCCGCTGGCTTTGCCTCCCCGCCCCCCATGGTGCTGATGCCCACGGGACTTCCCAGGGCAGTGTGTGTGAGTGGGATGGGCCAGGGCGGTGGGGCCCAGCGGCTCCTGCCCTGCAGGCCATGCGGACCCCCAGCCGGAATGAGGCGGGCCTGGAGCTGCTCACAGCCTACTATAACCAGCTGTGCTTCCTGGACGCGCGCTTCCTCACCCCTGCCAGGAGCCTCGGGCTCTTCTTCCACTGGTAGGGGCTCTGCGGGCGGGGGCACCCTGGGGAGGGGAGGCCTGGCCGTGGGAACTGTGGGAACTCCGCCCAGCCTGACCCGACACTGCAGGTACGACTCGCTTACTGGGGTCCCGGCCCAGCAGCGCGCCCTGGCCTTCGAGAAGGGCAGCGTTCTCTTCAACATCGGCGCCCTCCACACGCAGATTGGGGCGCGCCAGAACCGCTCCTGCGCCGAGGGTGCCCACCGTGCTGTGGAGGCCTTCCAGAGGGCCGCTGGTGAGGGCGGCCCGGGCCGCGGGGGGGCAGGGTGTGGTGCCAGGGTGTTGCAGAGCCCCTTCTGCAGGGCAGGAGCTGGGGGGTGGTTAGGACGTCAGTCCCTCAGGTAGGGGGTCTGAGCACATCGGGCCCATGCGTGTCCCAGGAGCGGCCCTAGCTGGCCTCCCTGAGTGCTGCATGGGGCAGAGATGGGCAGGTCAGGGCCCTGCCTGTGTGAGCACCCCTCCCTCCGCAGGGACCTTCAGCCTCCTGAGGGAGAACTTCTCCCATGCGCCGAGCCCAGACATGAGCCCTGCGTCCCTCTGCGCACTGGAGCAGCTCATGATGGCCCAGGCCCAGGAATGTGTGTTTGAGGGTCTCTCACCCCCTGCCTCCATGGCCCCCCAAGACTGCCTGGCCCAGCTGCGCCTGGCGCAGGAGGCTGCCCAGGTGAGCTCGGGCACCCGTGCCAGGGTGCAGGTGGTAGGGCCGAGCTGGGGCCAGAGCCCAGGTCCAGGCAAGCGTGAGCTCTCCCGCCTCCTTCCTTGTGTGTCAGCCCCAAGCCGGCTGTTGTCCTGCTCCCTGGGGGGCTGGTCAGGAACCTGGGCGCCCAAGCCTCTGCCTCCAGGGAATGGCATGAAGCGGCAGGAACTGGGGTGCCAGGGAGGCTGCTGGGATGGTGGTCGGAGCGGGTGGAGGCTGGGTAGGGAGAGGCAGTCACCCCCAGAGCGGGAGGCCCTCGCGTGCCTGCCATGTCCACCGGCAGGTGGCAGCCGAGTACAGACTAGTGCACCAGACCATGGCCCAGCCACCCGTCCACGACTACATGCCCGCCTCCTGGACTGCCCTGGTGCATGTCAAGGCCGAGTACTTCCGCTCCCTGGCCCACTACCACGTAGCCATGGCCCTCTGCGACGGCTCCTGTGAGTGCCCACCGCACTTGCCCATGATGCTGCAAAGGCCCCCCGCTCAGGGCTCATGGCCTCTCTGTCCCCCAGCAGCGACCGAGGGAGAGCTCCCCACACACGAGCAGGTTTTCCTCCAGCCCCCCACCTCCTGCAAGCCCCAAGGCCCTGTGCTGCCGCAGGAGCTGGAGGAGCGCAGGCAGCTTGGTAAGGCGCCCATGGATGGAGGGCCCTGGGGGCTCAGGTGGTCACCAACAGTGGCAGGGTGTCCCCCACCACCCTCACGCTGTTTTCCACCTGGTGTCCCCATGCTAACGAGTTGGGCCACCTACCTATCCCTGGATGCCCTGTGCCTGATGGGTGACGGTCCAGCACAGGGGCCCCAGGAGTGCTGGCAGCCTCTGAGCAGGTGGGAGACCCCTGGGAGCAGCTTGTCCCTGGCCCCTGCTCTGTATGAGGCAGAGCCCTCCTGCACAGCCAGCTCCTCACCCCTGTGGCATACGCCTACAGCAAAAGTGGCTGTGATGAGCCCCACAGCCCTGGCTTTGCCCACTCCTTCTGCCACGTCCCAGGGCCCACAGGCCCACATGGTATGTGACGTCCCAGTGCCCCTCGTACAGGCAAGGCACACCTGAAGCGCGCCATCCTGGGGCAGGAGGAAGCGCTGCGGCTGCACGCCCTGTGCCGCGTCCTGCGAGAGGTGGACCTGCTGCGGGCTGTGGTCGCCCAGACGCTGCAGCGCTCACTGGCCAAGTATGCGGAGCTTGACCGTGAGGATGACTTCTGTGAGACTGCCGAGGCCCCAGACATCCAGCGTGAGCAGCCAGGGCCTGTGTGGGTGGCTGCATCCCCGGCCAGGGTGGGGGCCTTCGTCCTGGAGAAAGGGAGGCTGATTGCATTAAAGATGCAATCGCCACGATGAATTCAACAGCAGTAGCACTTTCCAGACCGCAATCTCAGGCCCACAGAGCTGCCGGGCCCTTCAGGGGCCTGGGGGATGGCCACGCCCCTCAGCCCCTCCCTCCCTGCACTGGCCTACCCTGAGGGGAAGCCCACAGACCCGGGACAGGCACGCCTGGGACTTCAGGGAAGGATTCTGGGAGCCACTTGTGGCAGAGGAGGCTATGTGTTCAGGGCACCTGGGGCAGCTCCCCCCGCCATTGCAGTGCGGCCAGGCCAGGAGGTCAGAGGCAGGGCCTGTGTGCGCTCGGGGTCATGCCCTGCGCCCTGGAAAATCCCCGGGGCAGGTCTCCACAGGCTCCCAGCTTAGCTCTGCTCTTCCACCCTCTCAGCTAAGACCCACCAGAAGCCAGAGGCCAGGACGCCACGCCTGTCCCAGGGGAAGGGGCCTGACATCTTCCATCGGCTGGTGAGCACACCTGTCCCCAGGCACAGGCAGCTTGGGCTTCGTGGCTCTGACCAGCACATGGCCTCAGGCCGTTGATGGCGGTCCAGCCCTGCCCACCCGCCTTGTGGAACCCCACGGCGTCCCTCGGTGCACAGGTTGGATGGACGTGCTGGTTAGGCGGGGTCTCCTCAGTGTGTGACCCAGCTGGGCCTCTGACCTCTGAGCCCCCGCCAGGGGCCCCTGTCTGTGTTCTCAGCCAAGAACCGGTGGCGGCTGGTGGGGCCCATCCACCTGACCCGAGGAGAGGGTGGCTTCGGCCTCACGCTTCGGGGAGACTCGCCTGTCCTCATTGCTGCTGTCATTCCAGGGAGCCAGGCCGCGGTAAGGGCCCCACCGGCCCCCTGAGGCTGAGTCCCCAGTGCCAGCCAGGGTGTCCTGTCCCCGCCTCACCATCCAAGTCTCCCCACAGGCGGCCGGCCTGAAGGAGGGTGACTACATTGTGTCAGTGAACGGGCAGCCGTGCAGGTGGTGGAGACACGCAGAGGTGGTGGCGGAGCTGAAGGCTGCAGGAGAGGCGGGTGCCAGCCTGCAGGTGGTGTCGGTGCTGCCCAGCTCTAGGCTGCCCACCTTGGTGAGCCCTGGGGGCCCCGCCTGCTGTCCCCACCCTGGCCCTGGGCGTGCCCTGGATGCTTGAGCAGCATTGGGAAGGGGAGGTGGGGCTGCGGGTAACCCTCCCCGGGCCGCCTCCTGGGCAGGGGCCACCTGTGCTGTGGCCTCCACCTGAGGGCTCCTGCCCTGACCCCGAGGACGCTGAGCCCACCCCTCACTGGGCCTGTGTGTCCTCAGACTGGAGGCTTCTGGGCCAGGTGCCCCATCCCAGAAGTTTCATCTACCCAGCATGGTTGACCCAGGGTTGGGTGAAACCCATGGGGCCCCTACTATGTGGTCACCCTGATGGGAGCCCCCAAACAAGCCCCCGTGTGCCAGCCCCTCCCAGGTGGTTCTCACCCCTCCCAGACTGGCTGCAGGTGGGGACAGGCCAGCAGTGGCTGACCACAGTCTATCTCTGTCCCTGCTACAGGGGGACCGCCGACCCGCCCTGCTGGGCCCCAGGGGGCTTCTAAGCAGCCAGAGGGAGCATGGCTGCAAGACCCCGGCATCCACATGGGCCAGCCCCCGGCCCCTCCTCAGCTGGAGCCGAAAAGCCCAGCAGGGCAAGCCTGGAGGCTGCTCCCAGCCCCGTGCCCCAGTGAAGCCAGCTCTGCCCTCATCCTCGAAGTGCCCAGGGTGGCTGTGAGGGCCAGGCTCCCTGCACACCTCAGCCCTGGCTCCAGCTGGTGGGAAGCACCAAGCATGCCCTCCCCACCCAGAGGACCTCTGGGCAATGCCTGCCCCGCCTCATGCCGAAGGCTGCCTCGGGCACCTGCCTGCCCATTAAAGACTATGGTCAGACCTGTCTGAGCCCAGTGATGGGAGCTGTGGCCTCTTCACCCACACACAGGAAGGGTGCCAGTCCCTCTGCCGGTCTGAGGTCAGCTTCCTGGGGCTGCCCCACCCTGAGGGTTCCTCACAGCCATCACATCTGTGCCCCCGGGCTCTGTCCACCCTGCTGCTGCCCTGGGCACAGACCCTGAGGTCTCAGTCCTGCCTCCGGCCAAGTTTCTGCCTGGTGCCCAGTGACTCCTGCTGGGCACCCCTTCGCTCGCTGCCCCTCCACCATGCCACCATGCAGCAGCCAGGCACACCCACAGCATCCACAGACCCCGTGTCTGGGACCCGGCCTTCCCCGAAAATACCTCCTGTTGTCCTGTCTGTGCATAGAGCAAGGGACTCCCCACCTCTGCACCCTGTGCTGGTCACCCCGGGCCCTGTGCTGGTCATCCCAGCAAGTGTCCCCTTTGCCCAGGAGTCCCCAGTGTCATGGCCCAGGTCTCATGGTGGCCCTAAGCCTGCCAGCCCTGCTGCCCACCTTGCTGTCCTGCTCCGACCATAGGTGCCACCCTCCAGCTCCTGAGCATGTCACCTCTCCCTGAACCTGGGGCCTGCACAGGCCGTGAGCTCTCAGTGTTTCAAGCAGGGGAAGTGGGGCTGCCTCCAGGCCTCCATAGACTGGGTGGACAATGGCCCCCAAAGGCAGTCAGCAGGACACCGCCCCCAGGACCCCCACAGCAGTGGGCTCAGGACCTGGGCACCAAGGGGAGGGGGTGGGAAGGGCTGCAGAGCAGGGCAGGCCCGAGCTGCACCCGAGAGGAGCCACGGAGCCAGAGTAGGGGTCCTCACCAAGGGCCCCAGGGCCCAGCAGGTTCTGAAAGGGACAGGGCTGGTGGGAGTCATTCCCTGCAGCCACCAGGGGGCAGCCGCCACCTGCTTAGCAGCCCTGGGAGGCGGCACAGGCAGGTGCACCTTGGGAGGGCTGAGGCACAGACCCCGGGTAGCAAGGCAGCCCCCAGCTCTGCAAGACCCCTGCCCTCTCGTCCAGTCCCTTCCGATGGGAAGGTCCGGAGGTCCCCAGGTGGGAGCAACCCGCCCTGCATCCCAAGCTCCAGTTCCAGGGTCCAGGACCCTGTGCTGCCACCTCCCTCGTGCTTCAGCCGGGAAAATGGGGGTGCGAGTGGGGTGTTTGGGGTCCCAGAGATGCAGGCGCCGTGGTGCCATCTTCCTGGGCGGGAGGGTGGGGCTCCCCAGCCTTCCTGAGCCGGGGTGGGGGTCCAGGTCCCCCATTTGCTCTCCTGGGAAAATCCCTGTCTCAGCAGAATGGGCCAAGGTCATGCAGGTCTCGCCAGCACATATTAATTTGGTTAATAAAACTGTGCATCAAGGAGGCCATTAGGCGCTAATTGGGGATGACAGGATGGCGGCCCTGTCTGGGAAGTGCAGGGACTCCCCACCTCCTGTGGCCTGTCCAGACCCAAGGTGGGGACAGAGCTGCCACCTGCCTCCTGCACGGTGGGCGCCAGGCCACCATAGGCTGGGGGAGGGGGCTTTTGCCCGGAGAGCATGCCCCTCCCCACCACAGACCCCTGGGGTACGCCCAACCCATCCCACCCCTGCCCACACACACCCCTCCCCTGGCTGCCACCAAGCCTGGGCCTGTGATCCTGGCCCTGCTCTCTGCCCCAGGCCATCTTGTCCCCTGCTGCCCCCTCAGGGGTTTCCCTTGGGGCTGCCTCCCTGCCATCCGGTCCCTCTGCCACAGAGTGGGGGCCTCGCAGCTGGAGTCACACGTGGCTGGGACCCGGCTCCTGTCACCGCCTCCATCCTGTGAAGTGGAGGAAGCCTGGTGCACAGGGGTGCTGTGGCGATGTGGGAGGCCCTGAGGTCCTACTGCCGGCCACGGGGAGGGGGGCGGAGGTCCCGGGATCTGGAGTCCTGAGTTCTAATCAAGGCAGGGCTGGGCAGGAGGGGGGTCCCCCTCCCCACCTGCCACTTGGGGCTGCTCCGGGGGCAGCAGTGAGCCCCACTCCAGAACAGAAAGCGGATGCCTACCAGCCCAGCCCCTCAGGCTTGGACCACGCCCTCCGGCCTCTGTGGGAGTCCTGCCAGATAGCCCCTGGGCTGCGGGAAGGGACCGCGCCCCATCCCATCCTCACCCCTGCAGCAGCTGGTGGCTGTCTGCTGGGCACAGGGGCCTGCTGGACAGGGGACTACCCTGTCCAGCCCCCCAGGGACTGCACGTCCACACGGGCAGCTGAGTCGGCAGTGGTGGGCGGATTTGGGGAGGCATCACCATGGCTCCAGGAGGCTCTAGGAGGCCTTGGGGACTAGTCAAGGGTGTGATGCCAGGCCTGGCAGGACCTGCAGCTTCACCCCCGGGGCCAGTTGTGGCCTGTGTCCCGCCAGAGGGCAGTGCAGCCCCTGGGGCCAGCACACAGGGCGGCACCTGTGCTGAGCCTGCCCTAGCAGGAGGCGGCAGGTCAGGGTCCTGTCCCACCTGCCCAGGCTGGGGAGCAAAGCAGGATCAGGGCGAGGCTGGGGGAAGGCAGGGCTGGCCGCTGGGGAGCGCTCAGTCTGCAGGCTGTGCGGTGAAAGCCACTGGCTGAGGCTTCCCAGGGGGCACAGCTGCCCCGAGGGGCCGGCTCGAGGCTGTCCCTGCAGCAGCATGTGTTGGTGCTTGCCTCACCCCCCAAAGCGCCACACCTTGCCATCTGGAGAGCCCATTCTCTTCCCTTGAAGTTCTGCTTGCACACTCCTGGGCGTTTCTGGCTAGCACCTTTTTGGCTTTTAGGGACGGGTTAGTGTCCCTTCCTCAGATGGCCTGGCCTGGCCACACCCCATGGATGGGCCTTAGCCCCCACTTTCTGGCCCAGCCTTATCACTTTGGTCACGGTGTCACAGACGGGCCGAGGGCAGGGACGGCACCAGCATGTCCATGAGTGCCTGAGTGTGTTGGGCATATGTTGCCTGGGAGGGAGGGGCCGGAGCCCAGGAGCTGCTGAGGCCACGGTATGGTCCAGACCCCACTCCCCATGCCCACGAAGAGCCAGGGCCGACGATGGATGTTGAGCAGCGCAGGGGCCGAGGGCGCACCAGGACCGTGTGTGCACCCTGCCCAGGCGCCGGGCCCACGGGGTGATGCTCCATTTTCAGAGTGCTCCCCAGGCAGGAGGCTGGGCTGAGCCTGAGTTGCCTTCCTTTCTGCTTTGCCAACAGAAAACTGCCGAGAAGGGAGAAGGCGGACTCCGTTTTGCTTGGGTCAGCAGTGAGCAGGATTAACGCAGGAAGAGGGAGCGGGGAGGGGTGGGAGCAGGGGCCTGGGGATGGACAGGGCTGGGAGTGGGATTGGAGATGGATTGGGGGGCATGAGAATGGATGGGTTGTGGGGGCTGGGGACAGACCGAGGTGAGCCAAGGGCAGGGTCCCCTACTTCACTCTCCTCCTCACCCCTTCCCAGCCCCTCCTGCCACCTCAAGCCAGCAGTTCCGGAAGACGAGTGAACGCACACCACCTGCAGGTGTTGGGGTCAGGCCCTGTCCAACACCCTCGTCCCCCCGCACCCTCCCACAGTCCCCGGAGCAGTGTTTTCCCTGTTCCCCACGGCCATGGTCAGGATCTGTGCCTGTACGAGGTGGGCCACGATGGCCAGTGGGCTGGCGAGGCTACAGCTGTCCTCAAGCGCGGACAGCACCCGCGGATCATCTGCAGACGTGGCGTGGAGGTCCAGAGAGCCCGGGGGTTGATCCTGGAGGGGAGCCGCGGAAGGCGGGGGACTGGGGGCGCTCCACGAAGCTCCAGAGAGAAACCGGCTCCATGGGCTTCAGACCCCCAGGACGGGGGTGCTGGGCAGCCGGGAGGGGCCCTGAGGAGAAGAGGGCATGGGGCCCAGACCCAGTGAGGCCTCAAGCCAGGGTGGCGGAGGTGGCAGTGGGGGCTCTGGGTCACCTAGGTGGTGCTGCTGTGCATGGGAGAGGTGACGGGCCAGGTCAGGCCACAGGTAGCAGACAAGCTTAGAGGGCTGAGTTTAGCCTCAGCTTCTCAGCACAAGGAGAGAGGCTGACAGCCTGTGGCCGCATCCTTAGTCACCTCCAGGGCACTCACGCCTGCCTGTGGCCACTCTAACCCTCCCAGTGTGAGAGGAAGAGATAGGACTCCAAAGACACAACCCCACCACCCTCCCCACCATCACTGGGGTCACTGCCCAACCCCTCTCCCCTTCCACCACCCCTGAGGTCACACACATACCACCATTCCCTCCCCAACTCCTGAGGCCACACCCCCCACCACTCTCCCCAACCCAAGGTCACATGGCATGTCACTGTCCCCCCCACTGCTGACATCATGTCGCCTGCCGCTGTCATCGTGTGGACAGCACATACCCCACCCTCTCCACACCAATCTCTAGTCCCCATGAGGCCATCACCGGTGATAGCAGTTCCCCTGTCACTGCCATCCTCACCTCCAGCTCACTCCTCTCGGCAGCCGCCCCGTGGCCATGTTCCCCTCACCCCCACCACGGCCTTTAGTGCATTAGCTTCTCTGCCTGGTCCCCACTGTTTTTGATTTGTTTTGTTTTGTTTTGTTTAGATGGAGTCTCGCTCTGTCACCCAGACCGGAGTGTAGTGGCGCCATCTTGGCTCACTGCACCCTCTGCTTCCTGGGCTCAAGCAGTCCTCCCACCTCAGCCTCCCAAGTCGCTGGAACTACAGGTGCCTACCACCACACCCGGCTGATTTTTGTAGAGACATTTCACCGTGTTGCTCAGGCTGGTCTTGAACTCCTGGACTGAAGCTGTCCTCCCGCCTTGGCCTGCCAAAATGCTGGCATTACAGGCGTTAACCACCGCGCCCAGCCTCCACTGCTTTTTTCTTGGCTCCAGAGAGCAAGGTGGGACAGGCTGGGGATCTGCAGTGGGGGTGACTTGACCTCTCCAAGTCAGCAGGAGGAAGGGGCACCCACTTCTCCAGGGCAGGGTGGGCGGCGGAGGCTGCAGTGCCGTCCTTCTGCCCTCCTGTCCATCCTCACGGCCACTCATTGCCCGTCGGCAATGACTGAACACCTGCTGCTGGGTGCTTTTGCCTCCCAGGAGCCCCTGGAGCCCTGGCCCCTCTGCGCTCTCCTTATGTCCTGCACATCCCAGTGATCCTTATGACACGTGAGGTGCGCCTGGAAGTCAGGAGATGATGCCTAATATCTTGTCACGGAGGCCCCAGGTTCCTCACCTGCAGGCAGAGCTGCTTGAGGGCGTCTTGTAGATTCAGAGCCTTGACAGGGTCCCCGATGCTTCCTGAGGACCAGGCCCAGTCTTGACCACATCTCTGTTCTGCCCACAACTCCCAGTGAGCCGTAGGGGAGGGAGGAGAAGCCAGTGGGGTGGGAGATGCAGTCAAGGTCGGGGGTGAGCAGGCCACCAGCTGGGAGATGCATGGCAGGCTGACCTAGGTTCAGCTTGGGAGAGCCACCGGACACCCTCTTTCTCCGCCACGCTGGGCTCTGGGCTCTCAGCGGTGAGGACAGGCCTGGCTCTGCGGGGCTGACCATCTGGGGGCTGAGATTGCATCTCAGGGCAGGAGGAAGCTTGGGGAGGTGTGAGAGGCCTGGCTCCCGCTGCGCCTCCAGGGGAGCACAGTGTGGAAGGAGTGTGGGCGCGGGGAGGAGAGGCAGGGATGAGCCAGGCAGGGCTGACAGGGGAAGGCAGGGGAGGGCAGGCCGCCTGTGGAAGGGGACCTGGGCCTCTACGGGGGGCTGCCCCAAGAGGTCATTGCCTGGGGCACTGTGCCCATGCCTGGTGGATGCTTCTGGCACCCTGCATCCAAGGACCAGGGGGCACCACCTCAGAGCACGGCGTGTGAGGGTGCTGGGCGGGGTGTGGGGAGCGCCAGGGGATGTCCCAGCCTGGGCATTGGCAGAGGAGGGGCAGGTTGGGGGTTCAGCCCAAGATGGGCCTGCTGGTTAGCGGATGCCAGTGGGTGCCCACGGGGGCAGCCTCCAAGAAGCTGCTGGGTGCACACTCTGTGGCTGGAGGGGGACTCAGGGGGACCTGGGGGTCACCCAAAGCCGTGGGAGAGGGTTGGGGGCTGGAGCTGATTGGAGGACTCCCTGGGGACCCCTGGGAGATGAGTTTGAGGGGACTAGGGGTGCAGGGGCTGTGCCGTGGGTGGGGAGGAGGGGAAGAGGAGCGGGAGGAGAGAGAGGAGTGGGGAAAGAGGAAGGGAGGAGACAAAACTGAGCTGAAGTGGTGAGCTCTGTTCCCCTAAGGGCAAGTACAGCCCGGCTTTGGGTGGGGCCCCAGTGGAGGGAGATAGGCAGGGCCCCTGCGGGTCAGCAGCCCAGGTTGGGCATGGGGTGGGCCCTCCTGGGTCTGGGAGCCTGAGAGCTGCTGGGGGAGGCTGGACAGGAGGCCTGGGCAGGTCCCTCTCAAGGCTGTCTCCTCTGGAGTCAGGGCTCTGGCCTGGCCCTGTCCACCCCTTCTGGGAGTGGGGGCTCCAGCTTCACCCTCCTCACAGGGGCTCTGCCCCAGAGGCTGTACTGTCTTCAGGAGCCAGCAGCCCAGGCACCGAGGCCCACGCCACAGAGAGGCCTTGCCCGCAGCCTGGCGGGGTAACCCCACAGGGCACCCACCCCGGGATGGCTGGGCTGCATGCCCGGGCATAACTCAGTGTTCACCTGGGCGGGGATTGGCACCCCCCGCGGCTCCGGCTCCCCCCACACCCGCTTCGGCCCCTAGACGGTGCGCCAGACATGCATTAAGGCAGGAGTGACTTATCGAGCTGTCAGGGGGAGCGTTTTAAGACAGAATTATAGGGGAGAGGAAAAAGATTTTTACCAAATTAATGAAAAATCAATGTGGCCTCAAAAATCCATTAGCCTTCATAATACGCTGGTTCCAGGCTGAGCCGCACAATCCGATGCCGGCTGTTAAATTCGCCGCGGGCCCTGCCCACCATTCACCACTGCACGGTGCTTACTCCTGAGAGCGACACCTGCCCTGGGCCCAGAGCCCCTGGGGACCCCTGCCCTGGCTCCCTGACCACACACACAGGCTGTGGGGAGCCCTGGGGTGAAGCAGTGTAGACGGGGCAGTGGTGTGGACGGGGTAGGGAGTGCACCGCTGGTTTTGGTGGTGTCCAGGGTAATCAGCTGCCAGGGTGGCATTGCCGGGGTGGCAGAGGGCCTGGTGTGGTGTTGGTGAGGGTGGCTAACAGTGACAGTGGCGAGTGACTGTGAGGTGAGTGACCTGGTGTGAGTGACCGCGGGGTGAGTGACCGTAGGTTGAGTGACCTGGGGTGAGTGACCAGGTTTTAGTGACTGTGGGGTGAGTGGCCTTGAGTGAGTGACTGTGGAGTGAGTGACTGTGAGGGTGAGTGACCTTGAGGGTGAGTGACCGTGGCATGAGTGACCGTAGGTTGAGTGACCTGGGGTGAGTGACCAGGTTTTAGTGACCGTGGGTGAGTGATCAGGTTTTAGTGACCATGGAATGAGTGGCCTGGAGTGACTGTGAGGGTGACTGACTGTGGGTGAGTGGCCTAGAGTGAGTGACTGTGGAGTGAGTGACCGTGGGATGAATGACATGGTTTTAGTGACCGGGGGTGAGTGGCCGTGGGATGAGTGGCCTGGAGTGAGTGACTGTGGAGTGAGTGACCAAATGACCATGAGGGTGACTGACCGTGGGTGAGTGGCCTGGAGTGACTGTGAGGGTGACTGACCGTGGGTGAGTGAGTGGCCTGGAGTGAGTGACTGTAGAGTGAGTGACTGTGAGGGTGAGTGGCCGTGGGGTAAGTGACTTGGTTTTAGTGACTGTGGGGTGAGTGACTGGTTTTAG
Organism: Mandrillus leucophaeus; assembly: GCF_000951045.1. Taxonomy (NCBI): domain Eukaryota; kingdom Metazoa; phylum Chordata; class Mammalia; order Primates; family Cercopithecidae; genus Mandrillus; species Mandrillus leucophaeus. Next base: position 884,746 of record NW_012101565.1, read on the forward strand.
TGACTGTGGGGTGAGTGACTGGTTTTAGTGACTGTGGGGTGAGTGACTGGTTTTAGTGGCCTGGAGTGAGTGACTGTGGAGTGAGTGACCAAATGACCATGAGGGTGACTGACCGTGGGTGAGTGGCCTGGAGTGACTGTGAGGGTGACTGACCGTGGGTGAGTGAGTGACTGGTTTTAGTGACTGTGGGGTGAGTGACTGGTTTTAGTGACTGTGGGGTGAGTGACTGGTTTTAGTGACTGTGGGGTGAGTGACTGGGTCAGTAACCGTGTGGCCGCGTAGAGACAGGGTGGACAACATAGGAGGCTGCTGGTCTTGAGGCTGAGCCAAACGGGCTATGAGATGTTGGAAAGAGGTGTTTGTACAGCCGTAACAGTGACCTTGGGGTGGCCAGGCACCCTGAGTAGGACGTGGACAGCTCCCTCCTGGGAACATCCTGTCCCCTTGCCCACCTGGAGGCCTTTTGCCCTTACACAGGTCACTTGCTGGGTAGGCAGAGCCAGCGTTGTGGCCCCAGGGAGGTCTTGGGACAGCAGCAACCCTGATGGAGCCTGGAGCAGGTGGTTCCAAGGGGATTCCTTCCTTCCCCTGAAGAGGGAGACCTCCCCTCCACCTCGCCCTGCCCCCTGCCCATCTGAGCTGAGATGGGGCGCATCCAGGTGGGGCGGCTGTAGACAGAAGGGTTGCCTGAGATCTCTGTGTGCCGAACATGTAACAGGCGAGGCACTGGGAGTCTAGATGGATTTTTTATTAAATTGACAGAAGTCTCTCTTGACCTGGTGTCTCCTTGAATCCCAGCTTAAAACTCTCCCTGGGGCCCTGACAGCTGCCTCCGTCAGTGACCCCCTCCCTCTGATCCCTCGCAGAGAGGCAGGGCCAGCAGCAGTCTTGTCCCCACCTCCTTGAAGGGCTCTCCATGGGGCAGGGCAGGACTCCCAGGGAAACCACCCCTCACCTTGCAGTCCAGGGGCCCTCAGGCCATGTGCATCTGGCAGCTCCCCTCACCTGGGCTCCTCTCCCCGGCCCCCTTGCCTCACCCTCCTCCAGCCAAGACCACGTTGGCACATGGCCCACCTGCCTGTGCCCCACCTGGCTCCACGTATAGGCCCTGCGCACCCAGACAGCACTTCCCAGTAGGTTTACCCTCCCTCTGGAGCTCCCGATCCCCTTCTCATCGCATCCATCCACCCACCCATCCATCCATTCATCCATCCACCCATCCATCCACCCACCCATCTACTCATCCATCCATCCATCCACCCACCCATCCATTCATCCATCCATCCATCCATCCATCCATCCATCCATCCATCCATCCATCCACCCACCCATCTATCCATTCATCCATCCACCCATCCATCCACCCACCCATCCATCCATCCATCCATCCATCCACCCATCCATCTATCCACTCATCCATCCATCCATCCACCCATCCATCTATCCACTCATCCATCCATCCATCTGCCCATCCACCCATCAATCCATCCATCCATCCATCCACCCATCCATCCGACCATACATCTATCCACCCATCCACCCACCCATCCACCTATCCATACATCAACCCATCCATCCATCCATCTGTCCATCCACCACCAATCCATCCATCCATCCATCCACCCATCCATCCGACCATCCATCTATCCATCCATCCACCCACCCATCAACCCATCCATACATCAATCCATCCATCCATCCATCCATCCATCCATCCATCCATCCATCCATCCACCCATCCATCCGACCATCCATCTATCCATCCATCCACCCACCCATCAACCCATCCATACATCAATCCATCCATCCATCCATCCATCCATCCATCCATCCATCCACCCACCCATTCATCCATCCATCCTCCCATCCACTTATCCATCCACTCATCCACCCATCCATCCACTCATCTACCCATCCACCCATCCACCCATCCACCCATCCATCCATCCATTCACCAAAGGGTCTCTAAGATTCTCGTGGGATTCCTGCCCTGCTGCAAACTGGCCGCCCAGGAGTCCTGGCTCTCACAAACCTTCTGCCCCGACCCTCACTGGCTTAGCCTGGGATCTTCATGGGCAACAGCTCATGCAGAGCCTAGCAGGCAGAGCCAGGGAAGGACAATACCAGGGCTGGGAGGAGGGGACACTCAGGGTGCTCCCACTTGCATTGAGTTGGGGAGCCTCAGCCCAGAAGGGAGTGCCTTTGCCCAAGGGCACAAGCTTGAAGGGCAGTGGCAGCACCAGCCCCCACTCTGCAGTGCCCCAGCCGGTGTGTAGCTGTCTCTGGGGCTCCAGCACTCGACTCACTCAGCCCTGCTGGAGCCAGCCTGGCCACGGCTGTGGTCTCATGGATCAAGTACCAATCCAATTCATGATTGGTGGATTGGTGGGGTGGGTATGGGGGCCCCAGGACCTGTCTGCGGTTTTCCCGGTTGCCCGGCTCCAAGGCCCCAGAGGTTCCCAGTGCCCACCAAGCACACCTGTTTCCTGTGGTTGATCTGGTGGATGACACGCACCAGCCATGAATTGCTCAGGCTGGCAGGCCCACCCCAAGGTGACCTCCGAGGGGTACCCAGGGCTGGCATAGGGCCCATGTCACAAGCAGCCACATTCCTGGCTTCTCAGCCCCTCCCTGCAGGTGGAACACACCCTCTCTTGCTGGTCTCTGTCTCTGTCCTGGAATCTTCATCCTTCCCCGATGTGTCTGTCTGTGGGTCTCATGTGGGTATCTGGGGTCCCTGCTCCCTCCTTCTCTCTGGGTCTGTGTCTGCCTTCTCCCCACCAGCCCCACAGCCTCTGAGAGGCCTCCTCCCTCTCTGTTGCTGGGGGCCCTCCCCTCAGGGTGCCCCTTGGGGCTATCTGTTCTCACACCTGGGAGGATCTGGGATGCCCAGGGCTGGGCATCTAGTAAAGCCAGGCAGGCCCTCAGGGCCACCAGACGCCTGGGAAGGGGTTGTAGCTGCCCCTGGGTGCAGAGGTCACAGCCGCTCCCACGCTTCGACCTGGGGCCAAGGTGGAGCTCAGGGACCAGGGATTGGGTCCTCCTGCCCAGCCTGGGCAGCGCTGAGTGCCACTCACAGCAGTGGGTGGCAGGCCTCAGCTCTGTCCCCTGCCCTAGGGCAACGTTGGAGTCCCCTCGGGCCTCTGGGTCCGTGGAGCAGTGCCTGGTGGGGGTTGAGGTGGGAGGAGGTGCTTCTCCACGTCAGTGCTCACTCCGTGGCCTCTGCTGGGTGGACGCCCCCTCCCCCAGGCCCAGCCAGGCCCTTGCCTGTCTGATCGATATTGGGGCACATCTGATGCCGGAGCGGATCTGCTGACCCAGACCTGGCCTGCCCCCTGCCGCCCCCACCTCATCAACCTCATCAATAGCAGATCATCCGGCCTGGTGCTGCCTTCAGCCCCCTGGGGAGCTGGGGCAGGAACAGTGGCCTGGCCCTGGAGCCATAGCAGGGCGCCATCCTGAGAGACAGGTTGGGCAGCCAACTGGTGGCACAGGTCTTCAACACTCAGCCCATCTCCCCAGTGGATTCTTAAGCCCGGCAGGGCAGCCCCTCCAAGGCTGCCTGGGGGCCTCCCCCAGGCCTCACTCCTGGGACTTTAGCACAGACATTTGGGCCACTGACCCTCAACAGGACTCTGAGACTGGGCCAGCCGGGGCCCCTGCAGGAATTCCTGGGCACGTCGCTTTCAGTTTGGAGAATTGCTAACAGGCAGGGCGGCCCCAGAGCGTGTGGGGCTGTGGGGCTGTGGGGCTGTGGGGCTGTGGGGCGGGTGGGCCCCCATCACAGGGTGTCCACAGGGAGGCCCAGTGGCCCTGCCCGGTTAGAGAGCCCATGGCTCACTGTCCCCAGGAAGAGGGTTCAGAGCTCCTCACTGGGCCTGCCCGCCACCTCCATTATTGCCCTTAGCACTCCTGGCTGGGCAGTTCACACGAGGCACAAAGGCCAGGGATGCACAGATGGGACAGAGAAGAGATTTACCCACCTGGGGCCAAGGCCTGGCCCACGAAGCATGGCAGCCAGCGTGTGGTGCCGTGGTGAGGGTGGACGTGGGCCACCCAGCCTCCACAAGCCCATCCAGGGCAAAGAGTGTCTGCTCCTCCCAGGTGAAGGCTGTGGCCAGGACAGTGGAGCAGTCGGTCACGGGCAGCTTCCCTGGGAAGGGCCCTGGGGGCTTGCACGTAAGGGAAGAAATCCAGGCCCCTGCCCCAGCAGGATCCTAGCGGTGTGCTTCTGCGCTGGGGTCCTGCCTCCCACTCCTGCAGCGTCTCCTCCGCTGGGGTTCCCTTCCTCTCTGTGTGCACAGCTGACCTCCTTTCCTGAGCCGTGGCGATCCCAGCGCGTCCAGAGCAGGTGAGGGAGTGGGACAAAGCACGAGAACTGGGGTTCATCTCTGCTAGGGTCTCCTCTTTGTGTGTTTGTAATGGACGCGTGAGTTCCCCTGAACAGGGAAAGGCTTTTTCTTTTTTTTGCAAGGTCTCGCTCTGTCACCCAGGTTGGAGTGCAGTGGCACGATCATGGCTCACTGAAGCCTCTGCCTCCTGGACTCAAGTGATCCTCCCACCTCGGCCTCCCAAGCATCTGGGACCACAGGTGCGTGCCACCACACCCAGCTAGTTTTTTAAATTTTTTGTTGAGAAAAGGTCTGCTTATGTTGGCCAGGCTGGTCTTGAACTCCTGGGCTCAAGTGATCCTTCTGCCTCAGCCTCCTAAAGTGCTGGGATTGCAGGCATGAGCCACTGTGCCCAGCTAATTTAAAAATTTTTTTTAACTTTTTTTTTGAGACGCAGTTTCGCTCATTGTCCAGGCTGGAATGCAAAGGCAGATCTCGGCTCACTGCAACCTCTGCCTCCAGGTTTAAGCGATTCTTCTGCCTCAGCCTCCCGAGTAGCTGAGATTACAGCCATGCGCCACCACTCCTGGCTAATTTTGTATTTTTAGTAGAGACGGAGTTTCACCACATTGGCCAGGCTGATCTCGGATTCCTGACCTCAGATGATCCGCCCACCTTGGCCTCCCAAAGTGCTGGGGTTATAGGTGTGAGCCACCACACCTGGCCTGATTTTTTAACTTTATTTTTGTCTTTTGTAGAGACAGGGTCTCACTCGGTTGCCCAGGCTGTGGTAAATCCTTGAATAAGTTTGTGTGTTTCTGGGTTGTGGGTTTTATAATGCACATAACATGTGAGCTCAGCTGAACAGATAAGCACTTAAATAGACAAAGAAGAAAACACTTGAGACTTGTTTACTACCCACTCTGGGAACCTGGGTTTTTGCTTGCCCTGGAAGAGGCTGGGTCCCAGCCGTCTATTCTGCAAGCTCTCCATCCCTATGGGCTGGCGGAGTGAGGGGACCTGCCCAGGGGCAAGTTCTTGGTGCACAGGTACCAGGATGGAGTTACCCAAAGGGGAGAAGCACAGTCCTCCCTGGGAAGGGGCAACTGCAGAGGGTTTTGAAGAATGAATAGGAGTTCTTTAGGCTGACTGAAGAAGCTTGAAACAGCATGGTGTGGGGAGGTAGGGAGGAGGGAGAGGAGGTCAGGCAGGCCAGCTCCTCCTGGGGGCTGCAGAGGAGGTTTTGGCAGGGCCAGAACTTGGGGCAGGTCACCTGGTCACCGTGGGGAGTGGGTTGGAAGAGCAGCTGAGAGGTTTCCTGGGACCCTGATACAGCCCCTTCGGTCCGGAGGCTGGACTTGTGCTCTTATTTTAGCACCCAGAGAAGTCCAGAGACCTGTCCAGGGTCACATAGCACTAGAGACCTGGCTCGGTGGGACCTAGACACTCACCTACTGGCCTGTTCAGGGTTGTCTGTTGAGGCTTGACGGGGAGTCCCCGAGCGCAGGGCCGGCCCCTGCCCCCAGCATCCCTTCCCTGCCCTGGCACTGTGTCTAGGGGTGCACAGAGGGGCTGAGAGGAGGCTGGGTGGGCCCTGCCGTGGGGGGGTCGCATTTGGCTGCTCCCCCTCCCCGTGGCTGACTTGCGAGGAGGCTGGGATTGATCTGTTCTTGGAACTGGCGTTTGTGAATATTCCTAAAGAGGAAAATCAATCAATTATCCCGGAGCAGGGCCATTTTTCTAACTGGGAGAACAAGCAGTTTTATGCACCTCGGAAGAGCCTCCCGGGGTCGATCGTGGCCGGGCCGAGCCAGCCGCCCTCTGAATCTCTCCTGGACTGGCGGTAGCCCCCGTCTCTGCAGGCAGCCCTCCCACGACTCTGCCTGCTGCCAGGTCAGCATCCCCCACCTCTGTGTGGCAGGGAAGCCCAAAGACGCCTGCCGGGGCTCCAGGAAGGGAGTTGAGGCCCCTCGGTGATTGGACCGAGGCAGAATCGCTCCTTCTGTTGAGCCCCAAACCCCACTGCCAAGACAGGGCCCCAGGCCTGAAGACCTCCCGCCGACCCGAGAGTCCCAGGCATGAGGATGCTCCCACTCCAGCCTGCCCTGTCCCAGACTGCAACCCAGTGAGGGTGCAGAGTGCAGGGCAGGTGCAGACAGCAGTGGCCGCCTGCCAGGCCGGGAAGCTCCAGTGGTCTGAGGGTCCCAGATTCCACTGTCAGCAAGGGAACGCCTTCCCCGCAGCCCCAGCACTGACTCCTCTGTTCCAGGATCTGGACCCTCCCTGCCTGCATGTGGCACCTGCCCCCAGCCCTGCTCTTCCCAGAGCCCTTCTGGCCTGGGCCTGCCCTCCGGGGACTCCCACAGGGTGCCGGACTGCAGGGCCCCGCCCATGCCCTTCTGCGCAAACCTTGGGTGCTCTCCCCTCCCACCGTCCCCTCCTGGACTGTCACCGTTCCTCCTAGGGGGCAGTGACAGAAGGGGCCCACCTACCCATATGCCCCCCAGTTCCCTCCATCACCCCGACCCTGGAAGGAGGGTCAGGCTGGACTCGTGAGCCCCAGGACAGACTGTCCCGAAACGGTCACCTCCCGAGCCCAGTGTCCCACTCAGACAGAGCTGGGCCTCCATAGAGGACCCCACAGGAGAGCTTGATTATTTAAAATTGTGATTATGGTAAAATGTGTTACGATTTCAGCCATCTCTGAGGGTGCACCCGAGTGGTGTGAAGCGTGCCCACATCCTCATGCCTCCAGAATCTTCCATCTTCCCAAACCGGCTGTTCCCATGAAGCACCTCCCTCCCCAGCCCGGTCCCCGGTCCCCACCCTAATTCTCAGAGCCTCAGAGCCTCAGGTCACTGGGGTCACAGCGTGTGTCCTGTGTCCGCCACCTTCGCTCAGCGCAGGGTGTCCCCGAGGGGCTCTGGCGAGGGGTGGGCAACCTTCTGGCTGGCAGGTGGCAGGAGTCCCTCACCTGGGAAGGGCAGTGGAAGCCAGAAGCCCTGAGGGTGAGGGTTTGCGGCCGGATGTGTGGGGGTGGGGCCGCAGTAACTACCGGCCAGCAGCAAATGGACAGCTCACGGCGGCCAGCAGAGAGCGTTTTTAATGGTCCCTAAAGCCCTTGGCCAGTCAGCGCTGAGCTCAGCATGCCCTCAGTGAGCCTGGGAGGGGCGTGGGGCAGCCCGGGACCACCCCAGACATCTCCCACTGCCGCCTCTTCCCTGCCAGGGCCCCCAGAACCCACCCAAGAACTCAGGAGCAGGGCACAGAGCCCTGTGGGTCCCCAGACCCCGGCGTTGACCCTTCCACGCTAGGCCAGAACTGCCCTGCCCTTGGGGGCTCTGCAGGGATACTCGGAAGCTCCGCCAGCACCCGCGCCCTATTTGTCACAGGGCCCATTAGGTGCTGACAGTTGCTTCCCCATCTGCCTGGCTGGGGCGGGGCCGAGGTCCCCGGAGCCCATCCATCTTGGACCCTGGGGTCTTCCTCTTCCACCTCCGTCTGTGCTGGAGGCCTCTGAGGGCAGCCTCCCCCTAGCCCAGGCTCCGGGGCTGTCTTCCAAGAAGGACAGCAGGGAGGAAGCGTGGGAGGAGGCGGCTCTCCGGCCAAGAGGGCAGCGCAGGGCGGTCCTAGCACCACCACAGTCCAACCCTGGGGGTACCAGAACCCGGGGACACCTGCCTGGGCTGGGGGAGCCCGGAGCTGATTTGTTCGCTCTCCCGCCCCGACAAAACTCACTCAGCCGGGGCTTTGGGCCTCAGCTGCCGATCACCTGGGTGAGAGGGTTCGTGGGAGGCCAGTCAGGCTCCAGGCAGCCCAGACAGGGTCCAGCCACCGGCCTTGTGGGACTGAGCCACCATTGGCCCTGGGTGCCAGGTGCTGGGGAGAGAGCCAGCGGCTCCCCGGGGTTCCCCTTGGTTTGGCACCCAAGCCCAGCTGTGGGCACTGGGGGCCAGGGCCTCTAGGAGCCTCCTCTGGGCCTGTGGGGAGGGTCTGGCAGCTTCTTCAGAGGCTGTGGGCAGGCCTTGGGTGCAGGAGATAGCCTGGCCCGGCACTGCAGCTGCCCTGGGGTCAGGACTGCCTGGCAGGCTGTGGTTTATTTATATGACCCAGCTTATTTATTTATAGGGTTCTTGACGGGAGGTGCGGGTCCTGGCCTGCACCCCAGAGATACGCAAGCCCCACTGCAGAGGGGCAAGGACGTGCCCCTGGGCCGTAGCCGATGCCCACTACTCCTCCGGGAGGCAGTCCTCAATTGCACACTCCCCTCCCAAACCCACCTTCTCCCTCGGTGGGGAAGCAGAGGCCACAGAGGTGAGCGTCAGTGGAGGCATGTCAGGACACAGCACAGGGCACGATGATGACATCAGTCTGACGTCACCACATATGTCAAGCCCTGGCTCCAGGCTGCCCCCCAAGCTCGCTGTGGACCTGCTGGCTGTGGCTCCGTGAGGGTTGGAGTGTCACGGGCACCGGAGCTGGGCAGGGTTGAGGTGGTATGGAACCAGCCAAGCTCTGCGGCCACCAGACTCCCCTCCTGCCCTTCACACAGGGTCTCCAGATAAAATTCAGGACACCCAGGTACTTGTGAATTTTCGACAAGCAATGAAATTTTTTTAAGTATAAGTATATCCCAAACAGTGCATGTAAGATATACTTACACTAAAATGGTTTTGTTGTTTTTTAAATCAGAAATCTAAATGTAACACTGCCCCCTGGATTTCTGTTTGCTAAAGCTGGCTGCCCTCCTGGCACTGGGCAAACACCTGCCCAGAAGCCCCCAGAGGACAGAAAGATCTCGCCTTGGCAGGGGTGTGTCCCGGGAGGCTGGGACAGGCTGGCCACCTGTACATCACTGTCCTTGCCCTGTTTCCTCCATATTTCAACTTCCCACTTGCCCTGTGCCCCCGTCCCCGAGGCCCGGATTAATTTGAGAAGGACAATGTTTATATTAACCATTCATTTATTGACGTCTGCTTGCTGGGTCAATGGCCAAATTTATTGTCTCACAAGATGGGCCGCATCGAGCCGCGTGCAGCCTCCACCCTCCCCTGCCAGCCGGGGCGATCGGCCACTGTCAATACGCAGACCGCTGACCTTGGGCCTGCAGTCTCTGCTGGAGGCTGGGATCTCCCGGAGAGGCTTCAGGAGCAAGGAAGGGGTGGGCAGTGGGGTTCACCCCTGCACCGCCCCATTGCTCTGCTTGACGAGGCCCACACTCAGCCCCACAGCCAGGGGGGCACTGACACAGGCTGAGGGTCGGGCCCAGGCAGGGGGAGGGTACAAGCCCTAGAAGAGAGGCCCCTGGGAACCCGGGGCCACACCCCTGCTGGGCACCTGCTAAGGACCGGCTCAGGCTGCCAGTCTGATGGGGGAGGCAGTCACCAGATAGCCCCGTGAAAGACAAATGGTTTCGTGGACTGAGGAAAGGAGACTCTGGGGGTCCCAAGCCCCTGAGGAGACACCATCTTGGACCCCACCGGGGGACATTTGGAACAGGGAGGGGCAGAGAAGCCTGGGGAGGGGACAGAAAACCTGGCGGCTGGTTGTCCCCCCCCACCCCGGGTCACTGGGCTGTCATCTGGGCAGAGAGGAGCACTAGGGACCTGCGATGGGGTGGGCACAGGTCTTGGGATACCCATGCCTGCAGGCCGGCCCTACAGGCTGGCTGAGGGTGGGAGGGGTGGGAGTGTGCCAGGCGCCCTCCATCCCGGGGCATAGACCATGTGGGCCTTGTTCTCCCTCTGTCTCACGACGTCCTGTGGTGCCTTCAGGTGCCACTCCACACCCCTCTCCAGGAAAGACCCTGACCCCCAACTCCCCGGAGTCCCCCGAACCCTCATAACCTCAACAGACACGCCTGGGAACACTCCTCAGAGGAGCAGCTCGGGCACCCCAAGTTGAGGCCGGTGCCCACGCGGGCTGAGCCCGGACTCCCGTCTAGAACCACCGGGCTCTCCTGCTCCCAGACAGCTCAGTGCCTTCATTCAGCAGCCGGCCCTGCTGAGCGTCCCCCAAGCGCGGGGCCCTGAGGAAGAGCTGTGACCCAGTGGACTAAGACCCCTGCCCTGCAGGGCCCAGGGGTGCGACTGGGTGGGGGCGGGTCCAGCCACAGTGTCCATAGCAAGGCGGGAGGGGCTCGAGGGCAAGGTGGGGACCTGCAAGGGCGTGGTACGCACGCAGGGTCTGTGGACCCCTGTGCAGGGGTGAGCGGCTACAGGGCCGAGAGGAGGCTGTGCAGGGGTGACAGGGCATACCAGTTGTGTGGGAGGTGGGAGAAGGGGGTCCAGGGTGAACAGAGGGCCCGAGATGGGGGCGTCTACTGGAGCCTCTTCCCGGCTGCCTAGCGCCAAGATCTCGGGGACACCTTGCCAGCCTCCCCTCTCCGGCCTTCCCTCCACACTCTGGGCTGTGCTGCACCCCACAGCCACCAGACGGCGCGCAGAGCCCAGCAGGCACACACGGCCTGGGGGGTGGCAAGGGAGCCTGGTCAATGGGCTCATGTGTTGGCCGGGGCAGGCAGTCAATGCCCTGGGACAGCAGAGGTGCTGATTAAGATGCCACACTTGAGTTAGAACCTTCTGCAAGCGGTGATGAGCAATTGATCAGCTTGTCAGGGGAGCCGGCCCAGAGATGAGGAGGGGAGGGGAGGGGAAGGGAGGGGACGTGGGGTGAGAGAAACAGGGTGGTGTGGGGGAGAGCGATGAGAAGAGACAGGGAGATGAAGAGAGACAGAGACAAAGGAAGGGCATATCCAGCGCCGTCTTGCCCACAGCCCGAGCGTTATCCCACCTGTGACCCAGTGCTGTGAGGAGGGTTGGGGACCCTTGGGACAGGTGGATCCCAGCCCCTCAGCACCCCTTGCCCGGCATCCCCTCCAGTGGGGTGAGGCATCCTGGCTTGCACGTCTTTCTCCTGTTTCCATTTGTATGTAGAATTCGTAGACTTTTTTGTTGAGCATTTTAAAATTTACAGAAAAGTGAACAGAAAGTGCAGAGCCGCTGCCTTGCCCTGGACCTGCCCCTGCGCCCGCCCCCGCTAGCCCCACAGTGCTCCGTTTGGCATCACTGACGAGCCGCAGTGCTCGCCCGAAGTCTGCACTGACACTTGGCTTACTGCAGGTGTGCCACGTGGGTTCTGGTGCACACTGCTGTTTCGTGGCACCACAGGGAGGGGCGTCACCACCCCCAGCACCCCTGCTGCGCCCCCAGCCCTCCTCCTCCCGACTGCGGCAGCCACAGACTCTTCCCTTCCCGGTGGTGTCGCCTTTCCCAGAGTGCCTTCTGCTGGCACTCACAGCATGTGGCCCTTTCAGAGGGCAGCTTTCCCTTAGAAATGGGCCTCGAAGTCTCCTCCAGGTCTTCCCGGAGCTGGAGAGCTCCCTCCTCGTGCTGAGTAACATCCCCCTGTCTGGAGGTTTGGGGCTGATCTCCCCCAACCCCTGCTCCAGGCTTGGCACTGAAGGACGGAGCTGCCCTGACACCCACATGGGGGTTGGTCAGTTTCTGTTTATCTGGGTGAACACTGAAAGGCCGCTCCCCGACTGTGTGTGGTGAGAGCGTGCTGAGTGTCCTAAGCAGTGCCTAGCTGTCCTGCTGAGGCTGCCCCATCTGCACGGCCACTGGCCACTGCCGTCGGTGCCTCTTGCCACTCCCGCCTTCTCTCCGTGCTTCTCCGTGGCCAGCCACACAGCGTCCTCCTTTCAGCTTTAGAGGTTCGCCCTTGCCTTCCTTCGACAGAACACGAATCTCCTGCCGCTGACCTCAGCTGCCTCTTGCTTGTCATCACCAGCTGTGGTCACAGCACCGGGTCTGGTTGGTCACCCTGGACAGCGTAGATACAGTGTAGACACTACCCACAGCCATGGCGGCCTGCGGGCTGCACTGTCCTGAATTCAGGCGCGCACTCTCTGTCTTTGTCTTGCTCTGTCTCTTCCTCTCCCTCTCTCTCTCGTCTCCATCTCTGTCTCCACCCCCACCCCTGTCTCTCTCCTGCTCACTCACCCCTCTCTGTCCTGGCCTGCACATGACCTGTCCCCACACTTAGTGTCAAAAGCATGATTTCAGGACCTTTTGTTTTGGTTTGTTTTTGAGACAGGGTCTCGCTCTGTCGCCCAGGTTGGACTGCCATGGTGCACAATCACAGCTCCCTGCAGCCTTGACCTCCTGGGACTCCAGCGATCCTCCAGCAGGTGGGAGGTTCTGGAGGTGCCCCCTCTCCACCCCTGGGGCTGAAATCACCTTTCAGTCTCAATCGGCCCCCACCTCGACCTCCGGAGTAGCTGGGACTACAGGCTGGTGCTACCACACCAAACTAATTTTTGAATTTTGTGTAGAGGTGGAGTCTCACTAGGTTGCCCAGGTTGGTCTCGAACTCCCCAAGGGCTCCTGCCGCCTCGGCCTCCCAGGGTGGACTTCGGGCCCGCCTCTCTCCAGTACGTCCGTCATTCTGGGACGACACAGTCACTGCCCTGTGATGGCTTCCCCGGACTTTTCCTGGAACCCTCGTCTTCTTCCTTCCTGGTTTTCTCTTCCGTTTATGGAGTGCGTTGTCTGCTTGCTCTCTCAGAAAGGGAATGCGGGGCTGGGTGCTCACGCCTGTAATCCCAGCACTTTGGGAGGCTGAGGCGGGCAGATCGCCTGAGCTCAGAAGTTTGAGACCACCCTGGGCAACATGGTGAAACCCCGTCTCTACTAAAATACAAAAAATTAGCTGAGCATGGTAGCACATGCCTGTAATCCCAGCTATTCGAGAGGCTGAAGCACAAGAATCGCTTGAGCCAGGGAGGCGGAGGATGCAGTGAGCTGAGATTGCACCACTGCACTCCAGCCTGGGTGACAGTGTGAGACTTCATCAAAAAAGAAAGAAAGAGAGAAAAGAGAGAAGAGAGAGAGAGAGAGAGAAAGAAGAAAGAAAAAGAGAGAAAGAGAGAGAGAAAGGAAGAGAAAGAGAGAGAGAAAGGAAGAGAAAGAAAGAAAGAAAGAAAGAAAGAAAGAAAGAAAGAAAGAAAGAAAGAAAGAAAGAAAGAAAGAAAGAAAGAAAGAAACAGAGAAAGAAAGAAAAAGGGAACTCGGAAGGCAGACCTCCCAGCCTTTGCCCACCCTAAAGCGTCTTCTCCAATCCCCGTGGCAGCAGGTGGCCTGGCGGCAATCCCTGGCATGGAAACTGATTGTGAAGAGGCTGTTCGTTGGCGGTCTTGCTCCTGGGGAGGTCCCCGCCTTTCTGATGTCCTTCTTTGTGTGTGACCTGCTCCCCCAGCCCCCTAGACTTTAGGTGCTCCCTTTCGTCCTCAGGGCTGTGAAGTTCATGCTGACATGTAGGTCACCAAGTGTCAAAGGAGGCGCCCACAACCCAGAGGCAGGGATGTGTCACCGTCGTTGGCAGGGCCTGGCTGGTCCTGTGCAATCCTTGGCGTTCCAGGGACAGCTGTGTGCACCCTGGGACCTTCCCAGGGAAGCTCCCACGTCTTCATCTGGTGAAGGGTCCTGCCACAGTGTCCGCATCCCCAGCCGGTCCACCCCAGAGCTGCCCCACCCTTGCCCATCCCCCACCTCAGTCACAGCCTGATTTGGTGGCCACGGGAGGCCAGATCCAGGCTGGCAGCTGGCTGGAAACCCAGGCAGGTCCTGGGGGGAACCCCTGGTCATCAGAGAAGAGGCTGGGGCAGGCGGGAGGCTCTGGGGTTGTCCCCCACCCCCAGGGCTGAGGTCACCTTCCAATCTCGGTTGGCTGCATTATTCATGGCCTGGCAGAGTGGCCTGAAACCCAACCCCAAGGCTCCAGTTCCCTCTGGCATGGCCGGGAGGGCTGAGCTGACTGGGGATGCCTTCCCCAAACCCCAAGGAGCCCTATGGGTGGCGGGGAGCACAAGTCAGAGATAATTAAAGAAGGGTGGCATTGCCTCTGCCACCCAGCTGCGGCCCTGACCTCTCCAGCCCCTGTGTCCCTGCTATTCAGTCCCCCAGCTCGGCTGGTCTCTGGCCTCTCTGCCTGGCTGTGGGTCCCTGCAGGGTCATGTCAGATGCCACCTCCACCAGGAAGCCCTCCCTCTTGCTGCTGTCCCTATGCTTCCTGTGGGCCCTGGTGATTCACCACATGGTCAGCTGGGCCCCAACACATCCCTCCCAGAAGTCTGTGGGCTTCCACCCCCACCCTGCCTGCTGCCGCTGCTGGGGAATCCCCTGTCAGCAAGGGAGGCCTGCCCTGCCTTCCCCAGCAAGATCCCACCCCTTTCTTGTCCCATCCTGCACGCCTGACCTGATGCCAGGTGTCCCCTTGGAGCAAGTGGCAGTGTTGCGGAGTGTTTGTAAAATTGCAGCTCCTCGGCTGGCCTGGGCCTTGGGAATCCCCAGGGCGGGGCTGGGAGTCTGCACTGAAGTAGCTCCTGGTGTCCCTGCCGTCAGGGAGGGGCTTGGAGGGAGCCTGTCCCTGGACTCCTCCCAGGACCCCTCACTGGGACCCTGACGGAACCAAAGTCTTGGAAGGGGCTCAGGAACCTGCAGCTGAGAAGCCCCTGCTGCCCCTGCCTCCCTCCGTGGCTGCCCTGTCTCAGCCTCGAGTCCCCCCACCCCTGAGAAAATTAGCTATCTGTGACCAACACATTCCACTTTGCTCAGACATACTGGACTGGGCATGAGCAAATAATTTCATTGCTTTAAAAAAACACATTGAGCGAGCGCTGGTTGGAATCAAATTCTTTTTATTTTAATCAAGTGCATTGGCCCGAGGGGTTTCTAGAAAGCTCCACCCACTTCTAGTACCCCCAGTCCTTAGGAGGCCCCTGCCAGGCCTCCCCCTCCAACTGTGTGCCTCCAGGCAGGACTGTGCCAGCTCCCAGCTCACTCTCTCTGCCAGCCTGGGCTCCCAAGGCAGATCTGAGGTGTCCCTATTGCAGCCCAGGGGCAGGATGCCTGGCTCAGCACAGATGCAGGCTGAAATCCCAAGGCCTGCAGGCCCTTCTGCAGCCGCACCCCAGGGACCTCGGCCTCCTGACCGCTCCTGCTTGCCAGCCACCGAGGCAGCTGCACCCCAGCCCTCACTCCCTCAACTCCCTGGCCCTGTGTGGCCCCGGCCAGCCTGAGTGCTTTTCACCCCACACTGGCCACTGCCACCATCTCCTCTTCCAAGGACTGAGAGGATGTGCCCCTCTGGGGTCCCCGCCCCCACCTCGACCCACAGCACGGGGCCTGGTGAGACATGAGGCTCAAGGCCACCTACAGCAGCCAGGAGGGAGGGCTGTGGGTCCCTCCCCTTCAGCCAGGGGACCCGGTGGGTGGCCTGGCCTTCCCCGCAGGATCCAGGTGGAAGGGAGCTCGGCCCAGGGCATGCTCCCCACAGTGGCCCTCAGGGTCAGTGGAGGAGGCCGCCTCCTCACAGGCAGCCTCAGCTATTCACAAGAGGGTCTCCTGGGCCCCCCTCCAAAAGCTTCCTCAGCCCACAGCCCCTGGAGAAGGCAGAGGTAGGAGGGGAGGCTCGGGGACTCCTGCTCTGCTCGACCAAGCTCTGCCCTGCCTGCCTCGGGCTGGCCTGGATGCCAGTGCAGCTCAGAGCCCAGGATGGCAGGGCCTGGAATCTCCACCTGGTAGGCCATGCCCTTTCCTGGTAAGGGGACTTCAGGGGTGATCACACACCAAAGTGGAGCTGGCCACCACCCCAGGGATAAAGCCACTGTCCCAGGTCTCCCGCCCTGTGCCGGGTCCCACTGCAGCCATGCACTAGCTGCCTGTGCCCCCCACGCCCCATCACAGGTTCTGCTGCTGGCCTGGCAGAAACTAAGAGGGACCCTGGGGTCCTGGCACCCACAGCCTGAGGGGAAGGCAGGCACCAGCCCGGCCCACAGGGTGGAATCAGGGTGCTGGTCCCTCGCTGAGTGAGGAGTCCTCCTCGAAAGACTGCCTGGCTCGGGCCCAGTCTGTACCAGGCTGTACCACTGACCCTTCCCAGGGAACCCTCTTGGCAGGGACTCCCCAGGCCCAACCCAAACCATCTTTCCCTGCAGGGCATCGTCCTGCTGGGTGCTCAGTTGGGGTCTCCATGGCAAGGGGCCCCAGGACTCCTGACAAGGAGAGCTCAGTGGCTGATGGTTCAGTGGGCCACCGGAAGCTCAGACCACATGAGGGTGTCCATGGGGGGTAGGCCTTGTCCTCACCCTCTCAGGAGGTCCCAGGCTTCTCACCCTTGCCCACATTTCTCGCCTCTGCTCTGGCCTCCCCCTGGCCCTCCCTGGCTGTTGTCCCCCCTGTACCCCACAGGAGCAGATCCCGCGCATGTGCACTGGCCGCCTGGGCCCCCCCTAGCCCGGCAACTGCGGGGAGACAGCTGTG
>NW_012101565.1:902119-917672 GCF_000951045.1 Mandrillus leucophaeus
CGCCCACTCCCCCGCCCACCCTTTCCCTTCCCGGCCCCTGCCCCGCCGTGTCGCGCCCGCCTCTGCTCTGGGATCCCTCCAGCCCCAGCAAGTTCCTCAGGTGGTTCCGGCCTCTGGAGCCCCCTCTGCTCTCCCAGAGCGCCTCAGGCAGAGCAGCCAGGATGGGGACCAGGCCCGCCTCACCGGGAATGAGCCCGTCACCTGCTCCTCCCACCCCGCAGCAGACACGACTGTCATCAGCACCCACCTTAGAGCCGAGGTCACTGAGGCTCAGCGAGCGTGTGGCCAACCTACAGGGCCCCTCGCCTCTCCTCCAGGGAACAAAGGGTGTGGTCCTACTGCCGCCCTAGTGACCCGGGCCTGGCTGGGATGGAGACCGGGGCTGGTGGGCTGGACGAGAGTGGCAGGAGGTCTCTCAGGACAGTTCCCAAACCCCAGGCTCCCCACCTATCCCCAGGCTTCCCTACGTCAGCCTTCCCACCCCCAGCCCCTCTCCTCGCCCCAGGAGCCTGTTGGGGAGGGGCCGCTCAGAGGAGAAGGGTTCCCAGGATGTGGGTGTCTGGCCATGCTCACCTGCCTCTCACCTGATGCCATGTTCAGGTCCCCGTGGACCTGTGGCTGCTTGGAGAGGCCGGGGGTCACAGATGGGGCCAGGACACTGTGGTGAGGAGTGAGTGTGCTGCGCTGGGGGCAGAGCCTGGGCAGGGCCAGCAGCTGGAGGCTCCAGGACACACTCTGCCCCAGCAGGCTACCCAGAGAGGGCCTGAGGCCCAGCCCCCAGGATGCTCGGCTGTCCTTGGGCAGGGAGGCTGAGGGGTGTGTGACAGAGGAGAGAGCCCAGCACAGGGACGTGTGACCAGGCCTGAGAGTCACAGAAGGACAAGAGAGGCCACAGGCCGTGGCCAGAACCAGGGAGATTCGGGACCATCAAAGTTGGGGGTCAGGCTAAGGCTGGGAGGAGGGGCAGGGCCTGGGGGCTCAGGCCAGAGGTGCAGACATCACAGCCAGAAGCTGGGGCTGAGGGTAACAGGAGGCAGAGGTGAGGGCACAGGGGCCGGACGAGGGCCAGGTAGAGGGTGGGGGCCAGGGTGAGGGGTGAGGGCTGGTTCCTGGGGATGCAGAGAGCAGAGCCATCCAGGCTGGGGACGGGGGCTTGGTGCCAGGTTGCCCTTCACCCTCCTCCAGTCTCAATAAAGTCACTAATTAGCATCCTGACCACTCAATTAGTTAGGCTGCACACGCTTAATTATGACAGAGTGTACCAGTGGGGGCAGGCAGCGCCATCAGCTCCCCCAGCCCCAGGAGCCAGGGTTTATTGACCAGAAAAGACATATGAAGAGACTGTGGCCCGCAGCCCTGCTTCCTGATGCGGGGCAGGGTGAGCGGAGGGGTAGGGAGGCAGGCGGGAAGACCCTGAGCATCTACAGGGGTTCCCATATCCTCTGCTCAGCTCCCCCAGGCCCCTGGGAGGGAGTCCTCCCCACTCCACACCTCTGGCCTCTGACTTCCACCTGTACCTGCCTCTTGCCCTCAGACTACAGTTACATGAAGAGGTCCAGGCAGGGTGGGTTCATGGCCTGGTGCCTCCAAGTGGAGGCCACACCGCTTCCCAGCCCTTCGCTCCTGGAGCCTGGAGCAGATGTGTCCAAGTCAGCTTCTCTTTGTAGCCTCTGTTGGGCTGACAGTGACTTCAGGAATGCTCTCCTCCTGCTGCACTCTGGACCTGTTGGCCATGCTGTTCAATTTAGCAAATGTTCTTCCTCACTGACCAGGTGCAAGTCCCTGGCCAGGTGCAAGTGGCCTGGTGCAAGTCCCTCTTGGACAACCTCAGCCCTGGAGACACCACCTTATTTACCACTTTGTGGGCAAAAACAGTCCTTTTTTAAAAATGGGGTCTCCTTCTGTTGCCCAGGCTGGAGTGCAGTGGCGCAATCACAGTTCACTGTAGACTGACCCCCTGGGCTCAAGCGATCTTCCCCTCAGCCCCCCAAGTAGCTAGGACTACAGGCGCACACCACCATGCCCAGCTAATATTGTTTATTTTGTGTAGAGAGAGGGTCTAACTATGTTGCTCAGGCTTGACCTTTACTTTTTCTCAGAATGTCAAGAGGTTTTGTCTTATCTGCCAACACATCATGCAACTAGCAAGGCTCTGGTCCAAGTAGGAACTGATGGTAAATTGGGCAGTGATGATGGTGGAGGTGGTGGTGGTGGTGATGATGATGATGATAATGATGATGGTGATGGCAGTGGTGGTAGTGGTGATGCTGCTGGTAGTGCTGGTGATAGTTACAATGACAGCAGTGATGGTAGTGGTAATAGTGATGATGATGGTGATGGTAGTGATGGTGATGGCAGTAATAGTGATGGTGATGGTGGTGGAGATGGTGGTGGTGGTGACAGTGATGTCAGTGGTAATGGTGATGGTGGTGGTGGTGATGGTGGTGATAGTGGTAGTGTTGGTGGTGGTGGTTGAAATGATGGTTGTGATGGTGATGATGTTGGTAGTGATGGTGACAATGATAGTGGTGGTAGTAGTGGTGATGGCAATGATGGTATTGATGGTGATGGTTGTGGTGGTGGTGGTAGTGATGGTGGTGGTGGAGATGGTGATGATGGTGATAATGGTGATAGGGTAATGGTGCTGGTAGTGATGATGATGGTGGCAGTGATGGTGATGATGCTGGTAGTGGTGTGATGGTGGTGGTGGTAATGGTGGTGAAAGTGGTGGTGATCATAATAGTGCTGGTGGTAGTAATGATGGTGGTAGTGATGGTGATGATAATGATGACTGGTGGTTGTGATGATGATGTTGGTGATGGTGATGGTGATGGTGTTGGTGATGGTGATGGTGGTGATGGTGGTGGTGGTGATGCTAGTGCTGGTGGTAGTAATGATGGTGGTAGTGATGGTAATAATGATGATGATGGTTGTAGTGGTTATGATAATGATAGTGATGGTGGTGGTGGAGGTGATGGTGATGATGGTGGTTATGGTGGTAGTGGTGGTGATGGTAGATGATGATGCCAATGGTGGTGATGGTGTTGGTCTTGGTGGTGGTGATGGTGGTTGTGTTGGTGGTGGTTGTGATGGTGATGATGGTGGTGGTGGTCATGGGGATGGTGGTGGTGATGGTGGTTGTGGTGGTGGTCATGGTGATGGTGGTGGTGATGGTCGTGGTGGTTGTGGTGGTGTTGGTGGTGATGGTGGTGATGGTGGTGGTATTGGTGGTGGTATTGGTGGTGGTGGTGATGGTGGTGGTGGTGATGATGGTGGTGGTGTTCATGGTGATGGTGGTGATGGTCATGGTGGTTGTGGTGGTGTTGGTGATGATGATGGTGGTGATGATGATGGTGGTTGTGTTGGTGGTGGTTGTGATGGTGATGATGGTGGTGGTGGTCATGGTGATGGTGGTGGTGATGGTCGTGGTGGTTGTGGTGGTGTTGGTGATGATGCTGGTGATGATGATGGTGGTGATGATGATAGTGGTGGTGGTCATGGTGGCAGTGGTCATGGTGAGGATGGTGGTGATAGTGGTGATAGAGCCAAGAGGCTCTTGGGACCATATGGCTGGGACTGAGGGTGGTGTAGACACAGCTGACCCTTCCATGAGGGCCCTGCCTGGCTCTAGTAGCTTCTATCCTGAACACAGCCTGGTGAGTGTCTGAAGGATGGTCCCCTCGTTAAGTGAAGGCAGGGCAGGCCTGTGGATTTCAGGGGTCCCAGAGACCTGGGAGGACATTTAGTGGGGGCAGAGTCCTCACCAAAGACTCAGTGGGCTCTGGAGTTCCTGTATCTCCTGAGACCTGGGCCTGACATCACCCTGTGGATGGCCTCTGGCCTCTACATGGGCTGGGCTGGGGTGTCCCAGGAACAGAGAAAGGCCCAATTATTGTTGGGGACCCCAGCACTCTCTGTCCAACGGAGCCTGGGGCCTGGGTGGCAAATGTGGGCATTGCAAAGAGAAAGTGGCAGGACTGGGAGGAGGCCCAAGCCCGGGGTGGGGCCTGGGGGCTGCCGGGTCCACACCTCTGAGGTGGTGAGTGGTGCAGACAGCTGGTCCCTGTGGGTCCCTAACAAATGCGGCCGAGGAGTGGGCCCCTCAGGTGTCCACGCGGCATAACCCCGCTGTGACTGAAGCCGCCAGCCTGGGTGAACGTTCTTCAAGATTTCTGCCTTCATTTAACAAATATCTGTGGCACTCGTGTTGTGTGCCAGGCACTCCATTCAGCCAGATCGAGGCAGGGAAGTCCCTGCCCAGGAGCACTCATGTCCCAGTAGAGACAAAGGCCACAGGGCTTGCCCTGTGAAGCCAGCAGGCCCCGGGGGCTGGCTGTGATGAGGACCTCAGAGTCCTTTGGGGAATCTGGGTGCCCAAGTCAGACCCAGATGGAAGCCTGGAGCTGCCCCCCAGGAGGGGGAGGCAGTGCTGTGTCCTGGGGTATACAGCTTCATCTTAGCTCCGATGGGGTGCCTCTTGGGGTCCCTCAGCCTGGGAAAGAGGCCCCATCAGCTCTGGGAGGCTGAGAGCCTGGAGTCTTGGCCTCTGAAGGCTGCGTTTCCTGGATGGCAAAGCCCAGGAGGACCCTGGCACCGGGGGGGACCTTGGGCAGGTGGTTGGTCCTAGGCAAAGGGCAGAGCTGCCCCAGCTGAGAGGGCGGAAGGCCATGTGCCCCCCCAGCCACGGTGGGTGCTTGGAGTCAGATACAATTACTCTCTCAGTGTATCATAATTACTGCAAATAGCCCATTAAAGAGAAATTATCATCAATA
Organism: Mandrillus leucophaeus; assembly: GCF_000951045.1. Classification (NCBI taxonomy): domain Eukaryota; kingdom Metazoa; phylum Chordata; class Mammalia; order Primates; family Cercopithecidae; genus Mandrillus; species Mandrillus leucophaeus. The sequence continues at coordinate 906,892 of NW_012101565.1, forward strand.
TGATATTAGCAGACAGCGGGGGAAACGAAGAAAGAAAAGTGCTTATTCTCTCATTTTCCCGTTAATGGAGACAAGGGGTGCAGAGGCAGTGGCCCCTCTCCACTGACCTCACTTCCCTGCCCACTGCCTGGGGCCACAAAGGACCTGGCAGGCTGGGAGCCAAGGCATGACCCTGGAACCCAGCAGTGCAGGAAAAGCAGGTGCCATGGGTGGAGTCGGACCTGCCTCTGCCCACTGTTGGGGGCTCCTCTGATCCCTCCCAAACCTGGCTTTAGTCCAGTTTGGGTGGCTTGGGCCTCCCTTGAGGTACCCTCTGCAGCCTCCCCGCCCCCCCTTCCACTGTCAACCCCCTCAAGGGAAGGCCCTGCAGTAGGAGGGGTCTTGGTTCAACCTGCCCTGAGCTTGTGGCCCTTTAAATCCTGGGAACCAGGCTCCACTAGACGTGGCCTCTGGAGCACAGGCCCCTCCCAAACATCACCAAAATGATAGAGGAGGAAGAGGGAGGTGCTGTCTGCAGGAAAGAGAGAATGGGAGTGGAGCAGCAGCCACCGGGGAGGGAAGAGGTGGCAAAGTGCTCCATGGCTGGGGTGCCTATCTTGGCAGAGTGGAGCAGATGGTGAGCCAGAGGCTCAGCTGGGCCCGAGTGGGCATCTGTCAGAGCCATTAGGTCCCTCCCTGTGGCCTCTTCCAGCCATGGGGGACCCTGGGGAAACTGCGCCTGGGACCAGGCTCACTGGAGGGTGGGCATGAGGTGCTCACTGAAGACAGGGGATTGAGTGACCATCACAAACCAAGCTCAGCCGCCTGCCCCTCCTCCTCTTAGCAATGACACCAGCAGCGCATTAGCTCCCCAGGCAGGAGAGCAGAGGAGCCTTCTCTGAAAAAACTCAATGGCCAGAGGAAGAAGACCAACCTCTGAAAATGATAGATTCCTCATTGCCTGGTCCTCTACAGAAAGGCCCATCTGCCGACAAGACCACCGCCACCCTCCACCACCCTCCCTCTGCCACCCTCCGCCACCTTCTGCCACCCTCTGCCAGGGCACCAGAATGCCAGGCCTCACTCACTCATGATCAGCTGAGCACCAGCAGGCAGGTGAGAAGAGCCCCGAGTGTGGAACAGTCGCAACAGAGCCAGGGAGACCCATGGAGTCCAGTGAGAACTGTAACAACGGCAGCAGCGCCCAGAGATGCTCCCAGTGAGCTCAGCACAGCCACGACCCTTGGACGTGCCAGCCGATTCAATACTCATGATGAACCCAGGAGGTCAGTGCCGCTCTTATGAGAGAACTGAGGCACAGAAGGTCACATCCACCTCCCCAGAGTCAACAGCTAGGAGTGACAGAGCCAGGATTCTGCCAGGCAGGTTGGCCTCAGAGGCCACACTTCTTTTTTTTTTTTTTTTTGAGACGGAGTCTTGCTCTGTCGCCCAGGCTGGAGTGCAGTGGCCGGATCTCAGCTCACTGCAAGCTCCGCCTCCCGGGTTCACGCCATTCTCCTGCCTCAGCCTCCCGGTTAGCTGGGACTACAGGCGCCCGCCACCTCGCCTGACTAGTTTTTTGTATTTTTTAGTAGAGATGGGGTTTCACCGTGTTAGCCAGGATGGTCTCGATCTCCTGACCTCGTGATCCGCCCGTCTCGGCCTCCTAAAGTGCTGGGATTACAGGCTTGAGCCACCGCGCCCGGCCCAGAGGCCACACTTCTTATCCCAATAATAAAGGTGAACAAGAACAGGATGAAGTTAGAGTGAGCGAGTGAGAGCGGTAACACTCATGCAATCAGAGAACAAGAGAAAGCTCAATGGGAAAACGTATTCACTGGCAGAATTAAAACACAAAACAAATACAGAGAGATGGCCGGGCGCGGTGGCTCACACCTGTAATCCCAGCACTTTGGGAGGCCAAGGCAGGCAGATCACCTGAACTCAGGAGTTCGAGACCAGACTGGGCCACATGGTGAAACTCTGACTCTACTAAAAATACAAACATTAGCTGGGCATGGTGGGGCATGGGGCATGCTTGTACTCGGAAGGCTGAGGTTGGAGGATCGCTTAAACCTGGGAGGCAGAGGTTGCAGTGAGTGGAGGTTGCAGTGAGTCCAGATTGCGCCACTGCACTCTAGCCTAAGTGACACAGTGAGATCCTATCTGAAAAAAAAAAACAGAGAGAGAGAAGGCAGGAAGGAAAATTAGAAAAATGCAGAATTGATCCAGGAGGTCCAGCTTCCAAAAGGAGTCAGAAAGAAAGGAGAGAAAAAGGTGGGGGATCACTGATCAAAGAACTGAACTGAGACCAGCGCCCAGAATGACAAGGCATAGGCCAGACAGCAAGGCTCACCCAAGTCCAGCACAATGCAAGTGACGCTGGCACATCACTGTGGAATAGGCCACTGGGGCCAAGGAACCCCAGAAACTTCCAGAGAGGGAAAAAAACAGTCACACATGTCTCTGTCTCTCTTTTTTTTTTTAAGGATAAAGGGAATTCTTTTTTTTTTTTTTTTTGAATGAGGGTCTTGCTCTGTTGCCCAGGCTGCAGTGCAGCAGTGTCATCATAGCTCACTGCAGCCTCTAACTCCTGGGCTCAAGCAATCCTCCCACCTCACCCTCCTGAGCAGCTGGGACTACAAGCAAGCACCACCGTGCCCAGCTAATTTTTAAATTTTTTTGTATGGATGAGGGTCTCACTATGTTGCTCAGGCTGCAGCCAGGCTGGTCTCAAACTCCTGGACTCAAGTGATACTCCCACCTTGGCCTCCAAAAGAGCTGAGAATACAGGCATGAGCCACCGCGCCCAGCCACATACTGTCTCATAAAAAGGCAAAGCAGCCCCCAAATGCACAAGGAGCTGAGAAACCAAAGGAGGAGGCAGACGAGTTCAGCCTGTTGTTAGTGTGTTTTATGGGGGATCTTATGAACAGAAGAGTGGTCTTGGACAGCCATAAAACACGTAGATCTCCACACCGTAACTCCCCAGACCCAGGGGTTATATACCATAGGGAAAGGGTACACGTGCTTCGGAGGGAATGGGGAGGTGTTTGATCTAAAGGCAGGACTTACAGTATATGCTTTTATGCAAGGAACAACAGATAAACTGAAAATCTCAGAGGCATTCCTGGGACCAGTGTTAGAAGTCAGCAAGGTGGATTAGCTTCCACGGTATGTTACTTTAGCCTCCACACATACCACGGATTAGTAGTAAAGATGGAACTGGACTTCCAGTAGCCACACAGAAGCTCAAAGACAAAGTACCTTACAGATGCTGAGGAAGACTCCCAACAGCACATTCTATACCCAGCCAAACTATCTGTCTAGTGTGAGGAAATACTAATGACACTGTTAGATTTCTTAAATCTCAAAACACTTCTCTGCCATGCATCTCTTCTGAAAAAGTATCTGAAGGATGCTCCCCTACAAGGAGTAGTCAACCAAGAAAGAGAAGGGGGTGCCAACACAGTAGAGGCAGGAGGGGCCGGCAGGCCTGGAGAGCGCCAGTCCAGCCGCAGCAGGAAACTGGATGGCTCCTGCTGAAAGGTATCCAGGGAAAAGGGCCTTCCTAGATTACATAATGCAAGTTTCTGTGTGGAAGCCATGTCACGAGAGCTTTCTAAAATGATTAGAGCATTTAGGAAGAATTTGTTATTGACATAGAAAACCAAACAAAGGAAAACCAGGAGGCAATTTTTAACTCCAGGAAAAACAAAGACGTTGCTCAGGAAAGAGCATGTAATTATAGAATATAACTGTTCACGCAAGAACAATCCTTATGTAGTCATGATAATGTAAATACGGAATATTTTTATGCTAAAAGTATTGTGGGGTTTTTTTGTTTCGTTTTGTTTTTGAGACAAGGTCTCACTCTGTCACTCAGGCTGGAGTGCAGTGGTGTGATCACAGCTCACTGCATCCTAGACCTCCCAGGCTCAGGCAATCCTCCCACCTCAGCCTCATGTGTAGCTGGGACTACAGGTGCATGCCACCTGTTCACCCATCTACACACCATTTATTCACCCACCACCAGCCATCCATATAGCCTTCCATCCAACCACTATCCTCCCCTGTTCCTACCCATCCTGCTGTCTTCCTCGTCAGCACTCCAGCTGTCTGTCTGTTCATCCACCCACTACCTCATATGCTCCTTTTGTTTTTACCTCTTTTACCTTCCTCCATCCTGAACTGCAGAGGTGACGGTTGGAGTGGAAGCTGACATTTTGGGCCAGGAGACCCTGGGAGTACAGGCCACGATGAAAAGAGCCTGAATCTAGAGCGTTCTGTGAAGTCAGTCACCACGGCCGACCTGGGCATCAGATTCTGGACTTTTACAACACAGAAATTAAATTTCCATTGAATGTTCTGGAGTCACTGTTCCTTTAGCTCTCTGTTACCTGTACTTACATCTCTCTGTGAGTTGCAGAGTTTTGCAGTTAAGGTATTAATATTACTGAGTCTAAAGGTGCCTCAGGTCAGAAGTGCCGACGGTGAATGAGGGCACAGCTCTCGGTCTGAGACTCATGGTGGGGAAGCCTCCTCACCTTGCTCCTTCTCCCTGTCACCAAGAAAGGAGGTCCAGGGGAAGGAAGGGGGCCATGTGGCCCTCCCGCCCCCACACTGTCCCTCTGGGATTCTGCTAGCCTGTGGGTGTGGGCAGCAGCTCAGCCTGGCCCTGGAATTTTCCATAAAGGTCTTTCCAGGTAAGAATGATTAGACAACATATTTTGTATTCGTTATTATATAGTGCGTTTTAAATGTTATTTACGTGTATGTGGGTGGGTAAGATTTAATGGCTAAAGAGTGCTAGACAGAGGGAGCAGGAGTGTGTCTGGGCTTGTCACATGAATTCCTGCAGAAATAATTATCTTTTGGAGAATGCTGAATGTCATACCTTCCTGATCGTAACCTCAACGTGGCCCTAAGCGCCCTGTCCAGGGCCCCAGAGTTTCTGAACTCAGATTAAGTCAGCTCCCCAAACTCAGCAGAAAGTGGGAGGAGTTGGGGCTGTTCTGTCCCTAGTGCACAGGTATGGGCAGGGCTGGATTTTACCTTCTGGGCAGGGCTGTGGAAGGGAGGGTGAGGGGACAGACCAGCGGGTGGGGGGTGTGAGGAGGAGAGGAGTGGGGACTGCAGACCGGCAGCGCACTGCTGCTGAGTAGTGGAGGAACTGCTTCTGGGAGCAGAGCTGGGCTGAGCTGGGGACCCCCATGGATGGCAGCTCTGGGCACCCCTCCCATGCCTGCTCCTTCCCTGCTCCCCTCCCGCCAGGAGCCAAGCTCTGTTCCCCCCGGCCCTCTGCAAGCCCCACTGCAAGCCAAGACATCTCTGGTCTTGGATTGGGGGCACCCCTGCAAATCCCGCCCCGGTGCACTGGAGAGGCACATCCCACTGCACACCCTCCCCTCGGAACAGAGTCCCCTATTCCAAGAAGCCCTCTCAGATTGACGAAGGGCTTGCGGAACGGACCCTCTCTTTCCTCCTCACGAGGTCCCTGTGTGGATGCCGGATGGGAGGAGGTAGGGAGAACTCAGTGTCTTTTTACAGATGAGGTGATTGAGACCAGAGAGACTGCCCCACTCTACCTCCAGCTGGGGAGGGGCAGAGGTCAGGCCTACTCCAGTCCACCATGGCGTGGGTGGCCTGGTGACTGGGCGGGGGAGCTGGGGAGGTGCCCACTGCACCTAACAAGGCCAGTGATGAGGTCCAGGGCCCTGTCTCCACCCACGCCCCACTGCCTGACCTGCCTCCAAGGCGATGGCAGCCCCCACCCTGCTCCAGAGAAGAGGACTGGACAAGGGAGGGAGGGGACCAGGCCTTTCCAGACTCACCACCCCCACTCGAGCCCTCTGCACCACCCGCACCTCCTGAGCTCTCAGGTATGGGGGTTCCAGGGCGGTGCACCAAGCACCCTCAGATGCAGTGTGGGGCTGCCCTTCGGAGGCACCCGCGCTGGCCTCCTGCTTTTCCATAGGCGCAGCGGGCCCAGATAGGGCATGAGGCAGACAGAGTATCCTGTCCCCCATGCAACACCCCCAGGACCCAGAGGGCAGAGACGGTGGGTAAGGAACCATTTCACACACACTGCGTGTGCCCCGCCCCTGCCGAGGCTATACCACCTTGGCCCATTTAATCTTCAAGCAAGCACAGGAAAGCAGGTTCTATTATTACAATTTCCATTTCACAGTTGAGAAAACGGGGCTCCAAGCTTGTCTGAAACTACAGAGCAGAAAAGTGAAGAAGAAACTGAGGGTCTCAGTGGACCTGGTCAGCCACCTCCCTGGACTGTGGCAGCTCCAGCCTGTGTCCCCCACGATCCTCTATACAGAAGCAGGGGCCCCTGCTGCCCCCACAGTGGCCCCAGGATCTGTCCCCAGTTCCTCGCCGCCCTCCCTGCCCCCATCTCACGCCTCTTTCCCTGCAGCCGCTCCAGCCCCCACTTTCTACACACAGGCCCAGCCACCTACTGGCTGGCGGGGCCTCCTGGAGGCCAGGCGGGCTCTTCCCCCTCCCTTCCCGCCCTTTTCCTCTCCTGATTTCCTGGCTACCCTCTGGCTTACTCTGCAGCATGCAATTCATCTTCCCATCTCTCTCTCCATACCTGAGCCTCATGCTGCCCAGGACTGGCACGCCCGCGCCACCCCACTGGGGTAACAGTCCCAGCGCTGCTGCTCTGTGTCCTGCCGCGCCCCAGCCTGAGCATCTCACACACCGCGATGTGTGCCTAGAAGTGCCGCCTCCTGACGCCTCTGCTGCACCATCAGTGCCCCACCCGGCAGGGCACAGCCCCTCCCCAGCACCGCAGCAAATAGGCAGGAGATCCCGGCCCGGCCGGGGAGCCGGGGCAACGGCAGGGCCCCCGTAGAGAGGGTGGAGCTGGGGCCGAGGCTGGCCAGCTGCCTAACACTTCTGGGACAGACAAGCCGTGCTCCATGCTCCAGGACGAAGGGGGCTGTGGGGTTGGCAGAGGGCTTCCTTTGAGGGGGAGCACACCAGGAGTGCTGAGGCTGGGGGTAGGGGGCAGGCAGATCCCTCAGGAGTGTGGGCTGGAGGGCCAGGACAGCCACAGGCGGCTTCTCGTGGGGAGGGGCAGCCTTGGGGTTGGAGACAGGAGACCAGAGGCTGCAGGGAGAAGCTGGGGCTGGGTGGGCTGGGTGGGGTGGGCCCAGCCTGGGCCCCTGTGTTTGAAACTCCCTTGTCCCAGAGGAGCCATGGACTATGCCCCTCCCTCAGGGCATCAGCTTCCCTGGGGCATCTGTACCAAGAGCTGGGCAGAGGCTGCGGCTAGAGTGGGGCCACCCAGGGCATGTGGCTTCCTGGAGGACACGGCTTGTCCCTGAGACCCACCCCTCTGGGGGAGGTGACCAGACACTTGGGTCCCAGCCAGGAGATGGGGGCAAGGGTGCTATAGGAGAAGGGGCTCCGGGACCCTCCTTCATAGAGCAGCCAGCGTCCCCGAGAGTCCCGCGGGGCCCCGCCGGTGGCCTGGGGCTCTTCTGTGCCCAGTACCCTGCCTGCACCCTCACTGAGGCTGCTCCCGGGAGGCAATCAGGGTTCACAGGGCTGGTGCCTGGCATGTTCCAGATACCTTCCTGTGTCAGCCTCTGAGGACTGGGTGGGAGGGAGGGAAAGGGGCCGTCCCCTGTGAGCTAGACCAGGCTGAGGGGGTGCTGGGAGGTGCGGTGGAGGCAGGGAGGCCCCAGGGCGGAGCCCACCACATGGGAGGGAAGGGCTGGGCCACAGATTCAAGTCAGGGGCTGAGGTGGCTCTGTCTGGGAAGGCAGTGGCCTGAGTGTGGAAAGGAATTATCCTCCAGGCTAGAACTGATCCCAGCTGCCCTTGGGACACCTAACTCGGGTGCCAGGCGTCAAGGGCATTGGAGTTCCAGAGGCCAGCATGGAGGAGGTGGCAAGGCTCAGGGGAACGCCAGGGCTGAAAGGGGCAGCAGGGGCTGCAGCTGAGGGGCTTCAGGCCTGGTGGGCTGCTGTTGGGGGGTGCCCCACCTCTTGCTCTCCACAGTCGGGTTGGGGTGCCTGGGGGGGTGGGCCGGGCCTGAAGGCCACAGGCCCCCTCCTGTGCCCGCCCCTCCTGCGACTCCCACAGCCTCCTTCGCTGAGCCCTTCACGCCTGCCCCACCCAGCGCTCCTCCCCAGCCTCGGGCTAATTGGCTGTGACAGCTGGAGCCCTGGGCAGCTGAGCAGTGTCACTGCAAATTAAGCAGGCGCTGAGCCTGCCAGCCGCAAATTACTCTGTCACTGCTCCCCGTGCGGACTGCCGACTGTGTGGGGGTCGAGGGTGTGGGGTCCGAGCTGCTCCCACCTTCCTACCGTCTCCTGATTCGGGGTACACTTCCTTCTCCCATCCCCCACCTCCTTTGCCTCCCAGGTGAGGAAGCGATTTCCCCTCCTCCTGGGCCAGCCTCCTGCCTCGGACCTTCCCCAGGTCCTGCCTCCTCCTCCACAACTTCCCAGTCCTCTGAGCGCTGGTCCCATTTCCCGGACCCTGGCTGCCCCTGCCTTGCCAGCCTCCTCTACCGCCCCAGACTCCCTAATTCAGGGTCCCCCGGCCACCACCCTCTCCCGGGGAGCCCAGGGATCCGAATGCCTCCTCTCAGGGACCCTGGGGGGTACTCCCGTCAGAGCTGCCTGCCCCCACCTCGAGACCCGCTAGGAGCCAAGCTCAGCCCAGACCCCACAGGCCTCCACCCTCTCCAGCTCATCCCACAGCCTCGGGCTCTCCCTGCTGACCCACACACTGCACCTCCAAAGTCCACCCTGTGCTGCCCCTTCCCGCGGACCCCCAGGGGTCACACCATCAAGGTTGAGCACAGAACCTGCATCCACCCCACGCCCTGATTTTCCACGCCCCTCCCAGCTCCCCCAGGTCCATCCCATCCACACTTTCCCTGACCACCTGGGCCCTCGCCCTCGCCTCAGTCTTTGCTGCCCCCCCCAACCTGCCAGGACCCTCGGCCTTAGGGAGGTGGGCCCCTGTGAGGGTGGGGCCAGGCTGGGCTTGAATCTGGGACAGCAGGGGCACTCAGACCCTGCCCCACACCCTTGCTGGGCCTCCCCAGCCCTCGGCTGGACTCCGTGACTGGGAACTGCTGACCAGGCACCCAGGCCTGGGGATGGCAGAGACAGAGCTGGTTCAGCCGTGAAGGCAGCAGGGAGGAGTGGGGGCTGGCCAAGGGAGAGCGTGGACCGCACAGGGCTGGTGGCCCTTTCCTGTCCTCCAAATGTCAGCCCATCACCTCTGTGGCTGACTCAGAGCCCCCGAGTATCTGCTTCCCAGAGTGGCTGGCAGGTGTGGAGACCAAGGTCCCCTGGGGAGAAGGCCACGTTCTTCCTGACACCCACCCTGTTCCGAGTCCCCAAGCCCTGGGCCAGGGACGGCTTTGCCCTTCCTCCAGGCCCAGGGTGGGGGTGTTGGGCCCCCAGGCTCCCAGCCATACCCAGTGGCAGGTCACAGCGCTGGCCCTGGGCCAGGTCCCTTGGTGACACTGTGACCTGCACAGGCGTATCTATTGGACAGGCCCCTTCAGGGCCCTCCAAAGCTGAGCCAAGTCCCCGCTGAACAAATGGAGCCTTCAGCCCCTCCATGATTGGCTGGGCTGGTTAGTGATGGTTCCAACCAGCGGGTGGCTGGGCCTTGCACCCCACATCCATCCCTGGAAGAGGGCATGACCCTAGGGAGCCTTCAGCACCTGGCAGTGGAGGATGAGGTCTCCATCCTGGAGGGCATCTGGGCCCCTCACGGTGACTCCAAGGACCAGGGCTGGGAGAGAGGTGGCAAGAGAGGCCAAGGCAGCCAGGGCAGGGCAGGGCCAGGATCCCTCCTCCCGGACAGGGTGGGCTGGGCTGAACTGAGCAGACAATGGCTGAGGACCGCACTTCATTGGAGAGGCCCGTATCAGAGCCCACTGTGGCCAGGTGGGACTCAGCATGGAGGACCGGCCCAGATAAAACCAAGAGGTTGGTTTGCGTGTGGGGCTGGTGGATCCACATGTGTACATCTGGGTGTAACTCCACCCTCACGTGTGCTGGCCAGGTGCACACGTGGTATACGCAGGGCCACAGGTATGTCTGCCGTTGTGTGTCCGGGTGGGTTGAGTCTGTGTGTGCGTGCGTCTACTCCCACATGCTGGGCTGTATGCATGCGTGTGTTCATGTGCCACAGCGTACCCACCCTTGTGCTCGGGCTGGGGCAGAGGACACCTCGGCTTTGTCCTGGCCCTCATCTCAGAGCCGGCTCTATAGGAGGCTGGGGAGTGGTCCTGCCGACAGCCACCCACTGTGACGTGCTGGGGGGCAGTGGGGGGGGGGCGGATACAGGGCCACACCTGGCCCAGCGCCTGGGAATTGCAGGGGAAGGAGGTGAAGGCCCTGGTCTTCTCCTGTGAGCACCCCCAGCCCAAGCCCTGCGTGTGGTTGAGGGGGGCTTAAGGCAGGAGACCAATGCCCATCCAGGTGGGCTGCTGGGCACAGGCGAGTGGGGGGCGAGTGTGGCCAGTGCTCCTGGGCACGTGTGTCCAGTGTGTGTCATGGGTGTCCACCCGGGCCCAGGGCCTTAACGCCAGCCCCTTCAGCCTCTCCCTGCTGTCTGGAAAGAGACAGCTCCCACTGGTGGGAGGTGGGACACAACTCCTGGGGCCACATATCTGAGCTGCCCCAGGATCACAAGTTCCTCATGCTGTGCCATCCCTGTTCAAGGCAGCCTCAGGCCCCAGCTTCCCCCTCTCCCAGGGCTCACGCGGGGGCCGAGTGTCACACGCAGCTTCCCCCTCTCCCAGGGCTCAC
>NW_012101565.1:917722-921343 GCF_000951045.1 Mandrillus leucophaeus
CAGCTTCCCCCTCTCCCAGGGCTCACGCGGGGGCCGAGTGTCACACGCAGCTTCCCCCTCTCCCAGGGCTCACATGGGGGCTGAATGTCACACACAGGACACTGGGGTTGGTGTCTCCCTCAGGAGCTCTTGGGCCAGGGCTGTCACCTGGGTCCCTGCTGTGGGCCCCCAGTGGGCACGTGGGGTGGGTGGGGTGGTGGCGGGGGTGTGTGGGAGATAAGCCCCACTCTCTGGGCCCAGGCAGCCTCCTCCAGGAAGGCAGAGGATGGCACCTTTGAAGTGCCAGGAATCCCTGCCTGCCTGCTCTGGCTCCCAGTGATGGCAGTGGAGGGGTACAGGGGCATCCAGGTCAGGCACCATCACTGACCTCTGGGGACATCCAGGTAGGGGTGGGGTCAGCTGCCCTTCCAGGATGGGTCAGGGGCCAGGGTCCCAGGAGCTGAGCTGAGGATGGTGTGGTCGCTCCTTCCAGAGGCCCTCCAGCTCCCCTCAGCCCCATGCATCTTGGTGCTGCCTTGCACACAAGGGACACACATGGTCACGAGTGCTGTTGGCAAGTCCAGCTCTGCTGCCCTCCAGGGCCCCAGGCCCAGTGAGAAGGAGCTGAGGGATCTAATTCTCCGATTCGTGGCCACATAATCTCCCTCAGCCAGGAACCCCAGAGCTGCCCACCCTCCCCCGCTGCCAGCCCCAGCCAGGCCTGGCTGCGGCAGGCCCTCCCGACCGAAGGGTCGCACCGAGGCCTCCAGCCAGCCCTGCAAGCTGTAAGGCGTCTGGGTCAGGTGTGTGCCGCTGGTCCAGGCCTGTGCTGTGTGGGTGGGCACGGGTGCAACTGCAGCCAAAGGTGCTTTCCACACATGGTCATCTTCCCATGGGGGTTCACGGGTCCCCCAAAATGGTTTTCAGAAAAGCTCTGTCTCGGAACACAGGAATAAGCAGTCCCCATGCTCACCTGCCTGCTCCACCTTGTGTGGTGGGGGGTGGGGAGGGGGACAGATGAGAGAGAGAAAGAGAAAGGGGAGAGAAAATAGAAAATAGGAAAGTGAACTGACTCCAGCGGCAGCAGCTGCTAAGGCTCCATGGCTCAGGCCCCGCCACGGTGCGCAGAAGGCTGGATCCGGTGGCAGCCCCGGCACGCTGCGGAGAAGGCTGGATCCGGTGGTAGCCCGGGCACACGCTGCAGTGGAGTTCCTCTAAGTCCCAAACCCAGCAAGCCTCCAGCAGGCCCCGTGCACCGGGAGGCCCAGTTCTGGCCCCTGAGTGCGGGGCTCCCAGGCGCCTGGGGTGGGGGTAGGGGGCAGGGAGAGTGACACAGCTCCCTGCCCGCCGCTCCCACCCCAAAAAGGCTACCTCTGATCTGGGCTTCCAGAAAACGCTGGGTCCTGTACTTTCTCAGCCAGGAGAAAGGCTCTGTGCAAAGGGCTCCTGGGGGCGGCAATGGTGAAAACTAAGGTGCCCCATGTCCTCTGCTCTTTACAACTTCGGACTACGAAAAATGAGCCAGCAGATTCCCGTCCGAGAATGTGCCCAAGGCAGGCTCCCCGCCCCTCCTTGGGGAGAGGTGGCCTCTGTGAGCGAAGGCCCCGGCCGGGCGGCTGAGCCACTCAAGGCTGGCTGGAACCCGACTGTCCCTGCCGACGTAGTCTCTTCAATTCCATCTTCCGCCCCACACTTCTTTAATTCCCACCAGCATATTCCTCCGCAGAGATGCCTTCATGGCCAGCTCCCCTGCTGGGATTCTGCCTGAACTCCCACAGAGACCCGAAAGCAAAGGGGGAGGCCGCAGGGACCGACAGGGACTCGCGTTCCTCCAGGTCTCTCCACTTGAAATGATACAACAATCTCAGGAGACTCACTCACAGATAATTCCGTCCCGTCCCCAGAAAGAACCTCTGTTTACCCCCAACGGAAAAGCAGCATAGCCCCCTCCCAAAAAAGGCAAGCCTGGGGAGCCCTTGCAGGCCAGAAGTCCTCTCTCCAAATTTGCAAACCACGGACCCTCGCCTGCCTCTCCTCAGGCAGTGAAGGGAGGGAACCATCAACTAAACGTCCTGCAGCCGCCCTGGGGGTGAGATTTCGGGGGTGCTGCCTCCTCCCCGGTGCTCCCAGCCCATGCCCAGCCAGCCGTTCAGAGGAACGAGGGCAGGCTGCGCCTTCAGGTGGGAGACGGGCGGACTCCGAGGGCTGGGGACAGTTCTGGCCACCAGGATGCAGCGGGGCATCCCACCAAGGACACCTCCTGCCTTGCACCCGCAGTCTGCCTCAGTGACTCTCCCCAAAAGCCCCTCGGTCTTTCCTTACCAAGGGCAGACGCAGAGGGCACAGGTCTGCAGGGTAAGGGCCGGCTGACGGTGCCTCGCTGCTCAGTTTCTCCCTGGTCCTGCCGTCACCCAGGGCCGCACAAAGCCCAATGCAGGGCCCTCCTCTTCCTTCGATTCAGGGAGAAACACAGCAAAACTGAAAGCCACCGACAAACAGCCAGGCTGCAGTGACTTGGATCTAAACGGATTTATTTTGTGTATTTTTTTCTTTTTCTCAGTTTCGTAGCAAATGAAAAAAGAACTCAACGAAAACCAACTACACAACAAAACTTTCAACAAGTGGGCACACCTTCCACTCCGAGTGCTCAGGGGAGGGGTGTGGACCGGCTGGAATCCCAGTGATGGCCCCTGAGGGCCCCGGAAAACCGGGCGGATCCCCCAGGCGCCTGGCCCAGCCTACAGGGCCAGGAGCACCCGCCTCCTCGCCCTCTCTCCCAGCTAGTCCAAAAAGCCATGAAGCGTTAAAGAAAGATTCCACAAACAAAACGAAATACAATTTAAATTAAAATAAAAACACTTTCTCCACCCGCCTCATGCCAGGAGGCTCTGGCCCAAGCCTCCTCTTAAAAAAATTTTTTTTTTTTTCTGCTAGAAATACTGTGCATTACTTTTTTCTTTCACTTCTCTTTAAGATTAAAATAAGATACATTTCCCCAGGAATCATAGATATGTTCTGGTGCATAGAGAGACAGCAGCTCGGGGTCCGGGCCAGCCCCCACCCGGCTGAGCACAGGACCCACCCCCCCTCCCCCCACCGTTGAGCATAGGACAGCAGGCTGGACACAGCACAGGTGACGTCCCTGGTTTCGACCTCCAGGGAACGCCGGTAGCAGGGTCGGGGGCAAGCGGGGAGGGGGCAGGCAGGGGCAGGGCCCCTCCTGGCGAGCGACTCATGCTGCACTCGCGACTGAGGGCGGACCCCGGCTGGGGAAGGAAGAGGCTTCCTCCAAGGCTTTCTTTTCTAATCACCAAGCATAATAAAGATAAATACTTCGAAAATAAGACCGATTTTAAAAGGGGGAGGGGAAGTTTAAAAAGGCAAGGAAAGGGAGGCTGAGAAGAGAACGGAGGAGGGCGGGGGCAGGCAGGGGCTACCCGGAAAGGGACGGCAGCGCGGCCCCTCTCGGCTGGCAGGGCGAAGGTGGGAACGGAGAACCACGTTCGACATATGTACAAGTGGACGCTTGGAAAGAAGTTAGACCTGGCTCAAGTTTCCTTGGAAATCACCGTTCTCCGCGCAACGTCACGACGGCGACCCAGGCCGACGCGCACGAACGGGGGCCGGGAGCGAAGGGGCCTC
>NW_012101565.1:922073-922405 GCF_000951045.1 Mandrillus leucophaeus
CGGGGCCGCCCCGGCCCGCCAGCTTCTCGTATTTCTCCTTGTACAGGTCCCGCTCTTTGGCCAGGCGCCCCACCTCCAGCTTCAGCTGCTCCACCTGGCTCTGGAGTTGGCACTTCTCGCTCTCCAGAATGTGCCGCTGCTGCACCCGCTTGAAACGGCAGGACTGCGCGTAGCCGCGGTTCTTGAGCGTGCGCCGCTTCTGCTTGAGCCGGATGACCTCCTCCTTGCTGAAGCCACGGAGCTGCCGGTTCAGCTCGCGCACCGACATGGACACCAGCTGGTCGTCGGAGAAGCGCTCCTCCAGGCGCACGTGGTGGCCCGCGCCGCCGCCG
>NW_012101565.1:923940-925732 GCF_000951045.1 Mandrillus leucophaeus
CCCACGGGCTGACGGCCCCTCAGGGCGTTAGGAATCCCGGTCCAAGCCGCCCACCACCCAGTTTCGCCCCCGGCGGGGCTGGAGGCGCCTTGCTGGGCCTGGAGTGGGATGGGATGGGGGTAACTGAGTCAGGGAGGCGGGGATTTCCACCTGGCGGCCGTGCACCTGTTGGGAGGAGACAGCTCCGGTTCACGGGGCAAGGCAGGCGACGATGGGCAATGGGCCTGTGACCCCAGGTCCCCGACGCCAGCGAGCCGGATGATGGGAGGGATGCCCCTAGAGTCAGAGGCCAGTGACCCGAAGTGGGCCTATTGGTTTTGCTCTAAATTCTCTCCATTGCTGTTCTATGACTTCGACAATTAAAAAAATAAGTCTAAAATGAAACCACCTGTGTAGAGAAAATAACCTGGAATAAGTTGCACAGAGGCCATGGGGAGGCCTGGTCACGGCGCCACTGATTTAGTGCCAGGCCCTCACCTCCTTCCCTCTACAAAGATCGATGGTTTTGTAGCCAGAGGGTCATGCAGTGAGGACTGAACACCTGCTTCCTAAGGTGTCTCGGGGTGTCCCTGGCCCTCCCCTGGACCCTCCCACTCCTCTGGGCAGAGCTGGGACTGCAGATTTGGGAAGACCAGGCCTTCCTCCCTGCAAGGCAGGGCCAAGGACAGCATGAGGACCCACCTGCAGGGACCCCTCTCCCCCGACCCTGTCCCAGAGGGGACTCGGAGCTCCCCACCCGTTTCAGCTCATTCAGGACTCCATGCTGCAACCAGTGTTGCAGGTTGGTGGCCTCACAACCACCCTCCCAATATCATGAGCCTTCTATAGATGAAGAAATGAAGTGGGCATGCAGCAGCCAAGTCCCCACACCAGGTACCTGGACTTGAGACCACATGAGTGGTCCACCAGCCAGGGGTGTGGGGTTTCCTTTATGGCACCCTGCATCAAGACGGAGGCCCGGGAAGGGAGGATGCTACCGAGCAGTAGAGCTGGTGGTAGTCAAGGTTGTCTGTACCTGCAGCCCCGCAAGACGCCTTGGGGCTAGAGGGCCCTTCCACGGCCGCTTCAAGGGTTTAGCAGCATTTCTAGGCACCACACCCTGGCGGCCCTGGGGCACGCTGGAAAGGGAGTTCAAGAGGAAAGAGAGAGTGTTTGCATTGTGCTGTGTCCTCACTGCCCCCACCCGACCCCCCAACCCGTCGCACTGTGGCTCCTGCCAGGCCAAGTAGACCAGGGGAGGGTTTTTGGTCACCAGCCCAGGAGACTCCGGCACACCCGTGGGAATGAAGGAGGTGCCTGACCCCAGGCTGTTGCAATGGGAACCCTCCCAGGGGTCACAGCTATGACCACAGGCTGAGGGACGCTGACCCCACAGCCATGCTTGGACTCGGTGGCACCCCCATCCTGCCACCACCCATAGGAAGCCTAAGTGCCTCATCTTGCTCTGAGAGGTGGGATAAGGTGGTGGAGGCTGGGGTGGCCTCAAAGATCGGCCCTAACCCACCTACCCCAAGCCTGCCAAGCCCTCCTCGAGGCTTGGTGCTGTCACCACCGAGCCAGGATGGCTCCCTAGAATTCACCTGTGCACGGCTGTTCCCTGGGCTCCCAGAAGCACTCTCCCTTCCCGCCAGCCTCCCACCCAAGGGCTTCTCACACCCTCCAAACTTTCAGTATTTGGTCCTCACAGAATTCCACAGGGGCCGTCTGTGTGGCTGGGTAACTCAATACACCCAGCAGGCTTCTCTTTTTTTTTTTTTTTTTTTTTTTGAGACGGAGTCTCGCTCTGTCGCCC
>NW_012101565.1:926025-936779 GCF_000951045.1 Mandrillus leucophaeus
CGCCACCTCGCCCGGCTAGTTTTTTGTATTTTTTTAGTAGAGACGGGGTTTCACCGTGTCAGCCAGGATGGTCTCGATCTCCTGACCTCGTGATCCGCCCGTCTCGGCCTCCCAAAGTGCTGGGATTACAGGCTTGAGCCACCACGCCCGGCCCAGCAGGCTTCTCTTGAGCACCTAGTGTATGTCAACCAGCCGGCCTAGGGGGCACATCCTATCTGGAAGGTGGCCAGGGTCGCTTGTTGAGAAGCCCCCTGGAGCTTGATGGCACAAGGCAGCATTATTTTATCCATGGGCTCTGTAAGGGGGAGATGTGTTCTGGGAATAGGGGCACAGCTTTCCTCTGGTCCTGACAGCTGGGAGGACTTGAGGGTTGGGGTGACAGGTCAGCTGATGGATGGTGCCATTGGGCAGGGTCTTCACACCCAGGCCTGGCAGATGGTGACAGTTGTCAGCCGAAACAGCTGCCTATGACACCTCAACAGGGCTGCTCCCCGCAGCTGGTTGGGCTTCCTCACAGCATGGCTGCTGGTTCCCAGTGTGTGCATTCAAGAGAGAAAGGTGGAGGGATGCACGTGCCTCGGACGAGTTTCCTCCATGAGTCTGTTGGAGGAAAGGGGTCACCCAAGGGTGGGAACGCTGGGGCGGGTGGGTCATGAGGCCACCTCAAGGCCTGTGCCCCACACATTTGTGAGAAGGTAGAAGGTTGGCTAGATGGGGAGTTCTGGTTAGTGGGGTTGGGGCCTCACGGACACCTGAGCAGATGGAGGGGCCAGCCCTTTAGGCCAGGGAGCAGGGAGCCCAGAGCCACTGCCTGGGAGGGGCCAGAAGGGCCCAGGGTGGCTGGGTCAAGATCAGAGCCCATGGGGGCTGGTGTAGGGTCCAGGAAGTCATCGTGGGTCCCCAGAGGGCTCTGGGTGGAGGGAAACCTGGTACGAGGAGGGACAGGGAGGTTGGGGTGTTCACCACCTGACCCCCACAGCCCTCTCTGCTGTCCACCATGGGACCCCACGCAGTCTGCTGTCTGCTGGGGCCCTGAGCTCATGCCTTTGACGGCAGGGAGGGGCCTGAGGGGACTGTCCCGGCACAGCTCCTCCACCCCTGCCAGAGCACAGGGCACAGGAGGGCTGAGCTGACCCTGCCAGGCCATGCGTGGGCCTCCTGAACCTCACCCTGCCACCCCAAGAGTGAGTGCTCGGAACTGCGTTGAGCCTCGCGTGGGGTCTGGAGTGGAGTGTCATTTTGGAGGCATTTATTTAGGTGGGAGAACCCCCACACCCCCGGCGCCTGCGTTTGCTGGGCGGAAGTGATCACAGGAGACAGAACCTTCTCTGTCCCGCAGACAGAGGCTCTGTGTCTTCTGGGATAGGGGCTGCTGGGGCTGCCTCCACCCCCACCCTGCTCCTGCTGTCCGGGCGCCCCTCCTCCATGCAGGGGCTCATTTGCATTTAAGAACAAAACAACCAAAAAACAAGCCCAGGGCCTCCTGAGTCCCTCCTCAGCCTGTCGCTGCTCCGCCCTTTCTTGTGCCCCTACTCAAGCACGGATGGTGCGCCTACTGTATGCCAGGCGCCAGTCAGGGCGCTCGCTCAGCCACGACACGCCCAACTCCCTGCCCTCTGAGCTCCCGTGCTGCTGGGCGCTAAGCGACGCAGGGTCAGCCCTCAGCCCAGAGGCAGGATGGGCACAGGCTTAGCCCAGGAAGGTGCGGGCGCTCCCGGCTGACCCCCAGACACTCACCCTTCGGTCACCTCCCAGCCCCCAGGGGACTCCAGGACAGCATCTGATTGCCCAGCCGACACCCCTCCAGGCGCACGGGACACAGAGCCACACTCTGAAGTCACTGCTGCCCCCCTGCCCGCTCGCCCATCCACCTCCCGCAGTGGCCCTGGACTCTGCCCACGGCTCCCACCTCTGTGGCCATCACATCTCCCTCAGACGAGGCAACAGCCCTAAAACCCATCTGCTTGGCGCTGGGTGGGGGCATCACCTGCCTGTGACCCGGCCATGCCCCACCAGGGCTCTGAGGACCCCCCAGGGTGCCGTGTGCTTCCGCTGTGGGGTTTCCCTCCGGCTGCCCCAGTACACACCACTCTGCTGCACGCATGGGCTTGGGTGCAGGGTTACGCACCCCTCTCCTCAGGAAGCCCTCGTCTGACCACCCCAGCAGGGTACATTCCACCAGGCTGTCCTCAGCTGGGGCCATGGTCAATGCAGGGGCAGGGACTCTCCTAGTCCCAGCCTCCCGGGTCCCTTGGCCAGGTGCCCTGGCAGTCACTGGTCTGCTGCCAGCTGCCCCTTGGCATGAGGGGCCTCATGTGACCAAATGGGCACACTCCATGCAGGGGAAACGCAGGGACTTGTGACCAGGCAGAGCCCGGGCTGCACAAGGTCCCCAGGTGGGGTACTGGGACACCATGGTGCCCCCCGAAGGCAGTGGCCAGCCTTTTCTGAACCTTCCTGCTGGCTGCTCCGGGGCAGGGGCTGCATTTGGGGACAGTGGACCTGGCGCTGAACTGCCGTCACACCCCTTGCCCACGAGCAGTGCTCCAGGCCTGCAAGTGGCCATGCCGTGTGTCAGATAGCAGCGCTCACAGTCCCAGACAGGTGCTGGGTGGACAGGGCGCCTATTCCCTACCCCCCACCACCCACCACCCACGGACATTTCATGTTTCAGGGCCGTGTGCCAGCCCCAGGGCGGCTGAAAGCAGTGGCACCCATGGGTGGGTCCAGCTGCCCACTGGGCCTGCAGCAGACACTTGCCAGTGGCACGAAGTGAAGTTAGAGGATCTGGCTGCCTCATGTCCACCCGGTGCCCGCCCTCAAATCTGGGGTCCCGAACAAGGACACGAGCCCCTGTGAACACCTGGGTCTGGGTGAGCTGGGCCAGTGCTGGAGGGGACAGAAGCCAGCTGGGCACACCCCGCCCACAGCTCTGGCTTCCAGAATCTGCCATCCCACCCAATCTGGCTGCAACAGGGCCAAGGCTACAGGCTGGGTCCCAGGGGCTCAGGGTAGAGGTCACAGCGACGACCTCCATGGAAAGAACTGGAAACTGCCGCCGTGTCACCCAGCACGCGCCCTGGTAGAACCATCCCACCAGCCTCGCGCCTCGTCCCCTCTGATGCCAGCGTCAGGACACTCCACTCCAGGGTGGAGTCCAGGACCTCGAGGGGGCGGAGCATTCTCCCCGCCCAAGTGTGGACCAGGCCAAGGGGCCCTGCGGGGTGTGGGCTGGGCAGTGGCAGTGCCACCCACCCGGAGCCCAGGCAGGCAGAGGGCACAAGGCTCATGCATCTGACTCCACGCTGCACTGTGGGGGCCCTGAAGGCGTTGCTGACCTGCCTCCCCCGGGGCAACCCCCCATTTCTCTGGAGGTGAGGGAAGGTGGGAACGGATGCCTAGAGGAGCCTGTGCCCCTCCAAGACTTGCCTCCCCCAATCCAGGGTCCCTGACACAACCTCAGCCAGGCCTTCTGGCCAGGCCCCTCCAGCAGGGGCACCCGTGAAGAGTGGGGGAGCTGGGAGCTGGCTGAGCTGCCCCGCCCACCATGGCTCCAGCCTGTTGCACCTGGGGCCCCAGAGTGCCCCCTAGGCCTTCCCCACCCCAGATGGTGCTGCTCAGGTCCAAGGAGAAGCTCCTTCTGACTTCTGAACCATCCTGGGAGGTAGGAGAGGGCCCCACAGTCCTGCCCAGAGGCGCGGTGCTTTCCACCTGGCAGTGGCAAGAGTCAGGACAAGCCAACCAGTTACGGACAGAACCTTTATTGCTGAACATAAAACACCTGCCTGGGAGGCCCGGCCAGTGGCCTCTTCACTGGGCCGAAGACCTGGGTGGGGAGGGCTGGGGGGCTGCAGGGCCACTGTTGCCAATGGCAGTCGGGGACAGGCCTGGAGGCCAGCCCTGCCTGGCACCCTGGAGGGCGGTGGGGTGGGGACAGGGGCCCAGCTTGGGGGAGGAAGACCAGGCCCTGGGCACACGCTGGTCATGGAAGGTTGAGGGCCAGGCAGGCAGAGCAGTGTCCCTGTGGCCCCCAGGTGAGGCTTGGTGGTGGGCGGCCCTCCTCTGGGACAGAGTGGCAGACAGAGCCTCTTTCCTCTCCAAGGATGAGGGTCTGAGGTAGGTGCAGGCCGGTTCCTGGGGTCCTCACAGACGCGGTTTGATGTGCAGAGGCTTCCCTATGTAGAGAGGGCAAAAGTCAGGTGCCAGGAAACCCCCGAAGAACCTCCCAGCCTGCAAAGCTCCTGGTCAGGGGCTCAGGACGGGGGAGTTCTGTCAGCCTAAACACACATGGCAGGGTCTGCAGACACCCCCCCGAGTTCTAGAGAGAAGAGTACAGTCAGGCCACAGGCCTCAGCTTCTGCCCCCTGCTGCCAACGGGTCCTGGTGAGCCTCTGTGGCTGTCTAGCCATGGTGCAGGCTCAGTCTATGAGGTCAACTGAGGCTTCTGCCTACAGTCCAAGGGTCCTCTTGGGCGGGCAGCAGTCCTGGCCCCAAGGTCTACAGGGTGAGCCGTCAGTACCGGCGCACACAGCACCAGACAACCCCGCACAATCAGTGAGGCTGCCAGACACGTGAGGCGGCCACGATACACCTTCCATGTGGCAAGTCGGGGTGCACATGAGCTGTGGCGGGGAGGGGCAGGAGCAGAGCAGAGGCCCCAGGGTGAGGCGGGCAGGGCCTGGAGGCAGGTAGCGTAGGAGGGAGCAGTTCCCCACAGTGGGGAAGCCCAGGGGCTCCTGCCCCATGAATGTGCACTCACTGGGTGCCAGCGCCTCTCCTCCCTCCCCAGATCTCCAGACCACCTGACAGGCACCGCGGCGGCCCGCTGACTAGAGATGCCTCCGTGTAGCTGCCCACAGGACTGGCCCTGCCCAGGTGCCCCTCTTCAGGGCTGATGAGCCCGCTCACCCACGCACAGTTGAGTTGGGCCCAGCAGCCAGGGCCCAGGCTACAGACTACACAGGCTCTGCCCTCTCAGCCTGCCCCTGCGGTGGCCGCTCCAGTAGCAGCTCCAGCTTCCTGCCCAGAGACTGTCCCAGGCACCTCCGCCTGCCGGAGCTCCTGGCCATGGCCAAGCAGGGGAGGTTTCTGCAGCCTTTCCGGGGCCCCACCCAAGCTGCACACTGGACCCCTCAGCACCCTGCCCACCTCCACTGGCTCTGGAACTGGCTGCTAGGTTCCTGATCTTTAAAAAAAAAAAAAATAGTGGCTGCCTCGGGGCCCCATCTGCTCCCCCAACCCAGAGAGGCCCACCCAGATGGAGGGAGCGGGTGCCCAGGTCTTGTGGGGCAGAGGGTCTGGCCACGGTTCCATGCCCCTGATGTGAAGGCTGTGAACAGGAGGCGGCCCTCCGAGGCAGGCGTTTGAGCGTGCTCAGCGGAGCTGTTGGAGAAGGCTGCAGCAAGCATCTTCCATTAACGTTACGACCGTGAAATATGACAATAAAATGATAGCCGTATGGTCGCAAATTTGCAGCCCGCCGAGCTGCGTGGGGTTTATCGTCACTCAAACGCGCGGAGAGCTGTAAAATGTTTACAGAAAGGGTCGTTTGCAGCCATAAAATCCTCTTTTCTCTCCTAAACAAGGCTGAGTGGAGCCATTTACCAAGCCCCAAATGCTCATCGGGGGAGAGGGAACATCTGTTCTCTCCAGGAGTGCGTGGTGATCTTCCAGAACAAATTAACAGAAATGGGTGCTTTCTAATTAAATCAGCCCTCAGCTGGGGCGGACTGCACAGCGGCCACTGCTACACTCACACCTTGGCTGGCCCTGCCCCAGGGCTGGCAGGTGCACCCCTGGCGCCTGCGGGACTCACCCAGGCCCCACCTGGAGATTCTGACGTGGTGGTCTGAGGTGGGCATTTAAAACTCCCCTGTGCTTGAGCCAGGTCACGCTGCCTACCTGAGTCCTTGGTGAGGGGGGCCCTGGGGGCCCGGACCCTGGGTTGGGCTCCTGGGCTCGGTGAGGACTGCAGGGAGATGAAGGAAGGCAGCTTGCAGAGCCTGTTGGAGCGTGCCGCTGCTAAGGCGGCCTCCTGGAGAGATGGTGCCTCGTGGTCCAAGGAAGCGGGAGGGGATGAGGAGGAGGAGGAACAAGAGGAGGAGGAAGCCTTCAAGGATGAGGGAGAGGCTGACCCCCCTGGGGAGCGGGGAGGTGCAGCCAGCGCAGCTGCAGTGAGGGCAGGGGAGCTGGGCGTCTGCCTGATGGGACGCTGGGCTGCCGAGGGCTTCCTGCAGGGAAGGAAGGGGCAGACGTGTGAAGTGGGGTGACAGGCGGGGATCCCACCGACAGGCTGCCCATGCTCTTGGCTGCTTCCTGCTCCCGTGGCCCCCCGTGGTCTCAGGGTGAGCTGGAGGCACAGGTCAAGCCTGGTCCTTGGCCGCAAGGACAGGCTGGGTGTGGAGAAGGCCCCAGCTCCACAACAAGCCTGCCCCTCACGTCCAGGGCCTTGGCTTCCTGGTCTCCATGGGGCTCTCACACCCACATAGCAGGGGGGCTGGATGAGGGAGCCCCCAGACTCCTCCCGGGGCTGGGCCTCCCACCCTCTCCCAGTGAGCAGGTCTCTGTGAAGCCCCACCTTCCTCCATCGGCCAGGAATGCCCTTGGCTCTGTCCAGACTTGAAAGTGGGGTAGGGGAATCTCTGGAGGTCATGTGATCCCCAGTCTTGGATTGGGATTTCTGGGTCTGAGGCCCAAAGAGCTGGAGTTGGGGGGCTCAACCAGAGGGCCCTGAGCATCTCCCTGGACAGGGAGGGGCCACCCAGGCTCACATGTACAGCGCCCACTGCCCCATCACCTGGGCCCGTGGCTGGCCGAGGCCCTGCTCCTGGCAGCTGCGTCGCTGGGCCCTGGGGCAGGGGACGTGGCTGCCCGCCGACTGTGGCGTTTCTGGGTGCGGTGGAGCAGCTGGCACTGGGCGCCGCGGGGACACGCCCCCCTGCGGGCGAAGTCGGGGCACAGCAGCGTGTGTTTCTTCTTGCACTGCAGAGAGAAGGGGTGCGGGTGGGTGGGCCGGCTGGAGGCTGTGGCGCTGCACGGGGAGGGCAAAGAGGGCCAGGCCAGGCCCCCCGAGTGACCACGGGGCCCCATAGGCTCTGCCCAAGTCTTGGGGCAAAGGCTTCCTCTTGGAAGGCTGAGGCCACCAGGCCAGAGAGGTTCCACCTGGGCCCTCACCCACCCATAAGAGGCCCCTCAGCAACTGCAAGCCCTGGGCACAGACTGAGAGCAGGGCGGGGCTGGGCCAGCCTGCGGACTCCCAGAACCTGCAGCCAGGCCACAGCTCAGGGCTCGGCCCACCCGCTGCCTCTGCCAGACCCCAGCCCGCCCATCCTGGCAGCACAGAGGGAGCCCGGGAAGGTGGCTGTGGCTACAGACCTGGAGGTCTTGGGCTGGGCCAGGGGAGGGTGCGGCAGGTCAGCCAAGGCCAGGCCGCACTGGGTCAGGGCTGGGCTGGGCACGCGATCCCTAGCACCTGTCACAGCGCTAATTATACCCACGGGGCAGGGGGTGTGCCAGCCAGCAGGTGCTCTGGGCAGCAACATGGCCCCAGCTCTCCTACCAGGCCCACAGGGAAACACAAAGAGGCTGCCCAAGGCCCCAGCGGCCCAGTCCGGCCTGTGGAACAGGGCGCCCAGCCTGCCCTTCCTCTGCCCACCCCTCCTGGGCTCTGCTCTGCAGCCCAGCTGCCTGCTTCTCTCGTGCCCAAGGCCTTTCAGGGAGGCTATGCCCTCCCCCTCACCCTGCAGAGCCCACTGCATGGGGCACCCAAACTGTTCTTCATGGGACTAGGCGACAAGCGTCCCCAATGCGAACTGTGACAAGCTCCCTGCCTGACCCACCAAGAGTGAAGCTCAAACCTGTGGCAGCAGCAGAGAGGCTGGAGGCTCCCAGCTCGTGGGGCGCCACAGCCTCAAACCCACATCCTCCCAGCCACACAGTCCCTTGCTGGGCACCTGACCTAAGAATCTGGGATCCCAGGTGCTGCTCCTGTACCTGGGGCTGGCCGTGAGCACCTGCTCAGAACCGGGCCCTGCACTGTCCCCCTACCCTCCCCGCACTCTCCCCCTACCCTCCCCGCACTCTCCCCCTACCCTCCCCGCACTGTTCTCCTCCCCTCCCTGCACTGTCCCCATACCCTCCCTGCACTGTCCCCCACCCTCCCTGCTCTGTCCCCATATCCCTTCCCTGCACTGTCCCCCTACCCTCCCGGCACTGCACCCCTAACCCTTCCTGCACTGTCCCCCTACCCTCCCTGCACTGTCCCCCTACCCTCCCTGCACTGTCCCCCCTACCCTCCCTGCACTGTCCCCTCTACCCTCCCTGGATCCTGTGGTGTGGCCCCCGCCATGCCCCCAGGTGGAAGCCAGGCGCAGGTCACTGCTCACACCCTCACTCACTCACTCATTCCTTCCTGCGACACGGAGTCTGAGTCCCTCTACACAGGGCCTGGCAGTGCTGTGGGGCCCAGAGACCCAGGGGCTCCTCAGGGGCCTGCGGCTGGAGAGATACTTGGGCCTGCAGCAGAGCAGGCTTCAGGGGCCCGGGGGAGCAAAGCCTCCTGGGGGGCAGGGGCAGTGGCTGTGCCTGACAAGGAAAGGCCTGCCACCAGCACAGACATCCCATGCGGCACTGGGACAGGCATGGGGGCATGCGGGTCCATGGTTCACAAAGGGGCAGGACGGCAGGCGTCGCCAAGGCTGCAGGTGCATTTTATCAGATGTACCCACAGCCCCAGCAATGGCTGGTGGGCAACACTGGACACGGAGTGCCCGGCTGAGATGGCCAGAGGGCACCTGCCACACAGCCAGTGTGAGCTGAGGTGTGGGTGTTGGTGTAAACCATGTGCCAGGGCTCAGACTTAGTAGGAACAAAATAATGTAAAATACACGTTTCTTTTTCCTTGATGACATGTTGAAATTTTTGATAGGATGGGTTAAATAAAACATATGATTTCATCTGCTTTGGTGTATTCTTTTTTAACCTTTTAAAGGTGGCTATTAGAAAAGGTGAAATTCACGTATGACTCATACATGTTTGTGCTGGACAGCGCCGGTCAGAACCCTCTTGCAGAACACAACCAAATACCTAGGATCAAAAAGAACTTTCTGAGGCCCGGCACAGTGGCTCACGCCTGTAATTCCAGCACTTTGGGAGCCAAGGCAGGTGGATCACTTGAGGTCAGGAAATCGAGAGCAGCCTGGCCAACATGGAGAAACCCTGTCTCTACTAAAAATATAAAAATTAGCTGGGTGTGGTGGCACGCACCTGTAGTCCAAGATACTTGGGAGGCTGAGGCAGGAGAATCGCTTGAACCTGGGTGGTGGAGGTTGCAGTGAGCCAAGATTGCACCACTGCACTCCAGACCCTGTCTCAAAAAAAAAAAAAAAGAACTTTTTGAAATTACCTAGGAGCGATGAAGAAAGTAAAATGATGGAAGGAAATATACAAGGAAACACACTGGACATGAAATGAATCTTAAATGTCAAAGGCCTGAGACTTTCATCTCATGTTCACTTAGTCTTCAATATTCACTAATGAAAAACCCAAACCAATCAAACAAAACCCCCAGAAAACTCTCCAAAGATCTGGAAATGTATGAGCATCTGTGGAACAGCAAAAGCAGGGCTTAAAGGAAAATACATAGCCTTAAATGCTTATATCACAACAGAAGATCTAGCTTAAAAGTTAGGGGCAAAACAGCAAATAAACTGAAAGCAGAGGGAAAGAAAAACAAAACAGGAATTAAAACCAAGAGAGTTAAAAAGCTGGTTCTTTGAAAACAGTAATCAGTTTATCCAATAGGATTGATCAGGAAACAGAAGGAAGATGTACACAATGTTGGGAACACCAAGCGTGTAACTAAAGATGCTGTAGATGATGAAAAACGCTGCATGCTGCAATGACAACCCACGCCAGTACGTTTCAAAACACCAGTGAACTGACAAATTCTAGAAAAACTGACAAGAAAAATAAATCCAAGTATTTCTATAACCATGCAGAAATCAGAATCAGTAGTTAAAAAGTAAAGGTCCAACCCAAAGGGTTTTACTTGTAGTTCTTTTTTTTTGAGACGGAGTCTCGCTCTGCCACCCAGGCTGGAGTGCAGTAGTGCGATCTCGGCTCACTGCACTGCAAGCTCTGCCTCCCGGGTTCCTGCCATTCTCCTGCCTCAGCCTCCCCAGTAGCTGGGACTACAGGCGCCCACCACCACGCCTGGCTACTTTTTTGTATTTTTAGTAGAGATGGGGTTTTACCACGATGGCCAGGACAGTCTTGATCTCCTGACCTCGTGATCCGCCCTCCTCGGCCTCCCAAAGTGCTGGGATTACAGGTGTGAGCCACCGCGCCTGGCCTTTACTTGTAGTTCTACCAAATACTCCAGATGTACAATTCCAGTCTTCCATGAACAAGTCCACCATATAGAAAAACACAGAACACTGCTCAGCTTATGGGGCCAGAATAATCTTGAAACCAAATCTGACCAGGACTCTATGAGAAAAAAACATTTAGACCAATACCACTCATGAAAAGAATGCAAAAGTCCTACACAAATTATAAACAAGAGTCTTGCAATGTGTAAAAACACGAATATATCAAGGACCAAGTTGGATTCATCTCAGGAATGCAAGGTTGGTTTAATATTAGAAAATCAGGCCGGGCGCGGTGACTCAAGCCTATAATCCCAGCACTTTGGGAGGCCGAGACGGGCGGATCACGAGGTCAGGAGATCGAGACCATCCTGGCTAACACGGTGA
>NW_012101565.1:938174-939123 GCF_000951045.1 Mandrillus leucophaeus
AAAGATGATAACTTTATTAAAACACATTAAAGGTAGGAGGCCAGGGTGGGAGGGTGGGGGGATTGCTTGAGGCCAGGAGTTCGAAATCAGCCTGGGCAACAGAACAAGACCTTGTTTCTACAAAAGATTTAAAAAAAATTAGCCAGGTGTCATGGCATGTGCCTATAATCCCTGCTACTTGAGAGGCTGAGGCAGGAGGATTACTTGAGCCCAGGAGTTGGAGGCTAAAGTGACCTATCATCACAACAGTGCACCCAGCCTGGGTGACACAGTGACACCCAGTCTTTAAAAAAAAAAAAAGACATTAAAAGGGAGGGTCTAACTGAAGAAATACAGACGCCATCCCCACAGGTTGGAGGCTCACTGCTCTGGGAACAGATGCCCATTTCCATCAAACTGAGCTACAGATTCAAGACAATCTCAATCAAAATTCCAACTTTTTTTTTAACCTGACAAGAATAATCTAAAAGGTATTTCTGGGAGAATAATGGTCAAGAATAGCTGAAACTGGTTCTAAAAAAGAACAAGGTGAAAGAACTTGCTTTATTATTATGAAGCTCAAATAATTCAGAGTATGGTTTGGCTCAGGGACAAACTGACCAATGAACAGACAGAGAGCCAGAAGCAGAGCCTGCATCCACGCAGACCTGACCGCAGCGGGGAGGGCTGCACCGCACACCCGCTGGAAACAACGGGCTTTTCGATGCCAGGCGCTGTGGCAAAATGAAGTGGACCTCACCGCACACACCACACAAGAAAATCACCTCCAGCTGGATGAAAGTCTCAACGTCAAAAGTAAAGACAACAAAATATTTAGAGGCAACTGAGCACAATCTGGTGTAGAGAAGAATTTCTTTTTTTTTTTTTGAGGCAGAGTCTCGCTCTGTCGCCCAGGCTGGAGTGCAGTGGCCGGATCTCAGCTCACTGCAAGCTCCGCCTCCCGGGTTTA
>NW_012101565.1:939173-951078 GCF_000951045.1 Mandrillus leucophaeus
CAGAGTCTCGCTCTGTCGCCCAGGCTGGAGTGCAGTGGCCGGATCTCAGCTCACTGCAAGCTCCGCCTCCCGGGTTTACGCCATTCTCCTGCCTCAGGCTCCCGAGGAGCTGGGACTACAGGCGCCCGCCACCTCGCCCAGCTGGCTAGTTTTTTGTATTTTTTAGTAGAGATGGGGTTTCACTGTGTTAGCCAGGATGGTCTTGATCTTCTGACCTTGTGATCCGCCCATCTCGGCCTCCCAAAGTGCTAGGATTAGAGGCTTGAGCCACCGCGCCCGGCCAAGAAGAATTTCTTACTCAAGACACTAAGGGCGCAAAATGTAAAGAAAACGATAAAACTATGTCCGTTCAAATCAAGAACTTCTGATTTTCAACATGTCACAAAGAAATGCAAAGATAAACCACAAACGGAGAAGACATGTGACTAACAGATTAAAGTCCAGGACATTATATATATTTTTATGTTTACGTTTATAAATTCCCTCTGAGTCAGTAAGAATCAAACGACCCAACAGAAAAACACCCGTGATCACCCTCACCAAAAAGACTCCAGGTATTTTCCAGAAGAGAAGGCACACAGGCCTCAGAAACACGAGAAAAGGTCTTCCACTTCAGTTTACATCAGAGAAATACCAACTTAAAATATCAGACAGCTTTTAATACTTCAAATGGTCGGAAAGTAAAAAAAGGTTGAACCCAGCCTTCACAGAAAGCTTGGAGGCCCGTCCAAGCTGCCGAGTATGACAGGCTGGGCGGCCTGGGTGGGCTCATGTTTCCAGCTAAGCCAGTGTCCACACTGCCTGGCCATGCACTGAGGCAGTGTTTCCCACGAGGTGCCCTCTGGGGCCTGGACTGGGGTCTGCAACGGGAGAACTGTCTTCAGGTAACTAATTGGTCATCTGCCTTTTCTACCAGCACCAAGAGAGTGGACAGCCTTGGGTGAATCTCCCAGGCACCAGGTCACCTCCTCCCCAAGCCAGCCTGGCCCCGGGAGCATGGTCCACAGGGAGACTCGCCCAGCCTGTGCTTGCGGAGCTGACATGAGGGGCGCAGGGACTGGGCCAGGCTCCATGGCGCTCTCTTCCTTGACCAAGAGCAGGCTGATTTTCCCAGCTGGCTTGGCCACAGCAGCTCCCTCACCACTCGTGCTGGTTCAGCTTGGGGCCTGAGGGGCCCCGGCCCTACCACAACATCCTGGGGGCAAGGCCCTAACCCCAAGGCCAGCAGCACCTCTGATGGCTGCGACACACGCTTTGTCCCCAGAAGAGTTGCCAGTTTCCTTCCCATTATCCAAAATCAAAGCGGCCCCCTCTACCACCACCAGCCACCGTGGAGGACGCATTCCAGACACTTTTATCCACCCTCTCCGTCTTTCTCACTCTCCCCTGCACTCCAAAATCAGTGACCATGGAACGTAGTGTCTTGGAACAGAAAACAGCATCAGGGGAAACTGAGGAAATCCAAATAAGGTCTGGAGTTGAGCTGACAAGTTACACCGCAACAAAGTGGATGTCTTAGTTCTGACAGCGAGATGGTAAGTGAGTCCATTCTCACACTGCTATAAAGACATACCCGAGACCGGGCAACGTATAAAGAAAAACGGCTGCACTGGCTCACAGTTCACAGGCTGTACAGGAAGCATGGCAGCGTCTGCTTCTGGGGAGGCCCCAGGAAGCTTCCAGTCACAGCAGAAGGCGAAGTGGGAGCGAGGCACTTCACATGGCCAAGCAGGAGGACGAGAGCGCGGGGAGATGCTACAGACTTTTAACCGACCAGATGTTATGAGAACCCTGTCACAAGAACAGCACCTGCAGGATGGTGCCAAGCCATTAGAAACCGGCAGACATGGCCGGGCGCAGCGGCTCAAGCCTCCCAGCACTTTGGGAGGCCGAGGTGGGTGGACTGCCTGAGGTCAGGAGTCTGAGACCAGTCTGGACAACATGGAGAAACCCTGTCTCTACTAAAACTACAAAATTACCCGGGTGTGGTGGTACATGCCTGTAATCCTAGCTACTCGGGAGGCTGAAGCGGGAGAACTGCTCAAACCCGGGAGGCGGGGGTTGCAGTGAGCTGAGATAGTGCCATTGCGCTCCAGCCTGGGCAACAAGAGCGAAACTCCATCTTAAAAAAAAAAAAAAATAGCCAGGCATGGTGTTGCATGCCTGTAATCCCAGCTCCTAGGGAGGCTGAGGCAGGATAATTGCTTGAACCTGGGAGGCAGAGGTTGCCGTGAGCCAAGATAGCGCCAATGCACTCCAGCTTGGGCAACAAGACCGAAACTCTGTCTAAAAAAAAGAGAGACAAGGCAAGTCCTTTCTACCTGTGAGCCCATAAAATCAAAACAAGTTAGTGACTTCCAAGACACAACGGAGGCATAGGTATTGGGTAAACACTCCCATTTCAAAAGGGAGAAATCAGCCAAAAGAAAGGGGCTACAGGCCTTACACAAGACCAAAACCCGGCAGGGCAGTCATTAAATCTTAAAGCTCCAAAATCACCTCCTTTGACTCCCCATTCCACATCCAGGGCACAGTGATGCAAGGGGTGGGCGCCCAAGGCCTCAGCCAGCTCTGCCACCATGGCTCTGCAGGGCTGAGCCCCCACAACTGCTTTCAAGGGCCAGCATTGAGTGCCTGCAGCTTTTCCAGGTGCATGGTGCAAGCTGTCAGTGGATGTACAATTCCAGGGTCTGGAGGACGGTGGCCCTCTTCTCACAGCCCCAATAACAGTGCTCCCGTGGAGACTCTGTGTGGGGGCTCCAACCCCACATTTCCCCTCCAAATTGCCCTGGCAGAGATTCTCTGTGAGGGTTCAACCCCTGCAGCAGGCTTCTGCCTGGATATACAGGCTTTTCCACGTATCCTCTGAAATCTATGCAGAGGCTTCCAAACCTCAGCTCTTGCACTCTGAGTACCTGCAGGCTCACTGCCCCGTGGAAGCTACTGAGGCTCACTTGTACTCCCTGAAGCAGTGGCCAGAGCTGTACCTTGGCCCCTTTGAGCCACAACTGGGACTGGAATGGCTGGTCGCAGGGAGCCAGATCCTGGGGCTGTGCAGGGCAGTGGGGCCAGGTCCAGGAAACCATTTAGTCTTCCTAGGCCTCACGCCAGTGATGGGAGGGTCTGACATGAAGGTCTCTGAAATGCCTTTGAGGCTTTCTCCCCATTGCCTTGGCTATTAGCACTCGCCTTCCTTTTAGTCACACAAATTTCTACAGCCTGCCTGAATTCCTCCCCAGAAAATGGGCTTTTCTTTTCTACTACATGGCCAGGCTGCAAAATTTCCAAACTCTATTTCCCTCTTAAATATAAGTTCCAGTTTGAGGTCATTTCTTTGTTCACGCATATGTGTGCAGAATGTCAGAAGCAGCCACGCTACACCTTGACCACTTTGCTGCTTAGAAACTTCCACCAGATTGGCTGTGCATGTAATCCCAGGTGGCTCATGCCTGTAATCCCAGCACTTTGGGAGGCCAAAACAGGTAGATCACCTAAGGTCAGGGGTTCAAGACCAGCCTGGTCAACATGGTGAAACCCCATCTCTACTAAAATACAAAAATTAGCTGGGTGTGGTGGTACATGCCTGTAACCCAGCTACTTGGGAGGCTGAAGCAGGAGAATTGGTTGAACCTGGGAGGCAGAGGTTGCAGTGAGCCGAGATCGCACCACACTGCACTCCAGCCCGGGTGACAGAGCAAGACTCTGTCTTAGAAAAACAAAACAAAACAAAACCCACGAAATTTCCACCAGATAGCCT
This sequence comes from Mandrillus leucophaeus, assembly GCF_000951045.1. Lineage (NCBI taxonomy): Eukaryota > Metazoa > Chordata > Mammalia > Primates > Cercopithecidae > Mandrillus > Mandrillus leucophaeus. Next base: position 942,931 of record NW_012101565.1, read on the forward strand.
AAATAATCATTCTCCAGTTCAAAGTTCCACAGATCCCCATGGCAGGAACACAGTGCAGCCAACCTCTTTGCTAGCGCATAACAAAAATAACCTTTGCTCCAGTTCCCAACAAGTTCCTCATCTCCATCTGGGACCGCCTCAGCCTGGACTTCACTGTCCATATCACTCTGAGCATTTTGGTCACAACAATTTAACAAGTCTCTAGAAAGTTCAAAACTCTCCCCATCTTCCTGTCTTCTTCTGAGCCCTCCACACTCTTCCAACCTCTGTGGGTTACCCAGTTCCAAAGCTGTTTCCACATTTTCAGGTATCTATATAGCAATGCCTCACTCCTCAGTACCAACTTTCTATATTAGTCCACTCTCGCATTGCTGTAAATAAATACCTCAGACTGGGTAATTTATTTCGTCCTTGAGACAGTGTCTTACTCTGCTGCCCAGGCTGGAGTGCAATCGCCCAATCTCGGCTCCCTGCAACCTCCACCTCCAGGTTTGACTGATTCTCATGCCTCAGCCTCCCAAGTAGCTGGGATGACAGGCATGTACCACTGTGACCAGCTAATTCTTCTATTTTCAGTAGAGATGGGGTTTGGCCATGTTGACCAGGCTGCTCTTGAACTCCTGGCCTCAAGTGATCCGCCCACTTCGGCCTTCCAAAGTGCTAGGATTACAGGTGTGAGCCACTGCACCCAGTCGAGACTGGGTAATTTATAAAGATAAGAGGTTTAACTGGTTCACAGTTCACAGGCTGCACAGGAAGCATGGCAACATCTGCTTCTGGGGAGGCCTCAGGGAGCTTCCGATCGTGGCAGAAGGCGAAGGGGAAACGAGGCGCTTCATGTGGCCGAGCAGGTCGAGAGAGGGGGCTGGAGCAGGAGGTCGAGAGAGGGAGGAGGTGCTCCACACTTTCAAACAGCCAGATCTTGTGAACACTCCATCACAAGAATAGCACTGGGGGATGGTGCTAAACTGTCAGAAACCATCCCCATGATCTAATCACCTCCCACCAGGCCCCAACTCCAACATCAGGGATGCTAATTCGACATGAGATTTGGGCAGCGACATCGGTCAAACCACATCACACTGCTGGCTGTGGATCTGCAGGACGCTCCTGGCAGGGGAGGCTGGCTGAGGGTATATGGGAACTCTCTGTGATACGTTTGCAACCTTTTGGTAAATCTAAAATAATAAGTTTATTAAACACAGTAAGTGACTGGATGCTTTCTACCAGACCCTGACCAGTGAACAAATCACCAGAGAAGGCCTGTGGGGCTGGTGTGGGGGACTGCGGGTGCCCACACGGACAGCAGGGAGGGGCTCCTGAGAGGGAGGCCAAGAGCTCAAAGCACATCAGCCAGAACCCAAAACCTACAGACACGGGAACAGGTGCTCCCAGAGCAGAAGGCAGGAAGGAGGAAGGAGCCCGGGGAAAACCTAAAGCAGGAGGGAAATGATAAAGAACAATGACAGAAGTCAAAGAAAAAGAAAAGGAACAAGCAATAAAGAACACCAGCAAAACCAGAAGCTGGTCATCTGAACAGGGCAGTAAGATAGACATGCCCCTAGCAAGACTGTTCCCAGAAACAAGTGAGAAAACACAGATTAAATACAGACGAAAAAACTCCAGATGCAACAAAGGATGCTGTAGACACACTGACATGCACCCATACGTTGAAAAACTCAGTAAAACGGATCCATTTCTGGGGGAAAATAAGCCAAAACTGGCATTAAAAAGAAGTAGGCCGGGCACAGTGGTTCACCCCTGTAATCCCAGCACTTTGGGAGGCCAGGAGTTCAAGACCAGCCTGGCCAACATGGTGACACCCTGTCTCTACTAAAAATACAAAAATTAGCTGTGCATGGTGGTGGGTGCCTGTAATCCCAGCTACTCGGGAGGCTGAGGTGGGAGAATTGCTTGAACCCAGGAGGCAGAGGTTGCAGTGAGCTGAGATCGCACCACTGCACTCCAGCCTGGGTGACAGAGTGAGACTCTGTCTAAAAAAGAAAAAAAAAAGAAAGAAAAAAGGAGCTTGCATTGCTGGGAAGACAGACCCAAAGTACCATCCTACCATCCCTGTACTTCCCACGAAGTGCCACCGGAACAAACCCAAGTCACCTCTGGCTGTGGAGAGGGATAATGGCTAGGGACCGGGGTATGACTGGTGGCAGGCTCCATTGGGCTGCTTCCTGTCCCCATCCAAGACTTAGAGTCAAGGAAGCCACAGCCCAGAAATGCCCATAGGTACAGTCAAAGGGCAGCCCAGCAAGACAGAAACTCTCAGGCAACAGCCATGCGATTTCAGCCAACACCCAGAAACCACTGCACCCCCAGTCAGACCAGCAAAGGCTGAGGAGGGAGCCCAGACTCAACCCTGGCCAGGAGACCCCTCCCCTGCTTGCCAGGGTGGTGAAAAGCCAGGACATTCACCCCTTCTCCACCCCTCCCACAGAGTCCGTGGAGGCCACGTGGGAGAGGCACTGCGGAACTCCTTCCCCCAAAGCAGGGACGGAAGGTTCATGGAAGGTCTGTTTTCCACACCACCCTCCACAGCGTCAATGAGGCCAAGTGCAGGGAGCTGGTTCCCACTCCTAGCTGGCAAGAAGAGGCAGCACCTCCACCAAACAGTCAGCACGACTAGGCTCCCACAGAAAGTGGCAGCTCCCACTAAGAACAAGGGAGGCTCCAAGCTCGGTGAAGAGGGGCGGTGCCAGTGCTGACGGACAGGGCGTCAGAATTACTTCATGAAGACAGAATGCATCACAAAGACACTTCTACACGCACTACAAACATGCTGGAAACAAAAGAAGAAATAGAAAGAAACAATAGAGAAAAAGAAGATGTAGTAGAACCAAATGAAAATTTTAGAACTGAAAAATACAATAACTGAAATAAAAAACTCAGTGTATGGCTCAACAGCTGAATGGAAGACAGAATAACAGAAATTAACCCATCTGAACAAAAGAAAGAAAATAAGGTTTAAAAAATGAACAGAGCCTTGGGGACCTTGGGACCACAACGGAAGACCTAACATTCACGGAACTGGAGATGCAGACACAGAGGAAAAATAACCCAAAGAAATAATACAAACTTTACCAGTTCGGTAAAACGGATAAGCCTACAGATTCAGGAAGCTGAGCAAACCTCAAACAGGACAAACCAAAGACATCTACCCCAGAATACACTATAGTCAGACAGTGGAAGTTAAAGACAAAGAAACAACCTTCAAAGCAGCCAGAGAGAAACCACATTACGTTTGCTTTTTTGAGACAGGGTCTCACTCTATTGCCTAGTGGTACAATCATAGATCACTGCAGCCCCAACCTCCAGGGCTCAAGCAATCCACCCAACTCAGCCACCTGAGTAGCTGGAACCACAGGCACAGGCCACCATGTGTGGCTAAACTTTTTTTTTTAAGAGATGGGGTTTTGCCATGTTGACCAGGCTAATCTCAAACTCTTGGGCTCAAGCAGTTTGCCCACCTGGTTCTCCCAAAATGTTGGGATTACAGGCACGAGTCACGGCACCCCACAGAAACTACATTTTACCTACAGGGGAAAAATTCAAACGACAGTGGATTTCTAACCAGACACCATGGAGGACATAAGGAAGAGGCATAACATTTTTCAAGCTCAACAGAAAGAACTGTCAACACAGAATCCCATATCCAGTGAATTATTCTTCCGGAATAAAGGGGAGCTCAAGACATTCTCTGATGAAGAAAAACAATGTCACCACCAGTCTTACCCTAAAAAGTGGTTGAAGTTCTCCAAACAAAAAGGAAACACAAGAAAAAGGCTTGGAACAAAAGGAAGGAATAAAGAACAAGATAAGCAAAAACACAGATAAACATACCAGACTTTCCATCTCTTCTCCAGTTTTCTAAATTACGTTTGATGATTGAAGTAAAAATCATAGCTGTGTCTCTTGTGGTTCTAACTTCTGTAGAGGAAGTATTCTAGACGGTTATAAAAGGGGACGTTAAGGGAGATGAGGGAAAGTAGGGTTTCCACACTTCACTCAAACTGGCACAACACCACCACCAGTGGACGTGGATCAGTCATGCAAATACAATATAATATCCAGGGTAAGCACTACAAAAGCTATATGGTGGGCCTCCCTTTTCCACTGTTTCACTCTGTAGTTTCAGTTACCTGAAGTCAACTGTTGGTCCAAAAATATTGAATGGAAAACTCCAGAAGTAAACAATTCGTTAAGTTTTTTGTTTTTTTTTTCGGATGGAGTTTCACTCTTGTTGCCCAGGCTAGACTATAGCGGTGTGATTTCAGCTCGCTGCAACCTCCACCTCCCAGGTTCAAGCAATTCTCCTTCCTCAGCCTCCCAAGTAGCTGGGATTACAGGTGCCCACCACCACACCCAGCTAATTTTTTTTTTTTTGTAACTTTAGTAGAGACAGGGTTTCACCATGTTGACCAGGCTGGTCTTGAACTTCCGATCATAGGTGATTTGCCCTCCTCAGCCTTCCAAAGTGCTGGGATTACAGGTGTGAGCCACCGTGCTCAGTCAACAATTCATAATTTTTTTTTTTTTTTAGATGGAGTCTCGGACCGTCACCCAGGCTGGAGTGCAATGGCGCGATCTCGGCTCACTGCAAGCTCCGCCTCCCGGGTTCACGCCATTCTTCTGCCTCAGCCTTTCAAGTAGCTGGGACTACAGGTGTCTGCCACCACGCCCAGCTAATTTTTTTTGTATTTTTAGTAGAGACAGGGTTTCACTGTGTTAGCCAGGATGGTCTCGATCTCTTGACCTCGTGTTCCACCTGCCTTGGCCTCCCAAAATGCTGGGATTACAGGTGTGAGCCACCACGTCTGGCCAGCAATTCATAAATATTTAAGTGCATGCTATTCTGAGTAGTGTGATGAAATCTTGTGCTGTCATGCTCTGTCCTGCCCAGGACACAAATCATTCCTTTTTCCACACTGTATACACGACCTAACATTAGTCACTTAGTAGCTGCCTCCCTCGTCACACTGACTCTTGTGGTACTGCAGTACTTGTGTCCAGGTAACCCTTATTTTCACAAAGAAATGGCCCCAAAGTGCAACAGTAGTGATGCTAACAATTTGGATAAGAGAAGCTGTAAAATGCTTCCTTTAGGTAAAAAGGTGAAAGTTCTCGACTTAAGAAAAAAAAAATAGGCTGGGCATGGTGGCTCACGCCTATAATCCCTGCACTTTGGGAAGCCAAGGCAAGTGGATCAGGAGATCAGGAGTTCGAGACCAGCCTGGCCAACACAGTAAAACCCCATCTCTACTAAAAATACGAAAATTAGCTGGGCATGGTGGTGAGCATCTGTAATCCTAGCCACTCAGGTGGCTGAAAAAGGAGAATCACTTGAACCCAGGAGATGGAGGGTGCAGTGAGCCAGGATCGTGCCACTGCACTCCGCTCTGGGTGACAGAGCTAGATTTCATCTAAAAAATATAATAAAAATTAAAATACAAAAATTAGCCAGGCATGGTGGCAAGTGCCTGTAATCCCAGCCACTTGGGAGGCTGAAGCAGGAGAATCGCTTGAACATGGAAGGTGGAGGTTGCAGTGGACAGAGGTCGTGCCACTGCACTGCACTCCAGCCTAGGTAACAGAGTGAGACTCTGCCTCAAAAAAATAATAATAATAAATAATAATAATATAATATTCTGAGGTTGCTGAAATCTAAGCTGAAATCTACAGTAAGAATGAATCTTCCACCCATGAAATTATGAAGAAAGAGGCTGGGCACGGTGGCTCAAGCCTGTAATCCCAGCACTTTGGGAGACCGAGGCAGGTGGATCATTTGAGGTCAGGAGTTCAAGACCAGCCTGGCCAACATGGTGAAACCCCATCTCTATTGAAAACATAAAAATTACTCAGGCGTGGTGGTACACGCCTATAAACCCAGCTACTCAGGAAGCTGAGGCAAAGAATTGCTTGAACCCAGGAGGCAGAGGTTGCAGTGAGCCAAGATCGCACTACCGCACTCCGGTCTGGGCGACAGAGTGAGACTCTGTCTCAAAAAAAAAAAAAAAAGATTTAAAAAGGCATTTGATTTGTGGGTGGAAGATAATAGAAACATGTTCCAAATGATGGAATCGGGTTCCATGACACCCATGGGTTCAGGTATCCATGAGGGATCTTGGAATGCATCCCCCACAGAGAAGGGAAGACTACTGAATAAAGATCTATACTGAAAAACACTATAAGTAAATCAAATAAAAATTCTAAAAAGTGTTCAAGTAACCCATAGGAAGGCAAGAGAAAAAAAACCCAGAGGGAAAAAAAGAACTAATAGAAAACAAAATAAATCAAATGATACACTTAGGCCCTAATACAGCAATAACCACATTAAATGTAAATGTCCTAAATATATCAACTAAAAGACAGAGATTGGCAGAGTGAATTTTAAAACATGATTGAACTATCTGCTGTTTACAAGAAAGTCACTTCAATATGACACATAGATAAATTTAAAGTAAAAAGAGAAAAAAAGACTTACGAAAACTTGATTCAAAGAAAACAGGCGTGGCGATATTAATATCAGAAAAAGATGACTTCAAAGCAAAGAAAATCACCAGAGACAGAAACATTATATAAAAATAAAAGAGTAAATCTATCAAGAATGCATAGTAGGGCCACACCTGTAATCCCAGCACTCTGGGAGGCCAACGAGGACCACCTGAGGCCAGGAGTTCAAGACTAGCCTGAGCAACATAGCAAGACCCCATTTCTACAAAAAAATTTAAAAAGTAGCCAGGCATGGTGGTGCATGCCCGTAGTCCTAGCTACTCAGTAGGCTGAGGTGGGAGGATCGCCAGAGCTCAGGAGTTTGAGGTTGCAGTGAACTGTGATTGCGCCGCTGAGCTCCAGCCTGGGCAACAAAGCGAGACCTGGACTCTCTAAACAAACAACAACAACAAAAAGAATGCACAGCAATTCTAATGTATATGCACCAAACAGAAAAGCTGCAAAATACATGAAGCAATAACTGACAGCTATGAAAGGAGAACTAGACAAATCCACAATTATAGTTAGAGACTTCAACACCTCTCTCAACAACTGAACACCAGACCGAAAATCATCAAGGAAGAACTCAGAAACACCTTTAACTAGCAAGACCTGTTAGACATTTATAGAGCACCAACAACAGTGGAATACGCACTTTTTTTCAAGTACATATAGAAGATACGCCAAGACAGACCATATCCTCGGCCATAAAACAAACCGTGAGAAACTTAGAATTAAAATCTGTATGATTTTAATAAACATAGATCAAACTAGAAATCAATGAAAGAAAGGTAACAGGAAAATCTCAAAACACTTGGAAGCTTAATAACACACTTCTAAATAATCTACAGGCAATACTCTGGTTTCTCTTCAGATCATATGACTCTTTTGCCTTTTACCAAATAATCCACAGGGCAAAGAGAAAATCTTAAGGGACATAAAACAAAAAACTCACAGGAGCTGTGCTTGGCGGCTCAACCTATAATCCCAGCACTGTGGGAGGCTGAGGTGGATGGACTGCTTAAGCTCAGGGGATTGAGACCAACCTGGGCAACACAGCGAGACCTCATCCCTATAAAAAGTACAAAAATTAGCCAGGCGTGGTGGCATGCACCTGTAGTCCCCGCTACTTGAGAGGCTGAGGTGGGAAGATTGCCTGAGGCCAGGAGTTTGAGACCAGCCTGGGTGACACAGCAAGACCCTGTCTTACAGAAAATTTAAAAAATTAATCGGGTATGGTGATATGCACCTGTAGTCCCAGCTACTCAGGAGGCTGAGGCAGGAGGATTGCTTGAGCCCAGGGGGTTGAGGCTGTAGTGAGCCATGACTGCAACACTGCACTCCAGCCTGCGTGAGAGTGAGACCCTATCTCAGAAAAAAAGGAAAATATTCAAATTATTCAAATCAATAATCTAAGCTCCAATTTCAAGAATGTAGAGGGAAAAAAACAGCAAAATAAACCACAAGTAAGCAAAGAAAGAAATAATAAGAGCAGAAAGCCCAGTGAAATCAAAAACAGAAAACCAATAGAGAAAAATCAGTGGCCGGGTGCGGTGGCTCAAGCCTGTAATCCCAGCACTTTGGGAGGCCGAGACGGGCGGATCACGAGGTCGGGAGATCGAGACCATCCTGGCTAACACAGTGAAA